>NC_072436.2:12471590-12774621 GCF_028878055.3 Symphalangus syndactylus | reverse complement strand
AAGAAATGGGGGACAGTTATGAGGGGCTTCAGTATGTGTTGTTACACAGGACTTACTCTCTGGGACATGGAGCTATGAGAGGGTTTAAACCAGGGGTATTTTATGCTGATTATTTTGCTTTTTTTTTTGAGACATAGTCTTGCTCTATTGCCCAGGCTGGAGTGCAGTAGCATGATCTCAGCTTACTGCAACTTCCGCCTCCTGGGTTCAAGTGATTCTCGTGCCTCAGCCTCCTGAGTAGCTGTGATTACAGGCATGTGCCACCACGCCTGGCTAATTTTTGTATTTTTAGTAGAGACTGGGTTTTGCCATGTTGGCTAGGCTGGTCTTGATCTCCTGGCCTCAAGTGATTTGCCAACCTCAGTCTCCCAAGGTGCTGGTGTGAGCCACTGCGCCCACTCTTTTTTTATTTTTATTTTTGCCAAGAGGGAGAAGGGAGGTTTCGCAGGTGGAGGAAAGGAGAGGGAGAAGCAGAGCATTCTATTGCATTTTAGAAAGATTCTTCTGACTCAGTGTGGCTCAGATTGGCAGTGGAGAGACCCTTAAGGAACTTCTGGAGATAGGTGAGCTAGGTGATGAGGGCTTGAATTCAGGCTGTGGGAGTAGGCGGTAGGAGAGTATAAATACAGGACCAGTGAAGGACATGAAACTGATGGATTTGGTTGCCAGTGTTTGGGAGGGACATAGCATTGAAAGGAGATAAAGGAGACAGAGCGACGAAGGTGAGTGCCAGGTTTCTGTCTTTGGATGACTGCTTGGAGTTTCCATACTGAGAATAGGACTTCGGTTTTGGACGTAATCTATGGAGTTTTCTGGTACTTGTACAGTGTCCACTTTGAGAGAGAGACCCATTTAATTTTTTTTTTTTATTTTTTTATTTTTTTTTTTATTTTTTTTTTTTTTGAGACGGAGTCTTGCTCTGTCACCCAGGCTGGAGTGCAGTGGCGCAATCTCGGCTCACTGCAAGCTCCGCCTCCCGGGTTCACGCCATTCTCCTGCCTCAGCCTCTCCGAGTAGCTGGGACTACAGGCGCCCGCCACCACGCCCGGCTAATTTTTTGTATTTTTTTTTTAGTAGAGACGGGGTTTCACCGTGGTCTCGATCTCCTGACCTTGTGATCCGCCCGCCTCGGCCTCCCAAAGTGCTGGGATTACAAGCGTGAGCCACCGCGCCCGGCCTGAGAGAGACCCATTTAAATAGTTGAATTTGAACCTGCAACTCCAGAGATGATCAACACATGAGTGGGAGTGGAACCTAGGGGTGAGTGATGCCGCGGGCTGATTGAGGAGTCCAAGGATGTCGTCTTGGAATACTACCACTGAAGGGCTGGATAGAGGGAGAGATCTGAAAGGGAAACTTTGAAGGCAAATGTATGTAACTCTTCAGGTGACCAGATGGTAAATGGAAAGAGAGAGAGGGCAGGAGCTGGAAGTTGATACAGAGTGGAGAGCTTTTTGTTTTTACCTGGGGGGTATTAAGACTTTTTTTTTTTTTTTTTTTTTTTTTTTGAGACGGAGTCTCGCTCTGTCACCCAGGCTGGAGTGCAGTGGCACGATCTCGGCTCACTGCAAGCTCCGCCTCCCAGGTTCACGCCATTCTCCTGCCTCAGCCTCTCCGAGTAGCTGGGACTACAGGCGCCTGCCACCACGCCCAGCTAATTTTTTTGTATTTTTTTTAGTAGAGATGGGGTTTCACCGTGGTCTCGATCTCCTGACCTCGTGATCCGCCCGCCTCGGCCTCCCAAAGTGCTGGGATTACAAGCATGAGCCACTGCGCCCGGCCTATTAAGACTATTTATAGACTCCTTTTTATACCTTTGGATGATGATTCCAAGCCAGTCTTGAATGAAAACATTCATAGGTGATGTGTTGTAAACCTCCAGGACAATCGGTCTCACATTTCATTTTGTCTGTTCTGGCTTCTGTATGCAGCAGCTGTAGACTATATGTGTTTTTGAAATGTATTTAACTTACTTTCTTTTGTGTTGTCTAATTCTCTGAAATATTATTTCCAACAACCCTAATGATTCAAATTAAGAGAACGTTTGACTCTTAGCTATATTCTGGCATTTTCAAGTGCTTCCTGCACATTTCTCCTTCGATACCCCATCGTTGTCAGAGATTCAGCACGTCCAAGGCTTGCTCCTGGCCCTTTCATTCTGGTGTTTCCTCTAGACCTCTCTAATTTTTAAACTTCTATCACCATTTACTTATCACTCCAATCATTCAGGCTTGAAAAAAACACTGCATTCTTTTCTCTTTCCTGCCATTTAAATTGTTTCCCATCCGACCATCCGTTTGTTCATCTGTTCATCCATTTGTTCATCTGTTCATGCGTTTGTTCATCTGTTCATGCGTTTGTTCATCTGTTCATCCGTTTGTTCATCTCTTCATCCGTTTGTTCATCTCTTCATCCGTTTGTTCATCTCTTCATCCGTTTGTTCATCTCTTCATCCGTTTGTTCATCTCTTCATCCGTTTGTTCATCTCTTCATCCGTTTGTTCCTCTGTTCATCCGTTTGTTCATCTCTTCATCCGTTTGTTCATCTCTTCATCCGTTTGTTCATCTCTTCATCCATTTGTTCAGACTTTTTAAATTCTTTGTGTCAGGGTATTTGCTTTATGCTCAGAGTGTGAAGAATTTTAAGATACAGGCCCTGCTTTCTAGAAGCGCACAGTGTAGGGTGGTTCACGTGGAAATTTGCTGTGGTGGAAATACCAACAAATGCTATGGGAGCCTGGGGACTTTTGGCTTTCACTGTGTTCTGAGTGAGGTGTACTTTAAAAAAAATTGTTTTAAAAAATTTAGACATGGGGTTTCAGTATGCAGACGAGGCTGGTCTTGAATTCCTGGCCTCAAGCAGTCTTCCCATCTCGGACTCCCAAAGTGTTGGTATTACAGGCGCGAGCCACCATGCCCGGCTGAGATGTACTTTTGAGCAAACCCAACAGGCAGTTACCTGTTGGGATGAAATGAGATGGGAACATGCCAGAGTAGGTGTCACTGCCCCAACTGTTCCCACACTAGCAGTTAACTGCTTGCCGCGCATGAAGTTCATTGCTGAACATTTTTCGTAAGTTCTCATTGAACCCTCACGGTTACCCTGTGGGTGGGAACAAATACTGTACTGATTTTATAGGTGATGAAATGGAGATGTAGAGAGATTCTAAAGGGACATAGCTGATGAGTGGTTGAGCTGGCACCACAAGCTGGATTTCTCAGGCTCCACGCAAAGGCCATGCTTTGAATGGGCTTTTTCTATACTGGCTGCTCATTCACACCCCCCTCTTCATTTTTATGTACTTGCGCTTTTACATACCTTATATGCTATTTATGTCTTTTCTTTGTTTTTTCTTTTTCTCAGATCTCTCAGAGATGAATTTATGTACTTTCTAAACTTTATTTCTCCTGGGAGTGGGATACAGAGTTTTATATCTTGATACAGTTTGGACAGAGTTTTGGTTAAACCTGTGTTGCTGGTTATTAAACACATTTATGTTAGCCGGGCGCGGTGGCTCACGCTTGTAATCCCAGCACTTTGGGAGGCCGAGGCGGGCGGATCACGAGGTCAGGAGATCGAGATCACGGTGAAACCCCGTCTCTACTAAAAATACAAAAAATTAGCCGGGCGTGGTGGCGGGCGCCTGTAGTCCCAGCTACTCAGAGAGGCTGAGGCAGGAGAATGGCGTGAACCCGGAAGGCGGAGCTTGCAGTGAGCAGAGATTGTGCCACTGCACTCCAGCCTGGGCGACAGAGCAAGACTCCGTCTCAAAAAAAAAAAAAAAAAAAAAAAAAAAAAAAAAATAAACACATTTATGTTGAAAGAGCCATTGTTAATCTTAGGTTTGAAATTTGAGGAGTTTGTAGGATAATGCAGTAAAGGCAGTATCTTTTTCCTTAATCCTCCGGGTAGCATTTAGTTTAGGGGCTGCTGTTTCCTCCCAGGGACTGTGGTAAACTGGGTTTGATGTTGTGGCAACAAGAATTACGCAGCCTGGCCTTTGATGATTCCCTGGAGCCAGAACATGTTTTGTGGTTGGGCCACTAGAATTTATGAGAAATCCAGGTAACCAGGTAAAGGTTAACGAATCTTACTGAGCTTGTCTCTCAGCCATTTTCAGGGGTCTTTTCATGGCTTCTCTTGGCCTTTTTGCACTTTATGACTAAATAAAAAGGCTGCTGAAAGGACTCATTTAACAGTGAGACAGGAGAACACTAGCAGAATAGCGTTTCTTCCAAGGAGTTACAGAGCATCTTCCAGAGTCTTCCTGCCCGAAGCCCTGACTTGGAAGCTTTGTCTCCTGCTAGAGGAGGGGCTGGCCATTTTTTTTTTTTTTTCTGTAGAGATGGGATCTCACTATGTTGCCCAGGCTGGTCTCAAACTCCTGGGCTCAGACGATCCTCCCACCTCCCACAGTGCTGGGATTACAGGTGTGAGCCACCGTGCACAGTCTAAGGCTGGTTTTTGACAGGGCTTCATTGGAACGTGAGTACTGTGGTAGGGTCACCAAGGATCTCAAGACCTTCTAGCTTTGCATGTTCAAAAATGGACTTTAAGACTTGGATTTGTGCCAATTTATTCATGCTATTGCAGGACTTTTAAAAAATCAAGTTGTGATCATTTGTCTGCTCTCAGGTCAGCTGTGGACTCTGGCTCTTGGGGAGCACATCCAGGGAGCCCTGGAAACACCATTGTCTTGTGCTGTGACACCTCTTGGTTTTTGTCTTCTGGGGGACCATCATTCTTCAGTCAGGACAGCAACCTGACAATAAAATAGAGTCAGATACAACTTTTGAGGGCTTGCCATGTGTCTTGCTTGGCACTGAAACCCTCTTGGACTCCTGAATAGCCCACTTCAGGCTTGTCTCCTCTACTCCACACTGACTTTTACTGATTTATTGAAGACGGAGACTTCTTCAACTTGTTCTCTAACTTTGACAAAGACTTCTGCAATTTCTCTGTGTCCAGACTGCAGTGACAAAGCATGGAGGAAATTAAATTCTAAAAAGATTTTTAGAATTATAATTGAAATATTTATTTTATGGGTTTATCACATCCTAAAATAATAGGGATTCCAACCAAGACTTTGGGGTCTACCTTTAGAAGGAGCCCCGTTTTCTGGGTGTGTTCCATGGTCCACTGAGGAAGGCTTCTCTTTGAGTCTACTGATGCCTCAGGGAGGGCCTCCCGATGATCCTGCTCCTGTTACTTGGGGCCCATCAGGGATACCCATGCCCCTCTGCTCATGCACTCAGCAAACCCCTTGCGGTGCTTGGTACACACTAGGCACGCCCCCCAACTCGGGCCTTTCTCCAGCTATTCACTGTACTAGGGATGCTTTTCATCCAAATAACTTCATGCTCAGTTCCCGCACTCCCTCAACAAGACTTCCCCCATTTGCTTAAGCAGCCAGTGCCCCCCTCCTCTCTGCTCGCCACCCCACCCTTACCCTGCTTGACTCCCCCATAATGCTCATCCCCCCTGCCACAGTGGGAACCTACTCATTATGTTTATTATACATGGTCAGTCTTCTCCAGCTGAAGTGGAAGCTCCACAAGGCAGGAATATTCATCCCTTTGTTACTCTCCCCTTTCCCACGTGCATGCCAAAAACAGGGCCTGGCACATTGTGGCTCTCAGAGCTTGTTAATTGAAATCCATGCTCCCCCCACTCCCTCTGCTTTTGATATAGAAACTAAGGTCACTGAAATTGCTCATGGAAACTTGTGAGTTGCAGTTAAAATAGATCTCTCTTACCTCATGCATGCATCTAATTTCATTCTTCCATTGTTTTGGGGTTTATTTATAAGCCTGGTTCTTGCTGAAACAGCTTATGTTGATAACCAGTTAGTAAGGTCCTCACTCTTGACTTGCTGGGAAGTTTATAGAGACATTTTTTATGCATTCAGAGATTTCAGTACAAATCTTGGAAAAGGGACATTTAGGCCAGGCGCAGTGGCTCACGCCTGTAATCCCAGCACTTTGGAAGGCCAAGGTGGGCGGATCATGAAGTCAAGAGATAGAGACCATCCTGGCAAAAATTAGCTGGGCGTGGTGGGGTGCGCCCGTAGTCCCAGCTACTCAGGAGGCTGAGGCAGGAGAATTGCTTGAACCCAGGAGGCGGAGGTTTCAGTGAGCCGAGATCGTGCCACTGCACTCCAGCCTGGCAACAGAGCAAGACTGTCTAAAAAAAAAGACATTTAGATGGAAATATTATTCTATGGTATTAGTTGTGAGCTTATAAAAAGAAGAAAATGATTATTCTATGTTTTGTTTTTTCTTTGAGACAGTGTCTCGCTCTGTCACCCAGGCTGGAGTGCAGTGGTGGGATCTTGACTCACTGCAACCTCTGCCTCCCGGGTTCAAGCGATTCTCCTGCCTCAGCCTCCCGAGTAGCTGGGACTACAGGCGCACACCACCGTGCCTGGCTAATTTTTTTATTTTTAGTAGAGACGGGGTTTGGCCATGTTGGCCAGGCTGGTCTCAAACTCCTGACCTCAAGTGATCTGCCCGTCTCAGCCACCCAAAGTGTTGGGATTACAGGCGTGAGCCACTGCGCCTGGCCTATTCTATGTTTGAAAGATGAGTGTAGCAAATAAATTCTTGAAGAGGGGGCTAGCATACTTTCCCCCTTATCCATGGTTTCACCTTCCATGGTTTCAATTATCTGCAGTTAGCTGTGGTTTGAAAATATGTGAGTATAGTACAAGAAAGTATTTTGAGAGACTACACTCACATAACTCTTATTACAGCATATTTTATAGAACAATTTATAATTAACAATTTATTATTGTTCTTTATTTATTATAATCTAATTGTTCCTTATTAATTATTAATCTCTACCTACTTTATAAATTTTATCATAGGTACATATGTACAAGAACAAACATGTTGTATATAGGGTTCACTACTATTTGTGGTCTCAGGCATCCATGGGGGGTCTTGGAAAGTATCCCCTGTGGATGAGGAGGGACTACTCTATAACCTACAGTAAGGTGATTTGTGGTGTGAGTCCACTTTGTTCTAGGAAGTATTAAGGTGTTTGACAAATGTGTGTATAAATGTGTGTATCTTGAGAGGGATTAAAAGTCTTTTTTTTTTGGCACGGCCTCTGCTCACTGTAACCTCCGCCTCCTAGGTTTAAGCGATTCTCCTGCCTCAGCCTCCCAAGTAGCTGGGATTACAGGCATATGCCACCACTCCTGGCTAACTTTGTATTTTTAGTAGAGATAGGGTTTCACCACGTTGGCCAGGCTGGTCTCGAACCCCTGACCTCAGGTGATCCACCTGCCTCTTCCTCCCAAAGTGCTGGGATTACAAGCGTGAGCCACCGTGCCTGGCCAAAAGTCTTTTTTTGAGATTAAAAACATCCAGAAAGCAGCCGGATGGACATTTCCATTGTATTAGTTTTCCTGTTGCTGCCATAACAAATTATCACAAATTTAGTGGCTTAAGACGATACACATTATTATCTTGTAGTTTGGAGGCCAGAAGTCTGGAATGGGTCTCACTGGGCTAAAATGTATTTCAGCAGGGTTGTGTTTCTTTCTGGAGGCTGTAGGGAAAGGTCTGCTTCCTTACCTTTCCAGCTTCTAGAGGCTGCCCACACTCCTTGGCTCTTAGCTCCTTCCTGCATCTTCAAAGCCTGCAGTGGCTGATTGAGTCTCACCCCTCATCACTCTGACACTGACTGTCCTGCCTCCCTCTTCCATTTGGAAGAATACGTGTGCTCACTTGGATAATCTAGGACAATCTCCCTCTTCTAAAGTTGGCTGATTAGGAGATTTAATTCCATCTGCAAACTTAATCCCCATTTGCCACGGAATTTAACATATTCACAGGTTTCAGTGGTTCCAGTGATTAGGACATGTATATCTTTGGGACCATTATCCTGCCGACTACATCTACCTTAGTGCCTTTGCTCATGGAATGTTTCTTGTGAGGATGGGCAGTTTAATCCTTCCTGCATATCATTTTCTTCTTATGGAAGTGTGCCTCATGGGTATTAAGTATTGCAGTACTTTGTAGACTTTGTCTGACTTTGTGAAGCGTTTCTAGTTTTAGAAGAGTGCTCCTAATTCAAAGGTAGGGGAAGGCATGTGCAAAAAAGCCGCCCCTTCCACTCTGTATTCTGCTGATCAGCAACACTGTCATCAAATTACCGGAACAGAGACTATCTTGAGTCAGAAGGTTATGTTGTTGCTCTCTGTTCTTAGGAATGTTTTTGTACTCTGAGAGTAAAGATAATTTTTCCTGTTGTCAGGTAATGGAAATGTCCCTGAACAATGGACCTTGATAGGAAAAAGAAGTTTATTATTCTAGAAGATGTTGGCACAACATTATTTGGTAATTATTTTTCCAGAAATCTGCTGTTTTCCCCCATGTCACATGATGGACACCTCATTGTATGGAGGAAGCAGGCCAGATGCTGTTACTCTTTCACACGTTTATGTTAAAGGCTCATTTGGTTTAATTTCCACTCAGAATAGATGTTAAGGATACAAAACCAAATGTCTAGCTGACTACTACTGTTCTTTCCCTTTCCTGCTCTTGCTTTAGACTCCTGTTTTCTCAAACATATAAATGTGTATGTATAGCATTCTAATAAGAGGAATTTAAGCCTTAAAAAGTTTTTTAAAATAACACTTTTTTTTTTTTTTTTTTGAGACAGAGTCTCACTCTGTCCCCCAGGCTGGAGTGCAGTGGCGTGATCTCGGCTCACTGCAAGCTCTGCTTCCTGGGTTCACGCCATTCTCCTGCCTCAGCCTCCCGAGTAGCTGGGACTACAGGCGCCCGCCACCACACCCGGCTAATTTTCTGTATTTTTAGTAGAGATGGGGTTTCATTGTATTAGCCAGGATGGTCTCGATCTCCTGACCTCGTGATCCACCTGCCTCGGCCACCCAAAGTGCTGGGATTACAGGCGTGAGCTACTGTGCCCGGCCAAAATAACACATTTTAATAGTAGAAATTAGGAACGAGATGGCGGTTCTCTGGAGGCTGAGTGCCGTTTGCGGTGCCCAAGGAGGCCGAGCTCTGTTGCTGCGAACCCCAGTGGTCAGACCTGCACATGTCTCAGCATTTCTTCAGGACCGACCTATCCCAGAATGGTGTGGAGTGCAGCACATACACTTGTCACCGAGCCACCATTCTGGCACCAAGGCTGCATCTCTCCACTGGACTAGCGAGAGGGTTGTCAGTGTTTTGCTCCTGGGTCTGCTTCCGGCTGCTTATTTGAATCCTTGCTCTGCGATGGACTATTCCCTGGCTGCAACCCTCACTCTTCATGGTCACTGGGGCCTTGGACAAGTTGTTACTGACTATGTTCATGGGGATGCCTCGCAGAAAGCTGCCAAGGCAGGGCTTTTGGCACTTTCAGCTTTAACCTTTGCTGGGCTTTGCTATTTCAACTATCATGATGTAGGCATCTGCAAAGCTGTTGCCATGCTGTGGAAGCTCTGAGCTTTTTGACTTCATACTTTGAAGAATTGATGTATGCCTCTTTACCTCTGCTTTGTCATGCCATTAAGCTCACAATAAGGAAGAAATAACAGATAAGTCCATTGGTGGACAGCCTTCTTCTCTTAATCACAAGATTATTTTCAGAATTTAATCTTTGAGGAAAAGGTTTGAGAGGAATTATATCTAAGTTGTGAGACTGAGTTCTGTATTCTAGTGAGTTAATGGGGTTGCCTCCCAGCTTCTTATAAGACTCACAGTATAACTAAACATGATATATGAGCTTTTGCCTTTTAATTTATCAATCTCTTAAAGAGAATCCAGCTTTATTACGATTAGTATATGATCAAACTTCCATATTTGCTTTGGGAATAATGGACAAAGGGAAATACTCTTAATTCATGAATAAAAACTTTGCAGAAAATTAGACAGTGTTTAATTTTCGAAAACTTCCCTCTCTAGTCAGTAGATACCACCTACTGATGGTTACATATACTAGGGAAATTTTAAAATTAGGAAATGCTGATATCTCATAAATTTCTAAATCCTAGGAAGAAACGCTTAGAGTGCTTCTGAATATAGAGAAGTTCCATTTAAGGGCAAGTTTCCCCTTGTAGACGTATCAGAATATTACCAATTGTAAACTGAGATTTAATTCTCAAATGTGTTCTACTTGTTCTAAAACAATCTGTCCACAAATATAAAACTATAAGTAATAAATTGTTATTTTCGCACAATGGGAATCTCTAATGTGAAAATGTATTCTATGAAAGTAATTTTTTAAAATAAAATGTTATATAATAAAAAAAAAAATAGTAGAAATTAGTGGATGGAGAAAAGCATATGGTTAAAATCTTTTTTTTGAGACGGGGTCCCACTTTGTCCCCCAGGCTGGAGTGCAATGGCATGATCATGGCTCACTGCAGCCTCAACCTCCTGGGCTTAAATGAGCTTCTTGATCCTTTCTCGTTTCTGAACAGCTGGGACTGTTAGGGGTGTGACAGATACCTGAATTACTGCCCAGTCTGCAGCAACCTCAGTTCTTGCCTCCTCAGAAGAAAGCATTCGACTGAGGGGCAGAAGGCAGAAAAAGAGACCTAGGCAAGTTTTAGCGCAGTAGTAGAAGTTTATTAAAAAGCTTTAGAGCAGGAAAGAAAGGAAAGTACACTTGGAAGAGACCAAGTGGGCAACTTAAAGGACATACGCCCCATTCAACATTGATCCTAGGATTTTATGTGCTGGCCGTGGCCGGCGCCTTGAGCCCGTTTGCCTTCAGTCTTTTCTTTTTTTTTTTTTTTTTTTTTTTTTATTAATTTTTTGTGCATACAAAAACAATAAACATTTTCTAAAAATACATACAAACAAAAAGATGCGTATCAAACATATTAGGAAGGTTGCACATGGGAAGTCGGGGAATAGAAATGGGGGTGGGAGTTAAAATAAATGAGAGAGGGACTTTATATGGATCAGTCATAATAACTCAATCCTCTATTTGACAAAGAAGAGGGAGAAGGAAGAGGAAGAAAAAGAAAGTGGGATAAAGGATCAGAAAGGGAAGAAAATAGAAAAAATTAGAGTATGGCTCCAGGATAGACCTGTTTTGTTGTCATTGAGTTGGTTGGTTGGTTTGTCTGTTGTATTCTTCATGTTTCGCCAAGTTGGCCAGACTGGTCTCGAACTCCTAGCCCAAAGTGATCAACCCGCCTCGCCCCCCAGAGTGCCGGGACCACAGGCGTGAGCCACCACGTCCAGCCCCGACATTGCTTCTGGCCTCCGTGGTAGACCTCCCAGACGGAGCGGCCAGGCAGAGGAGCTCCTCACTTCTACCCAGACACAGGGCGGCCGGGCAGAGGAGCTCCTCACTTCCCAGACGGGGCGGCCAGGTAGAGACGCTCCTCACTTCTTCCCAGACGATAGGTGGCCGGGCAGAGGCACTCCTCACTTCCCAGACGATGGGCGGCCGGGCAGAGGCGCTCCTCACCTCCCAGACGATGGGTGGCCGGGCAGAGGCGCTCCTCACCTCCCAGACGATGGGTGGCCGGGCAGAGGCGCTCCTCACCTCCCAGACGGGGCGGCCGGGCAGAGGCGCTCCTCACTTCTTCCCGGACGGGGCGGCCGGGCAGAGGCGCTCCTCACTTCTTCCAGGACGGGGCGGCCGGGCAGAGGCGCTCCTCACCTCCCAGACGATGGGTGGCCGGGCAGAGGCGCTCCTCACCTCCCAGACGGGGCGGCCGGGCAGAGGCGCTCCTCACTTCTTCCCGGACGGGGCGGCCGGGCAGAGGCGCTCCTCACTTCTTCCAGGACGGGGCGGCCGGGCAGAGGCGCTCCTCACTTCCCAGATGGGGCAGCCGGGCAGAGGCGCTCCTCACTTTCCAGACGATGGGTGGCCGGGCAGAGGCGCTCCTCACCTCCCAGACGATGGGTGGCCGGGCAGAGGCGCTCCTCACCTCCCAGACGATGGGTGGCCGGGCAGAGGCGCTCCTCACCTCCCAGACGGGGCGGCCGGGCAGAGGCGCTCCTCACTTCTTCCCGGACGGGGCGGCCGGGCAGAGGCGCTCCTCACTTCTTCCAGGACGGGGCGGCCGGGCAGAGGCGCTCCTCACTTCTTCCCGGACGGGGCGGCCGGGCAGAGGCGCTCCTCACTTCTTCCCGGACGGGGCGGCCGGGCAGAGGCGCTCCTCACTTCTTCCTGGACGGGGCGGCCGGGCAGAGGCGCTCCTCACTTCCCAGACGGTGGGTGGCCGGGCAGAGGCGCTCCTCACTTCCCAGACGATGGGTGGCCGGGCAGAGGCGCTCCTCACTTCCCAGACGGGGTGGCCGGGCAGAGGCGCTCCTCACTTCCCAGACGATGGGTGGCCGGGCAGAGGCGCTCCTCACTTCTTCCCGGATGGGCTGGCCGGGCAGAGGCGTTCCTCACTTCTTCCCGGACGGGGCGCCCGGGCAGAGGCGCTCCTCATTTCTTCCCGGACGGGGCGGCCTGGCAGAGGCGCTCCTCACTTCCCAGACGGGGCGGCCGGGCAGAGGCGCTCCTCACTTCTTCCCGGATGGGGCGGCCGGGCAGAGGCGCTCCTCACTTCCTCCCGGACGGGGCGGCCGGGCAGAGGCGCTCCTCACTTCCTCCCGGACGGGGCGGCCGGGCAGAGGCGCTCCTCACTTCCCAGACGATGGGTGGCCGGGCAGAGGCGCTCCTCATTTCCCAGACGGGGTGGCCGGGCAGAGGCGCTCCTCACTTCCAGACGATGGGTGGCCGGGCAGAGGCGCTCCTCACTTCCCAGACGGTGGGTGGCCGGGCAGAGGCGCTCCTCACTTCCCAGACGGTGGGTGGCCGGGCAGAGGCGCTCCTCACTTCCCAGACGGTGGGTGGCCGGGCAGAGGCGCTCCTCACTTCCCAGACGGTGGGTGGCCGGGCAGAGGCGCTCCTCACTTCCCAGACGGTGGGTGGCCGGGCAGAGGCGCTCCTCACTTCCCAGACGGTGGGTGGCCGGGCAGAGGCGCTCCTCACTTCCCAGACGGTGGGTGGCCGGGCAGAGGCGCTCCTCACTTCCCAGACGGGGCGGCCGGGCAGAGGCGCTCCTCACTTCCCAGACGGGGCGGCCGGGCAGAGGCGCACCTCACTTCCCAGACGATGGGTGGCCGGGCAGAGGCGCTCCTCACTTCTTCCCGGATGGGGCGGCCGGGCAGAGGCGCTCCTCACTTCTTCCCGGATGGGGCGCCCGGGCAGAGGCGCTCCTCATTTCTTCCCAGATGGGGCGGCCGGGCAGAGGCGCTCCTCATTTCTTCCCAGATGGGGCGGCCGGGCAGAGGCGCTCCTCACTTCCCAGACGGGGCGGCCGGGCAGAGGCGCTCCTCACTTCTTCCCGGACGGGGCGGCCGGCCTTCAGTCTTTTCTAAGGGTGGGCTGCCCACAAGCGCGGTGCCTGAGACTGTCTTCCCTTTCCGGTGGAACGCCCCCAGAAGGTCATACTCCATCATTTTGTCTCTTAATGTGCATGCTTGAGCTCACTCATCCAATTCCTGAGATTTTATTGGAAGCTGATTACCAATTTCAAGTGTTAGTATCTATTTGGGAAATTGCCTCTCCCTGGCGCCAACTGTCAATTATCACTTTAGTGTAACAACTGTGGACCATCAGGGAATTACCTGTCCTTGGTGCTGGCTGCCAATTAAAATAATTTATTTATTATTTATTTATTTATTTATGAGACAGAGTTTTGCTCTTGTTGCCCAGGCTGGAGTGCAGTGGCGCCATCTTGGCTCACTGCAAACTCTGCTTCCCAGGTTCAAGCGATTCTCCTCCCTCAGCCTCCCGAGTAGCTGGGATTACAGGCATGTGGTACCACGCCCGGCTAATTTTTGTATTTTTAGTAGAAACGTGGTTTTACCATGTTGGTCGGGCTGGTCTCAAACTCCTGACCTCAAGTGATCCACCCCCCTCGGCTTCCCAAAGTGTTGGGATTACAGGCGTGAGGCACCGCTCCAGGCTTTATTTTTTATTTTTTGAGACAGGGTCTGGGTCTGTTGCCCAGGCTGGAGTGCAGTGGCACAATCTTGGCTCGCTGCAACCTCTGCCCCCGAGGCTCAAGCCGTCTTCCCACCTCAGCCTCGTGAGTAGCTGGGAGTACAGGTGTGCATCACCATGCCTGGCTAATTTTTGTATTTTTTGTAGAGATGGCGTTTTGCCATGTTGCCCAGACTTGTGAGCTTAAGTGATCTGCCCGCCTCATTCTCCCAAAGTGCTGGGATTACAGGCATGAGCCACCATGCCCTGCCAATTATCATGTTTAGAGAGGCAGCTTGATAACCACTGAACTATCACTTGATGATCGCCAACATTCATGCTGGGGGTGGGGGTACGGGGAGCCCTCTCCTGACCCGCTCGTGCCTGTACAGGACTACCTGTAACAGGACCACACGTGTATGCCATCGTGCCCGACTAGTTTTTTCATTTTTTGCACAGATAGAGTCTTGCTGTGTTGCTCAGGCTGATCTAAAACCCCTGGCCTCTAACAGTCCTCCCACCTTGGCCTCCCACAGTGGCTCCCACAGGCACCAGCCACTAAGACCAGCCTCTTTTGATTTTTTTTTTTTTTTTTTTTGAGACAGAGTCTTGCTCTGTCGCCCAGGCTGGAGTGCAGTGGCACGATCTCAGCTCATTGCAAGCTCCGCCTCCCGGGTTCACACCATTCTCCTGCCTCAGCCTCCCGAGTAGCTGGGACTACAGGCGCATGCCGCCACGCCCAGCTAATTTTTTGTATTTTTAGTAGAGACTGGGTTTCACTGTGTTAGCCAGGCTGGTCTGGATCTCCTGACCTCGTGATCCGCCCTCCTCAGCCTCCCAAAGTGCTGGGAGGATTACAGGTGTGAGCCACTGCGCCTAGCCCCTGCGTCTTGATTTTTAAAGAGGTTTTAATAAGCTTTGAGTAGTGTGAGTGCTTTTAGTTCCCTAGATTATCACATTCCTAAGGTCAATTGATTTTAACACAAAAATAGGTTACATATCACCCCATTCCAGCCTAGAGCAGAAGGACTAGAAAAAAACAGTTCCTGTGAGAATTAGTTCCCCTGGAGATCTGAAACTTGGAGAAAACAAGAACCTCTTGAGTTGGGACTCAAAAGGTGGGGAACTGCTGATGTGTACCAGAATGTGTGCACAAGGGTGTTTATTGTAGCATTGCTATGTGACTGAAAACTTGGAAATCGCGAGGCTGGGCGCAGTGGCTCACACCTGTAATCCCAGCACTTTGGGAGGCCGAGGCGGGTGGATCAGAAGGTCGGGAGTTTGAGACCAGCCTGACCAACGTGTTGAAACTCTGTCTCTACAAAAAATACAAAAATTAGCCGGGTGTGGTGGTGTATGCCTGTAGTCCCAGCTACTCAGGAGGCTGAGGCAGGAGAATCATTTGAACCCGGGAGGCGGGTATCCCATTTATCAAGAAAATATATACAGACTGTCTCTGACTTATGGTTGACTTCACGATGGGTTTATTGGGAAGCAACCCCATTGTAAGTTGAGGAGCATCTGGGATATATTTTGATTTTGAAAAGTGATGTCATCAGACTTACTTGATAGCTGTAACTTTTAGAAAGATAAGTATATGATGCTTTTTGTATAAAATTACTTTTCACTTCTATTTAAAAGTCTTAAGGTCACATAGCAATGCTACAATGGGATTTTTGATTTTCTTGTGTTTAGAAAAGAGGGTTTTAAGATAGTAGAATGTTGTTGCTTTCTTTTAAACTATATATATATATATATATACCCTAGCTATTTGGATAGAGGCCAGAATTAAAACATCAGTAGTCGAAAGAGGAAATTCAGTGTTTCTTGAGTTTTTAGCTTTATACATCTAAATTTGTAAAATTCAACCATGTATTTTCCGTTCCACATGGGCACCTTTTGCAATTGTGGTAGTTAGATGTCCTAGGCAGATGAACATGCAAAAGTGGTTTGTTTAGCCTACCCTTTTAAAGTTAGTAATCTAGTAAATTTGGGTTAGAATGGTGGTTCCCATACTTGACTAACCTGCAGAATCCATGGAGGAATCTTTCAAAAAAGCCATTTATTCTGGGTCCTTACTCTAGCCATACCAAATGTACCAGGATCCCCAAGGTCAGATCCAGGAATGAGTGAATGAATGAATACATACATACATGCACACGCTTGTACACACATGCACACAAATATACTTTTAATACCCCTAAATTTGGGGACCCCAGGTGTGGAAACCCACGCTTCGGAACCTCAAACTGTTCTCTTCAAGGTCATATCACACAGGCAGGCTCTGGTTTGAGTTGGCCCGGCCAGACGTGGTTCCCTTCATTTCCTGTGTTGAGTGTATAAAATGATTTCACAAGAATTTGTGCGTCCATGATTGTAGGAAGGGATGGCTGAGTGTTTAATGCATTTCCTCAGCTGTAACTATCTAATTTATGTGGTTTTGCTTTAAGCCATTCAGTATTCCGCTTGGAGGGTTTTGAACTTACAGAGGTTTTTAAGAAGAGGCTCAACAGATGAAAGAAGTAAAAATAACCAACCTTGGATTTTTTTTTTTTTTTACTCCTTTATTGTAGCTACCAAGTATATAGCTACCTACCCACTTTAGCTTCCCCACGTGTCTTTGTGTGGTTTTCTGTTTTGTTCCTTTTAAGAGATACCTTTTCTTTATGTTGCAGCTGTTGCTAGGCAGCCACTGGCCAGGTGCCAGTTTTAGAGCACTGATCTGTACAACAGTGAGGAAGTGACCTAAAAAGATCCCTTTGCCTATCCCTGTTGGATGAAAGAGGGGCTTGGCACTGGGACGTAGACTGCTAGGCGCACGAGACCTACGAAGAACTGAGGCTGCATCCACTTACCCAAAGTGTCTTTGGAGAGTACCTTTTAGTCCTTCCTCAGGGGCAGTTGGCATATAGTCTGAAAGTGAAGCCACCTCAGGCAGTGGGCTTCGATTGGCTATAATTGTGCCCTTCTTACTTTAGCACTTTGGCAAACATTGAAAAAATTATTATTACGGAAATTTTCTTTCTGTTTTGAGACAGGATCTCACTCTGTTGACCAGGCTGGAGTGCAGTGGTGTTGTCATAGCCCACTGCAACCTCGATCTCCTGTGTTTAAGCAATCCTCCCACCTCAGCCTTCTGAGTAGCTAGGGCCACAAGCACATGCCATAACTCCATGGATGCCGAAAGTAGATAACGAGACCTACTGGATCAGAATGAGACAGATTAGTACACATTGCACAGCAAATAGCAGGAACATCAGCATGAGAGTGCTGGTGCCCCTGACCTCAAGTCTCGTGGGGTGACGTGATGGGCCCAGATGATGTCCATGCGTGAATTAGGTTTGTCTACAACTGAGGAACCAAGGACCACCAAGGGCTTAGCACTTTCCTTTCTTTTTTTCTTTCTTCTTTGTTTTTTGAGACGGAGTTTCGAGTTTTACTCTTGTTGCCCAGGCTGGAATACAATGGTGCAATCTCTGCCCACTGCAACCTCCGCCTCCCAGGTTCAAGCAATTCTCTTGCCTCAGCTTAGCGAGTAGCTGGGATTACAGGCATGCACCACCACGCCCGGCTAATTTTTTATTTTTAGTAGAGACGGGGGTTTCTCCATGTTTGTCAGGCTGGTCTCGAACTCCTGACCTCGGGTGATCCACCTGCCTCGGCCTCCCAAAGTGCTGGGATTACAGGCGTGAGCCACCACGCCTGGCCTGGGCTTAGCACTTTTTATAGCAAGTGGTAGACAGGCCAGGCCTCTTCTCCTCGGTGGGGGCATGTCATGCTACAGTCTCCTTGACCAATTTCATGTCGCCAGCTACAAGAAGACAGACCTTGCAGTTTGGCACTCAGCAAGGACATGCAGGGATTCTTGGGGCCTCGGCCAAAGGCAGCATGATATAGATGGACCATAGTTTAATTAATCATCCTGTCTTGTTATTTAGAAGTTTCCACTTTGTTCCTGTAGGAAAGAATCCTGTAACATTCTTGTGGATAAAGTTTTGCTCACATTTCCAGTGATTTTCTTAGGCTAGATTCCTGTAAGTGGACTTAGTGGGTTAGGGAGTTTAACTTTGTAGTCTCTGGGTTTTCAGAAAGTGTCAATCAGTTTACACCTCACACTAGTATATGATGATGCTTGTTAATTTATCCTTCCCAACATTGAATTCGTATTTTTTTAAACTTTTTTTTGAATTTTAACTTTTTTTTTTTTTTTTTTGAGGCAGAGTCTTGCTCTGTCACCCATGCTGGAGTGCAGTGGTGCGATCTTGGCTCACTGCAACCTCCACCTCCCTGGTTCAAGCAATTCCCCTGCCTCAGCCTCCCAAGTAGCCATGCCTGGCTAATTTTTTTGTATTTTTAGTAGAGAAGGGGTTTCACCATGTTGGCCAGACTGGTCTCAAACTCCTGACCTCAGGCAGTCTGCCCGCCTCAGCCTCCCAAAGTGCTGAGATTCAGGCGTGAGCTACTGCGCCTGGCTGAATATTTTTTTAATCATTTGGGTTGTTGATATAATTAAAATTTTTTCCTGCTTCCTCTCAGCATTGGCAAGATGAACTTTGTTCTAAGAACCTTAGCTAGTGTTTACGTGTATTAGAATGGGGAAATTATAGCAGCTTCTTTCCCAGGTTGTTTTTTATTCATCTATTCAACAGATATTTATTGAACACCTATTATGAGCCGGGCATTCTATGGGCCTTGCAATTTAGACATGAATAGAGTTCTCACGTACCTTACATTCTAATTAGAAGGAGGACTTTGACTTCTAACCAAGACCTGTTTAATTCATAGGAGGGTTTCTTTTCTTTTTTTTTAAACTGCACTCACTGTCATCCCCCCAAAGGATGAAGGTCTCAAGTTATGGTGAAAATTCAAACCTTGTCCGGGCATGGTGGCTCACGCCTGTCATCCCAGCACTTTGGGAGGCCAAGGCAGGTGGATCACGAGGTCAGGAGATCGAAACCATCCTGGCTAACACAGTGAAACCTTGTCTCTACTAAAAGTACGAAAAAATTAGCCGGGCGTGGTGGCGGGCGTCTGTAGTCCCATCTACTCAGGAGGCTGAGGCAGGAGAATGGCGTGAACCCAGGAAGCCTGGGCGACAGAGCAAGACTCCATCTCAAAAAGAAAGAAAAAGAATTCAAACCTTGAAATTCCACCTTGTGAATAATCTTAGTCTAATTTTTGCCGTGTTTGTTGGAATATAGGCCAGTCGTTGAACTTTGTGTTCCTAACCTCTCAGCATCCTTGTGTCTCCTGGTGATTGTGAAGGCTTTTTTTTTTTTTCATGAGATCTTGCTCTGTCACTGAGGCTGGAGTGCAGTGGCATGATCATAGCTCACTGCAGCCTTGACTTCCTGGGCTCAAGTGATCTTCTCACCCCAGTGGTATTTTCTAATAGACATCTGTGTCACCAAAATATGTTAAAGACTTTTGAAGATGAGTCCACTCAAATAATGATTTAGTTCCGAATAGACAGATTTTTAAATCCTTTTTTGTTTTTTAGATGGAGTCTCACTGTGTCACTCAATTCTCTGAAGGACTTCAAATAACCTCAGTAGCAAACTAGGGGTACTAACTGACATTTTCAGCACCTTTAATTGGTGATGATGAGCACATTAATTTCCATTTATCTATTTGCTGCAGACTTTTCAGGTTCCTTCTCCTTGTTTTAAAAAAATTATTGAGGTATAATTTACATGGAAAAAATGGTATCCATTTAAAGTGTACAGTTTGGCCAGGCGTGGTGGCTCATGCCTGTAATCCCAGCACTTCGAGAGGCCGAGGCGAGTGGATCACTTGAGATCAGGTGTTCAAGACCAGCCTGGCCAACATGGTGAAACCCTGTCTCTACTAAAAATACAAAAATTAGCTGGGCGTGGTGGTGGGCGCCTGTAATCCCAGCTACTAGGGTGGCCGTGGCACAAGAATCGCTTGAACCCAGGGTGCGGCGGTTGCAGTGAGCTGAGATCATGCCACTGCACTCCAGCCTAGGTGACAGAGCAAGACTCTGTCTCAAAAAATAAATAAATAAATAGTATACAATTTGATGGGATATATTCAACAGTTTTGTACATCAGTGAAACCACTATAACAATAAAGCACAATATTTTCTTAACCTGAAAAAGATTCATGGCCCTTTTTGTTTTGTTTTTCTTTTTTTGAGTTTTTTTTTTTTTTTTTTTTTTTTTTTTTTTTTGAGACAATGTCTTGCTCTTTCTCCCAGGCTGGAGTGTGGTGGCATGAACACAGCTCACTGCAACCTCAACCTCTTGGGCTCAAGCAGTCGTTCCACCTCAGCCTCCCAAATAGCTGGGACTACAGGCTTGCACCACCATGCCCAGCTAATTGTTTATTTATGTTGCCCAGACTGGTCTCGAGCTGCTGGGCTTAAGCAGTCCCCCTGCCTCAGCCTCCCAAAGTGCTTCCACCGAGCCTGGCCGCTTCATGTCCTTTCGCAGTCCATTCCTCCCTCTACCCCTGGCTCCAGGCAACCACTTATCTGCTTTTTGTGACTACAAATGAGTTTGTATTTCCTAGAATTTTATGTAAGTGAAATCATACAATGTTACAATGTATATTCTGTGCCTGGCTTTCTTTCCTTTTCTTTTTTTTTTCTTTTCTTTTTTTTTTTTTTAAATAAACCCACTGCCAACATCATACGTGTCTGGCTTTTACTCAGAATGATATGTTTGAGGCTGGGCACGGTGGCTCACGCCTATAATCCCAGCACTTTGGGAGGCTGAGGCAAGCGGATCACTTGAGATCAGGAGTTCGAGACCAGCCTGGCCAAAATGGCTATCTCTGCTAAAAATACAAAAAGCTACTCTGGAGGTGGAGGCAGGAGAATTGCTTGAACCCGGGAGGCGGAGGCTGCAGTGAGCTGAGATTGTGCTGTTGCACTCCAGCCTGGGTGACAGAGCTAGACTCTGTCTCAAAATAAATAAATAAATAAATAATATTATGTTTGAGGTTCATTGTTCTGGGTATCAGTTGTTCCTTTTCATTGCTGAGTAATGTTCCACTGTGTGGCTGCACCACATTTTTGGTCACCTGTTGATGAACATATGAGTTGTTTCCAGATTTGGGCTATTGTGTATAAAACTGCTGGGAACATTCATGTATAAGTCATATGGATATGTTTTCACTTCTCTTGGGTTATACCTACACATGGAATGGCTGGATTGTGTGACAGACCATTTTCCCCTTAAAAATGTTTTATTATGTATAAACTATAATAGAGGTTAGTTAGGAATGGAATGTACAAATGATATGTAATTAGTTTTAAAATAAGTCTTAGAAGAGCTTTTATTTAACATAAGTATAATATGCAAATCAGTTAAAGATTATTATAAGTATGTTATTTTGCATAAATTAAAAACTGGATTTACCTGAAAAAAGTGACATAAAACTTCAGTCACAAACTAAATGCAAAAATTTATTTTATATTCCTGTACTAAAAATAACAATTTTGGGCTGGGCATGATGGCTCACGCCTGTAATCATAGCATTTTTTGAGGTTGAGGTAGGAAGATTGCTTGAGCCCAGGAATTTGAGACCAGCCTGGGCAACATAGTGAGACTCTGTCTCTACAAATAAAAAAGAAGAAAATTAGTTTGGCATGGTGGTGCACACCTGTGGTCCCAGCTACTTGGGAGGCTAAGGTGGGAGGATTGCTTAAACCAGGGAGGTCGAGGCTGCAGTGAGCCAAGATTGCACCACTGCACTCCAGCCTGGGCAACACAGTGAGACCCTGTCTCAAAAAAAATAAAAAAGAAAACAAAAAACCCCACAATTTTGTATTTCCTTAAAATTGAGGGAAAGTCATGTAAAAACTAGAAGTATAAATTCTTATGGGTAGGCAAATCTACATAAGAGGGTTTGTTTTTGAAGCATGGCAGATCAGAGAAGACAGTTGCTCTTGGAAAGTTCTGTCAGCATCACACGCATGCCTTTCCTTTCCGAGTTTATCTAGATGCACTGCTCCTCAGTAGCCAGTGGCTTTGTCCACGACGGTCTGGACACACAATGTGACATAGTTTCACAAAACGGCCACTTTGACCCTCCCTCCCTACTCCACGTGTATCTGGAGGAGAGGATCCTAGCATGTCATCAGCCAGGTGTTTGCAGTATGCTGGATTGATTACATCATTACCACTCAGTGGTGAATCGTTTTAAAAAAGGGGTGAGGTGGGTGTCTCCATGTATTTTTTAAGGGATTATTTTAAAAATCATTTTAGAATAATTCTGCAAGGGTTTTTTGGTGTCTGAAGTACTAGGCTAGACAATATACTTTGGAACTAAGATTTTAATTAAAGGTTACTCTAAAGAATCAGTGATTTATGTCCCCAGATGAGATAGATGGCAGGAGTTTAAAGTTTGCAGAAGTTGGTGTTTTCATAATTGGAGTATGGCAAATCACCTATTTAGTCCATTTAGTACCTTATTATACACTGTCTTCTGTCCTGTTATTACTGCTCAGTTAATGTTTATGATCTACTGTTAGATTCCCTAAGGGCAGTGCGCAAACCCCATGTAATTAGGGATGTCAGCAGCCCTCCAACCCTTCATTGTTATCTTTATTTATTTATTTATTTATTAAGTAGAGACAAGGTCTCACCATGTTGCTCAGGCTGGTGTCGAACTCCTGGGCTTAAGTGATCCTCCCGCAAGTGTTGAGATAACAGGCATGAGCCACTGCCTGGCCAAGAGCATGAGTCTTCTGGGGAGGTTTGGCACTTGCCTGTGGCACCGGCCTTGTGAGTTGTTTTTATTTTTTCTTCCTTTTTTTCCTTATAATTAAATTAGAGATAAGGTCTCACTATATTGCCCAGGCTGGTCTAGAACTCCTGGCCTCAAGCGATCCTCCTGCCTCAGCCTCCCAAAGTGCTAGGATTGAAGGCATGAGCAACCACGCCCAGCCTGACCATTTATTGACAGTCTGTTAGCTGTGCTGGGGTGGCATGAGAGGCTTGCCTCTGATTGTCCTCATGCTCCTGGTGACTCTGGTGCCCCTCTCCCACCCTGCCCTACACTCACTGTCATACATGTGCCTTAAGACTTTGGGAAAAGGAAGAGTAAGCTTTGGGGGAGATTTGGTAATCCTGAGTGTACTTTTTCTTGCTTTATGTGTTCTTGTGTGTCCTGTTTCCCAAGATTTTGAATGTCTTGGTAGGACTAGTCTTGAACTAAACAATAACAACAAAATTCATGTGTTACAGTACTACCTATGGCTTTGTATTTAATTAGGCATTTTAACATTTTCAGTATCATATTTAATCTGTATAATCAATAATATTTAAACAAGAGACACACAACAAAGGAGATGCAGCATAGAGTAATTTGTTGCAAAGGAGAAATACTGTTTTAAAAGTTAGGTGCAGAATAGCCAGTACATTCTGAGAGAAAAAGGATTCTTGGTCGGCTACTTGTAAGAATGAGACAGCAGATGTGTGGTATTATTTCTGAGGGCTCTGTTCTGTTCCATTGGTCTGTATATCTGTTTTGGTACCAGTACAATGCTGTTTTTGGTTACTGTAGCCTTGTAGTATAGTTTGAAGTCAGGTAGGGTGATGCCTCCAGCTTTGTTCTTTTGGCTTAGGATTGTCTTGGCAATGCGGGCTCTTTTTTGGTTCCATATGAACTTTAAAGTAGTTTTTTCCAATTCTGTGAAGAAAGTCACTGGTAGCTTGATGGGAATTGGCACTGAATCTATAAATTACCTTGGGCAGTATGGTCATTTTCACGATATTGATTCTTCCTATCCATGAGCATAGAATGTTCTTCCATTTGTTTGTGTCCTCTTTTATTTTGTTAAGCAGTGGTTTGTAGTTCTCCTTGAAGAGGTCCTTCACATCCCTTGTGATATGAGGTGTGTGACCTTGCTTATATTTACATGGTTAAGATTATAAACTGAAATACATTGTTGAAGTTCTCTGTCTTGGCCGGGTGCAGTGGCTCACGCCTGTAATCCCAGCACATTGGGAGACCAAGGCGGGTGGATCATGAGGTCGGGAGTTTGCGGCCAGTCTGGCCAATAGTGAAACCCCGTCTCTACTAAAAATACAAAAATTAGCTGTGCGTGGTGGTGCGCACCTGTAGTCTCAGTTACTCAGGAAGCTGAGGAAGGAGAATCACTTGAACCCAGGAGGCAGAGGTTGTGGTGAGCTGAGATCACGCCACTGCACTCCAGCCTGGGCAACAGAGCAAGACTCCGTCTCAAAAAAAAAAAAAAGTTCTCTGTCCCGTCTGAGATGATCAGCAGCATTGTTTATCCCTGTAGCCCTGGTACTCCTTATTGATAGTAGAGATTTTACTCCAGTTAGGTACTTTTTAAAGGAAATTTCTATGAAAATCTCTATTAAAATGCATATTAAAAAACTCCTTTACAGTGGAAAAGAGTAATAACTAACATTTCCCTTTTTCCTCCTAAGCTCTAAACCTACTAGAAATAGAAAAAAAATCTGAAAGTGGAGATCATATGATCAGCCTTGTAACTGGTAAAGAGAGGGAGATGGAAGAGTCCTCATTTCAAACATCTAGGAAATATGTTGCAAATTTGTAAAATAGGTTAAATTTCTCCATTTCTTTCCCAGTAATAGGATCTTTGAACTAGACTATTTGAAATTATCATTTGAGGCCAGGCACGGTGGCTCACGCCTGTTATCCCAGCACTTTGGGAGGCCGTGGCGGGCAGATCATTTGAGGTCAGGAGTTCGAAACCAGCCTGGCCAACATGGTGAAACCCTGTCTCTACTAAAAATACAAAACAATTAGCTGGGCATGGTGGCAGGCACCTGTAATCCCAGCTACTCAGGAGGCTGAGGGAAGAGAATTGGTTGAACCCAGGAGGCAGGGGTTGCAGTGAGCCGAGATCGTACCACTGCACTCCAGCCTGGGTGACACAGCAAGACTCTGTCTCAAAAAAAAAACACCAAAAAAAACAAAAGATGAAATTATCATTTGATATAACAATAGCAGAGAGATGCCTGTACTCTGCTTCCTTCTTCGTTTATGCAGTCAATCCTTGTTATTTGTGGATTTTGTATTCAGGAATTTTCCTACTCACTAAAGCTTATTTGTAACCTGCAGATCAGTCCAAAGGTTGTGCTTTCATGGTCATTTCTGGACATTCACAGAGCAGTGAAAAATACAGTTTGCTCAGTGTACAGATTTCCAGCCTGTGAAACAAGGTGACCGATTCTTGTTTCAGCCCTCATACTGTAAACAAATGACCTTTATGTGGTCTATTTAGCATTACTTTTTTTTTTTTTCTGTATTTTTGTGCCTTTGCTGGTGACTTTGCTCTTTACAATGGCCCCTAATCATAATGCTGAATTTCTGTCTATTGTTCCTAAGTACAAGAGGCCATGATGTGGCTTATGGAGAAAATACAGTATGTTAGCGAAGCTTTGCTCAGGAATGAGTTACAGTGCTGTTGGCTATGAGTTCAACATTAATGAATCAACAGTTGGCTGGGCATGGTGGCTCACATCTGTAATCCCAGCACTGTGGGAGGCTGAGGCAGGTGGATTGCTTGAGCCCAGGGCTTTGAGACCAGCCTGGGCAACACGACAAAACCCTGTCTCTACTAAAAATAGAGCCCATGTCCTCCCATGTGCGCCCATGGTCCCAACTATTCAGGTGGCTAAGGTGGGAGGATTGCCTGAGTCTGGGAGGTGGAGGTTGCAGTGAGCCAGGATGTCACCACTGGACTCCAGCCTGGGTGACAGAGTGAGACCCTGTCTCAAAACAAAACAAAACAAAACAATATATATTAAATAAGCCATCTTTAAACAGAAACCCATATAAACAAGGTTATATATTGTTCATTTGACAAAAGCGTGACCAGAGGTCTGTAGGAACCTAACCTGTATTTCCCCTAGGAGCAACGGTTTAGTCTTTTCCAGTTCAGTGCTAGCAACAGCTTTTTTTTTTTTTTTTTTTTTTGAGATGGAGTCTCGTTCTCTCGCCCGGTCTGGAGCACAGTGGTGTGATCTCGGCTCACTGCAACCTCCGCCTCTCGGGTTCAAGCAATACTCCTGCCTCAGCCTCCTGAGTAGCTGGGATTACAGGTGCCCACCACCGCGCCCATCTAATTTTGTATTTTTCATAGAGATGGGGTTTCACCATGCTGGCCAGGCTGGTCTCGAACTCTCACCTTGTGATCCACCTGCCTAGGCCTCCCAAAGTGCCGGGATTACAGGCATGAGCCACTGTGCCTGGCAACAGCAACAACTTTTTAAACAATAACTACTTTGAATAGCAAGAATCAACTATAGCTTAGCCCTCTTCCTACCCCTAAACTTCAGGCTGTGACATCCCAGTGCCACATTTGACATCTCCCGGGGGATACCTACAGGGTCTCTCATAGTTGGCATGGCCACAGCAGAGCCCCTGGTTCCGTGTCCCTCTCAATTCACCCCACCCAAGAAATAGCATATCTGCTCACATAGGTGTTCCCATCAAATGTTTTGAGTGTTTTGATATCAGCCTTCCCTTTCTTTTGTTTTCCCTATCCAGTTCATTAGTAGTACTGTTTATTCTACTTCCAAAATGCATCTTGAAGTAATCTGTTTTTCTGCATCTCTGCTGCTGATGTGCTAGTGGAGGCCACTGAATTACTTGCCTGGATGCCACATGAGCTTCCCATAGTTGATGCCACCGGTGCACCCATATCTCATGTTCCCTTCCTTCTGGGCACGTGGAGAAGCATATTCTCACCCCCTGGCCATTGATTTGCTGTCCTTTTCAGACCCAGAGGGAGCAGGCTAAGAAATATTTTGTGGAATAAGTATGTGGTATTATTTTAGGAGCATTTGGTATTTCTTTGGGTAGTAGCTTCTGCAATTTGGGGACTGCTTCTAAACCTGTTAGGAATATTTTTTGAACTGCAAGGGATTTTTTTTTAGGGCAGATAAACATCTGAACAATGTATTAAGTAAAAAGCTTGGAGAAAATTTGGGGGGAAAAAAAACACTTCAAAAATAGATTGTTTTAGAGTTCTTTTTTTCTGAAACCACCTGCCTTCTCAAGCAAGACAATTAGATTTTAAACAATAGTTTCTGCTTAGTTAGGTTTTTTTTATTTTTTATTTTTATTTATTATTATTATTTTTTTGAGACAGGGATCTCAATTTGTCACCGAGGCTGGAATGCAATGGCATGATCATAGCTTACTGCAGCCTTGACCTCCTGGGCTCAAGCAATCCTCCCACCTAAATCTCCTGAGTAACTGGGACCACAGGCACACCCACCAAACCTGGATAATTTTTAAATTTTTTTTTTTGTAGGGGGGTTGGAGTCTCAATCTGTCACCCAGACTGGAGTGCAATGGCACAATCTCTGCTTACTGCAACCTCTGACTCCTGGGTTCAAGCAGTTCTCCTGTCTCCCTCCCCAGTAGCTGGGATTACGGGTGCCCACCACCAAACCTGGCTAATTTTTGTATTTTTAGTGGAGACGGGGTTTCACCATGTTGACCAGGCTGGTCTTGAACTCCTGACCTCAGGTGATCTGCCTACCTTGGCCTCCCAAAGTGCTGGCTTGTCTCAG
This sequence comes from Symphalangus syndactylus, assembly GCF_028878055.3. Lineage (NCBI taxonomy): Eukaryota > Metazoa > Chordata > Mammalia > Primates > Hylobatidae > Symphalangus > Symphalangus syndactylus. The sequence goes on along the minus strand of NC_072436.2, from coordinate 12,747,118 downwards.
ACTTTTGGACTCAAGTGATCCTCCCACCTTGGCCTCCCAAAGTGCTGGGATTACAGGTCTGAGCCACTATGCCTGGTCCAGTTTGTTTTTAAATCAGTAACAGGTATCAAGAAGTTTGGACTGGCTGACCTTGGTGGTCCTATCTGCTGCCACCTTTGCTCTGCCCCACACAGTATGTGGGTGTGCGGGGCCCTTCTCGCAAGCTCCTCTGTCATGTGATGGTTCCGTCTTCAGGGCTGTGGCAGGACTGCACTGGTTCAGTTTGCTCTGTGTCAGAGTAAAGGAAGGGTGGAGTACACACCAATTTTGTAACTTGTAACATTTGGTCTTGTGGTTTTGCAAGGAAGGGGTGATGTATAATTAGTAAGGCAGGAGAGCAAAGGAAACAGGAAGGGGATCTGCAGTGCTCCTGTATCAAAGTAGATCTCCAAAGCAAAAAGGGACAAAAGCAGGCACACTCCTCCCGCCCACCCCTGTTTTTACTTACTCTTATTTGATCAGAGAACTTTGCTTTCATAAACATCCTTGAATTAAGGCTGGAATTTTTTGGTAAAAATTCCTAACTGAATTTCGTTTAGAAGTATACAGAAAACCCAATGAATTAATTGAATAATCTCCCTTACCCCCTTCTCCAGACAATTCTCCTGTATTCTCTCAAGTAATAAAAGTACTAGAAAGGTCAATTGTATTTATCATTAAATGGCTGGTGCTTATAGTTTGTTCCTTTAATCCAGTTAAAACAGTGAACTTTCCTGATAACCTAGGCATTGTTGTCCGCTACAGTAACCTGGGCCTGTTGGATGTGTAAACATTTTCCTTTGACCCGGGACTGTGTTGAAACCATTTGTTAATCACACAGCGGGATGATCAGTACTTACACCAGCTGACGGGACACCTGGCATGACTACTCAGTGATCCTGTAAAACCAGGTCAAGCTGGTTCCATAGACAGTTCTCATTTTTGATGATAGGACTCATAGCTCTCAGAATCAGAGAATGTTCAGAGGTGAAACTTACCACAAATGTGGGTCAGCATCTTTAGCTTGTTTCCTATGTGTGGGGTGCAGTGGTGGACAGTGAGAGCCATGTGATGGGAGGAGGCTGCAGAGCTGGACTTTGAATAATGGGTAGGGTTCAGAAAAGTAGAAAATATTGTGAAATTTATTTTATTTTATTTTTTTGAACAAAGCAACAAAAACAGATTTATTTAAAATGAAAGTACACTCCACAGTGTGAGAGTGGACCCGAGCATAGGGGCTCAAGGGCCAAAAATATTGTGAAATTTACTTTAATCAAAGTGGAACATAGATATAGTTCTAAAGACCCTATACAACACAAAAATTTACATGCTTATAGCAGCATTTTTCATAAGAACCCCAAAGCGGAAACAACCAGACACCATCAGCTCATGAATGTGTAAAGAAGATGAAGTCTGTCCCTACAAGGGAAGATTCGTTAGTCATAAAAAGGAATGAAGTTCTGACCCACGCTGCAACATGGCTGAACATAGAAAACATTGTGCCAGGTGAAAGAAACCAGTCACACAAGGCCATGTATTAGGCAAATCTGTAGAGGCAGAAAGTAGATTAGTGGTTGTCAGGGCTTTGGGGATGCGGGAAAGGGGGTGACTCCTATGGGGTATGGGGTTTTCTTTTGGGGATGATGAAAATGTTCTAGAATTAGATAGTGGTGGTGGTTGCATAACTTTGTGAATATACTAAAAATCACGGAATTGTATTGTCTAAAAATGTCCTCCCTCTCCCAGACAGTGCCTCCTCCCCGCAAATGTTGACCTCTAGATCCTTCAAGATTGGGACCGCAGTGCAGTATTTGAGTCTCCCCAGATCTCTTCCTAAATACCAGAGAATGCTGCCGAGAGTGTGCATTTTCTTAAAAGTCACTCCCCTCATTAGTATACCTGTGCCACTGTCTTCCCACCCCTCCCAGGGACTTTTTTCTATTCTTACTCTACGAGCCTGGAATACTCTGGGCCTTCAGAGCCTGATCCTTAGTGTGCCATGTAGTTGTTGTTTTTTGTTTTTTTGTTTGTTTGTTTGTTTTGTGCTGCCATTACCTGTGTCCTCCAATGAACTGTTGTGTTTTGAAGGGGGAGATACTTTGTTCTCTTGACCTTTGTAGGTCTAGCTCTTGGCTAACATAGTGCTTAGCACAGTTCAACAGACATCATTTAGAATGAACACATGGTAAAGAGTCAAATCTTTTTTTAATAAATCAGTGCACACTTTTATTATTATTATTTTTAAGACAGAGTCTGACTCTGTCACCAAGACTGGAGTGCATGGGGTGATGACAGCTCACTGCGGCCTTGACCTCCTGAGCCCAGGTGGCATCACCTGCCTCGCCCTCTGACCTCCTGAGCCCAGGTGGTCATCACCTGCCTCACCCTCTGAAGTAGCTGAGACTACAGGCACGCGCCACCAACACCCAGCTAATTTTTTAGTTTTCTGTAGAGACGGAGTCTCTTTATGTTGCCTAGGCCATTCTCGAATTCCTGGGCTCAAGTGATCCTCCCACCTCAGCCTTCCAAAGTGCTGAGATTATAGGCATGAGCCATCACGCCTGGCCTTTTAAATTATTACTCTGATGAGTAAATCAATATGTGAAGAGCAGCTAGAAAATGGGAGAATCGGCATTCTAAATGTGTTACGCTCTTTCAGATGGAAAGTAAGAGAATCTCAGGTTACCATGTAGTGATACTTTATCCTAAGAAGACAGAGGAAGTAGGAAACTTGGTTGCCACACTGTCACTGTGGGTCTTGGAGCTCAGATCTCCTTGTGGGAAAATGGTCTTTGTAATCAAATCTTGCAGATGTTGTATAATTTCATTAGTCTATGTGGTGAGGAATAGAGGAGGTTCAGAGAAGAATATAAATGTATTTTGTATACCTCAGAATTTTAGAAAAGAGAATCCTGAATATGTTTTTTTGGAGGGGTTGAGGAAGAAGTAACTGAGGTTTAAATTTTATCTTTGCAGTAATGCGTGTTCTGACCATCTTATTTAAAACTTAACAATACCTGACCCCACCCCCTGCCACATACTTCTCTTTTCCCCATAGCACCCATCACTTTCTGGCATGTTACTTATTATTTATTGTGTATATAGTTTTTTGCCTGTGTCTGCCTGTATAGTAGAAGCCTATTATCACTATCCCTCAAATTAGCCAGTGTGTGTGGACAAAGGGCAAACCAATGTTGACATTAACAAAGCCCTTTCAGGAAATAAGTACTGGTGAATATGCACATAGGAACTGGCACATATGCTGGGTAGAACATGAATTGCCTCTCCTCTCCCTATATATGTTCAAAAGGTAATGGAATTTGTTTTTCTTTTTTTTGAGACAGAGTCTCGCTCTGTTGGCAGGCTGGAATGCAGTGGCGCGATCTCGGCTCACTGCAACCTCTGCCTCCCGGATTCAAGCAGTTCTTTTGCCTCAGCGTCCCGAGTAGCTGGGACTACAGGTGCGTGCCACCACGCCCGGCTAATTTTTGTATTTTCAGTAGAGATGGGGTTTCACCATGTTGGTCAGGATGGTCTCAATCTCTTGATCTTGTGATCCACCCGCCTTGGCCTCCCAAAGTGCTGGGATTACAGGGGTGAGCCACCGCGCCCGGCTAGGTAATGGAATTTTTTGGTGCAATGTCTGTGTCAATCTTTTAACAATCTTTTCATACAGCCAGCAGAGGGCAGCACAGATGGAATTTACTACATTCAGTATTTTTTACTTTATTTTAAAGGGTGTTTAAAACTACTGTAGCAACCACTTCTAGGAGTAGTGTGAAGTTTATTTCAATTTCAGGTTTATTCTTATTCTTTCTCGCTTGTGAATTGTGCTGTTTCTGCTTCGTCTTTATGGAGGAAGTTGTTTCTGTTTACTTTATCATCATGAATATGTCAAATTAATACGTTCCAAAGTCTTTTTGACATGTTTCCAGATGCGTCCGAGGGCTGTGGTGAGGTTGGCGATGGTGGGTCCTGAAAGGGCACTGTTCTTTTGCCTCCAGAAAGTGGCAATTACTTGAACCAGAGTTCTTCGAGGTCTTCCCAATGCTCCCAGGCTCCGCAGTGCACAGAAGACTACAGCCCCGGCTCAAGGGTCCTCTCTGAGCATCTGACCAATGCTCTTGACCCTCTTCTCAGAAAGAAAAATCCCCAAAGTGTACATACTCAAAACCACACAGTTTTTCAGTTTTGTGGCAAGTTATGGAACTGATCATGGATTTTCTTGATAGAAACTAAATAAGATCAGTCTTTGTGATGCATACGTCTCTTATTTTTTTTTTCTTGCAAGAGTTACTGGTCCTTAGGCAAAAATTGAAGTAAATGCAAATTGTGTACATAAAACAAAGGATATGGTTTAGGTTTTCTTTTTTTTTTGACATCTAATCGGTTTTGAGTTTTTCTTTTGATAACAAAAGTGCTAACAAGTCTGTGTCATGAAGGTATGTACTAGCAAACGTGATCAGAAATCCCATAGCTTGCTTTGCTAGGTACAAGGTAAACCTATGTCAAGGAACGGCAAGTTCTTTGAATTCTTGGTGACACATTACATATATCCTTTGTCATTAACTCTTTTTTCCCCCAAGGTCTAATAGATGCATTAATGTCTATAAACAAAAATAGTGTACGTCTATGTTTTTTAGGTAACCAAAGTAGAAGGAACCTTTGAAAGAATTGTGCAGTGTGTCCAGGTGTCTGGATTTCTGCCTGCAGAGGCTGGACAAGTCTTTGTTATGCTCCACCCCACCTTGCAGATGTTCTTCGGGACTTTGGAGGACACTTGCATGATTGTATGCCCTAAGCTGTCTCCCATTGGCAGCTTGTTAGGAAATGTCTAAGCTGCAGAGAGAGGATACCAGGAAGCAAAATGATTTACCCCCAAATTCCAGAAAGGCTACAGGGTACCCAGGACCTCTGAGAATGGAGATAAGGAAACGAGGGTGGTTTGAAAGTGTTCATTGTGGCAGTTAAGATTCCCAGGTCTCCTCTCCATCTCCTGCAGCAAGGCAGTTTCTCTTGCACTTCTGGTAAACATGAAGGTTTAATTTCTGAAGAAGGCTGTGAAGATACAGAGAGCAAGTGAAAATCTATATTTATTTTAAAAAATACCAACCAAGAAGCAGCACTGAAAAAGTCTGTATATTTAACTGTGAGATCCCCATCCTTTCTTCCTCAGTGTAGCCCCCACAAATACTGGTCGTCACTTTTACACTCCACACAGCCCAGGTAAGGGATTGGAGAATACTTCTTTGGGTAACTAGTCTAAGCAAAAATAAGCTTACAGAGCCCTACATGTGGGGTCTTTACACATTACTGCCTTATCATATTACATTGCCACACATCAATCTGTAGGCCATGCCTACCACACAGCTTTTAACCAGGTTATTAGTGTGTCACTGTTAAATGAGAAGAAATAGACTATGCTTGCTAGAGACTTAAGGAAAACCTTCAGTGTTAGTAAGCAAAAGAGCAAATAGAAGTTTAAGGAAATACGTCGTGGGATATGTAGAAGAAAGCTTTAAAAACTATATACTTAAGAGTCTCAGATATTAAATGAATGAAACAATAATAGGCTGCTATCAAAAAGGACTATGGGTTGAGTATTTCTTATCTGAAATGCTTGGAACCAGACGTGTTCTAGATTGCACTATTTTTTGGATTTGGGAGCACCCGCATTGTACTTGCCAGAGCATCCCTAACCTGAAAACTAGAAATCCAAAATGCTCCAGGGAGCGTTTCCTTTGAGTGTCATGTTGGCACTCACAACGTTTAGGATTTGGGCATGTTTCAGGGATTTGAGATTTGGGGTTTGTGTTAGGTAGACAGCTTCAGAGGCCATGACACGGGAGCGAAGCTGGAAGGTAGGACTGCTGGCTGGAGACCAGTGTGGAGTCTGGTGCACTGTGGACGAGGACAGAGAAGGAGGGGCTGGTGAGTGGATGGAGATGATGGGAGAATTCTCTACCGTCCCACCCAGAGATCATGATTGCTAATGTGTTTAGTATATAGTTTTCCTGGCTTATTTCTTTTTTCATTTTTATAGTCTATGCATTTTTGTTACATGATTTTTTCATTTAACAGTATAACATAGACATCTTTCTGTCTCTACAAAAATAGTTACGCAACATTTTCCAATTACTTTTTTTAAGTGCCAAGGAATACTTTTAAGTAATTCACAGGACAAATGCCCACACTAAATAAATACAACAGAAGCTCTGACACCACCACACCACAGAAGCATACACATGAAAATACTACATTATGTCTGTCTAGTTGGCATGTGTTTTAAATGATAATCCACACTGTGCATTTAGCCTGTGGCTAGGCTAGCACTTTATTTTTTATTTTATTTATTTATTTATTTATTGAGAGGGAGTCTTGCTCTGTCTCCCAGGCTGGAGTGCAGTGGCACGATCTCAGCTCACTGCAACCTCTGCCTCCCGGGTTCAGGTGATTCTGCTGCCTCAGCCTCCCGAGTAGCTGGGATTACAGGTGCGCCCACCACCACGCCCAGCTAACGTTTGTATTTTTAGTAGAGACAGGGTTTCACCATGTCGGCTAGGCTGGCCTCAAACTCCTGACTTCAAGTGATCCACCTGCCTCGTCCTCCCAAAGTGCCGGAATTACAGGTGTGAGCCACCACGCCCGGCCTATTTATTTTTGAGACAGGGTCTCACTCTTGCCTAGGCTGGAGTGCAGCGGCACAATCATAGCTCACTGTAGCTTCAACCTTGCAGATTCAAGCGATCTTCCTGCCTCAGCCTCCCAAGTAGCTGGGACCACAGACATGTGCCACCACGCCCAGCTAATTTTTACATTTTTTGTAGAGACAGGGTCTCACCTTTTCTCCCAGGCTAGTCTCAAACTCCTGGGCTCAGTCAGTCCTCTCACCTCAGCCTCCTAAAGGGCTGGGATTACAGGCATGAGCCACTGGCCCAGCAGGCCAGCATGTTAGAAGACAGCTGGTAAATGAAAACAGTTATTTTGGAAATCAGTTTCATAGCAGTGTATAGTGAGCCTTAAAGTAGTTCGTATCTTTTGACCAACTCTTAAGCCCACTTACAGAAATTTAGCCTAAGGAACTAGTAGGAGCTGAGGAGGCAAAGGTTACAAGGATGTTGCAGCATTTTACAGGATATAAGGAAAGAAAAAGATTAATGCCCAACAGTAGAAGTGGTTAAGTAAGTTACAACATATACATAATGCAACCATTAAACATACCGGCTCCTTCAATTCTGTTCCAACCTTAGGGTTCTTTCTAGACTTCCCCCTTTTCATGTTTCCAAATTCCTTTTCCTGACAGTGGGAAACCTGGCCCCCATGATCTGGCTTGAGGGTTGCACCCCACACCTTCCTTTTGCCCCCAGCTCTACTTCCTGTCCGGCTCCATCCTGCTGTCTGCTGGAGGCTGTCCTGGAGGGAGTGTGGTTCCTGGTTGGGTTTGACCAGGAGACGGGAGGGTGAGAGAAGAGTGAAGTCAAGGTGATTCTCTCCTGCTGGTAACTGCGGCTTGCTGAATCCTCTACCGACGCTCTTGCCAGAGAGCTCCCATTTGCCACTTTAGCAGCAGTGTGGTGCCCTTGCACCCTGTCTGACTTAGCAGTGATGGGGGCTGCCCCTGTTGCTAGTCTGGGGGGCTTTATTACTCCTTGGTGCCCTCTCTAAACTCTGCCCTCACTTTTATAGGTGGTGCCTATCTTACCCTTCTCCACACTCCCGCTCTGGGAATGCTTCTGTCTCTGGGATTATGATTGATATGGGTATTATGCTTTCAAAAAACAAACCTAACCTAGAATGTTATATAAATATTCACGTATTTTTTTCTACTGTCATTTATTTAATTTTTTTGTAGAAATAGGATCTTGCTTTGTTGCCCAGGTTGGTCTTGAACTCTTGGCTTCAAGCAGTCCTCCCACCTTGGCCTCCCAAAGTGCTGGGGTTACAGACATGAACCACAACTCCCAGCCTAGTTTTGAAACATTTTAGACAATTACATGCTTGTGTATTCCCACCTAATCTATCGAGGGAGGGGGTGAGGCTAAAATCTATTTAGGGGATTTATTAATTAAAAATATAGAATGTCTTGGATCAACAACACTTGCGTCAAAATGCCCTAATGTGTGCTTTTTAATATGAATGACGAATGAGTGTTTTCTTCTACTTTGTTGATTTATTGCTTTTCACAGGGCCTGTGCTAGCTCCTGCATGTTTCCGATAGCATTTGTGCAGACACCGCTCTGAGGCCCTAGATTATTGTTCTGGTTTTGTAATGTGCCATTATTTTTTTAGTTATTTTAAAGTGTACTTTGAAACTTTTAAAAAGCTTCCATTTAAATAAATACATAGTAATCTAACACTCTGTTTGGGATTGATATTATAGATGTGCCTCATGAGCTGGGTTATTATATGTTTTAATTTCCCAGAGACAATCCCAGTTTATGCTGACTGGCTGATGTGATTATTAATAGTACCCATTTGTAATCTCAAAAATATCTCAATATGGATGATAAATTATATGGTCACTTATGAGTGAGTGAAACATACAATTTGGTGATGCAGTGGTTAAATGTCTATATCTTAAGGAATTGGAGACATGAGATTCATTATTTCCTTTTTTAACAAACAGTGGTAATTGTTGTACTAGAGATGACAGTGTGGTGTTGAACCAGGTATGCCTTGCCATGCTTCCAGCTTTAAGGGACTCTCCCTGGCCAGGAGCCTATGAGGTGGCCTGCTGTGCCCAATAGGGATGATGGCTGTTACATGAGCCAGTCAGAGTCCCTCTTTTGAGAATGTGAACTGGAAGTATAACAAGAATGAGGCATTGAATAGTGGGAGCAGAAGCTAAAAGTCACAAGGTCTGGAGGAGCAGGGGACCTGTGAGGCCATGGGTGGGTGGAAGGAATGATGGGGCCTGTAAGGCAGAGGTTGTGGGGAGTGGAGACGGGGGACCTGGTTGGCAGCATACCAGAAGATAGCAGCTCCAGGCCTGGTGCAATGGCTCACGCCTGTAATCCCAGCACTTTGGGAGGCTGAGGCGGGTGGATCATTTGAGGTTAGGAGTTCGAGACCAACCTGGCCAACATGGTGAAACCCCGTCTCTACTAAAAATACAAAAATTAGCTCAGCATGGTGGCAGGCACCTGTAATCCCAGCCACTTGGGAGGCTGAGGCAGGAGAATTGCTTGAACCCAGTAGGCGGAGGTTGCAGTGAGCTGAGATTGCGCCACTGCACTTCAGCCTGGGCGACAGAGCGAGACTCAGTCTCAAAAAAAAAAAAAAAAAGAAGATAGCAGCTCCATTCTTTCACTTGCCAGGCCAGAAAGCTTGGAGTCACCCTTGTCTTCTCCCTTTTACACCTCACATGGACTCCACTGGGACATCCTTGGCTGTACCCTGAAAGTAAATATAGCAAGAATATGGCCACTTTTATCAAGTAAGCCGCCAACCCGTCTCACCTGGATGACTATAGCAGCCCCCCAACTGGTCTCCAGCTCCTGTGCTGGCTCGTCTCCAGTCTGTTCTTCCCCAAAGCCAGAGTGTTCTTGTTACAAAGGAAGCCACAAAATGCTCTGTTGCTCGGAACCCTGGCAGCAGCTATGCATCTCACCCAGAATGGAAACCAGAGTCCTTAAAATAGCTGCCAAGGCCCCATGCAGTTCGCCCACTGCCCTCCTCACCTCTGCGACCATATCTTCCACTCCTCCCTACACTGTTCTTCCTGCTCCAGCCACAGTAGCCTCCTGGCCCTTCTCAGCAGAGGCCTTCCCTGACTGCACTTCCACTTCCCCCACTCCGCAGTACTTACCTTCGGACATACTGCATATTTTACTTACTTATTTCCCCACCTTTCCCATCTCCATAGAGTGGAGACGCCATGAGGGCAGGCATTTTTGTCTCTTTAGTCCTCTGATGTCTCACTAGTGGCTGGCACTTAGTGTGCTCAGTGAATGTTGAACGAAACAGATAAGACAAAAGATACAACTATCTTTGTAAAAACTTTTTAAAAACAAGTGACAGGTTATGACAAAATATTTGTAACATTTCATACAAAGGATTTGTAATCTACAAATCATTTAAAAAATGATAAGCGATAGAAAAGTGGGCAACGCCTTTGAAAAAGCAATTCACGAAAGAGGAAATACCTCAAACTTATGAAAAGATAATCAGCATCATCAGTAGTCAGGTCAGTGCAAATGACCAAAAACAACGAGAAACCGTTTCCCACTGTCTGACTGGCAGAAGTTAAGTTTGATCCCATCAGGGACGTGGCAAGCATTTTGGCAGCATCTGTGAAAGCTTTAAGTACTCAGGCCTCATGACCAGCTTTTCTGCCTTTCGGTGTCTATTCCAGAGAAATGCTATACCATTTGACAGTGGGGAGAAAATAGAAGTGACCTGTCTTCTTATAAGTTGGGATCACTGGCTGTGAATCAGACCTGATACCAGAAGATAGAAATGCTGTCTGGGAATCATTAAACATGGGTTTTGAAATGGTGCAGGGTGGGACTTACAACTGTGATTTTGACATACTAAACCAAAAGGTGACACGTTGGGTTTATATTAATTGCCTCTACAAAACAAAGTACTTTTTTTTTTTAATACATGCGTGTGTATTTATTCAACTGTTACTAGGCGAGAAAGAAGAGAATGTGATGAAGTCTTTGCCCTGGAGTCACGTCAGCACCTTCAGAGTCTGACTGGAGACAGCGCCCTGTTGTCTTGCCGTAGATGTGCGTGTTCCCAGCTCCCCAGTGAGACTTGCCCAAAGTCTAGCACTTCCTGCAAAGCTGCTGCAGGTGTTTGCATTTACAACCAAGACTAATAGGAGAGGGGTTTGGGAGTCCAGCAGAGAGCAGGGTGCGGAGGTTGGGCTCTGCAGCCAGGTCTCGTGCTTTGGCAAGCCGTGTAACGTCTCTGGGTGCTAGCATCCTCATCTGTGATCTGGGGATGGCAAGGACACTCACCCCATGGGATGTTTTCAGGATTAGATGAGTTAGGTCACATCAAGCTAGGCACAGAGGAAGCATGCAATAAATGTTATCTATTATGATGATGCAGTGGGAAGCTATATCTGGATCCAGCAGTTCTCCTTGGGAGAATTTTTTTCTATGCAGATGATTAAAGAGATGTGCCAAAACGTGTGCACACGTGTATTGAGATACAGAGAAAAACTGGAAATCGCTTGGAAGTCTTACAATATGGGACTGGCTAAATATTATGTCTAGACTGAGAAGAATAATAAATGTGATAGATGTCCATTTACAGTCATGAAAAAATGTTATAAGTAAAAATAGGTAGCTATAAAAGGACATACAAAATATCGTGTGTGTGTGTGTGTGTGTGTGTGTGTATCTATAGAAGAGAGAGAATCTATATAATACTTACAACAAAAGTCTGGAAAATGTCTACCAAAATGTCATCAATGGCTATCTCTTGGTGATAGGATTAAGGTGTTTTTTTCCTTGTTACTATTTTCTAATCTTCAACAATGAATATGTGTCATGAACATAATAGGACTATGCAGGCAAGAATCTTTGGGTGCAGCATATTAGAAATCATAACGGAGATAAAACTGAACTTAGATTGGGAGTTTGGCCCTTGGATTTTTTTTTTTTCTGTAATATCTGCTTTCTGCTTTTAGCCTGCGACCTCATAACATGCTGTAATGATTACGATCTCTTAGTCATGCTCTTGGGAAATGGGCTGTTATCTCATTGTGAGGGGACCAGGGATTTTAATGATTCCATTTTAAGAAAATGTAGTCAGCTTTCCATGGGCTCCCCATCCATGGATTTAACCTATTGTGGATGGAAAATAAAAAAAGGTCACACCTGTACTGAACACATACAGTTTTTTCTTTTCCTTTTCTTTAAACAATATAGCATAACAACTGTTCACATAGCAGTTACATTGTATTTGGTATTAGAAGTAATCTAGAGATGATTTAAAGTATATGAGTGGATGTGTGTAACTTATGTGCAAATAATTAAGGACTCAAGCATCCGTGGGTTTTGTTGTCCATGGGGGTTCCTGGCACCAGCCCCCCTTGGATACCAAGGGACAACTGTACTGGAAAGTGAAGAGAAAAACAGCAGTGAGCCCTGGCTATGACTTTGGATGAGTCTGAGAAAAGACTAGAAGTGTGGCTACTAAACTAGTTTGACTCCAGTGTAAGATTGCTTTCAGGGAAGCAGATGGTTAACACATTCGGAAGGTGCTTGAGCTTGACTTCAGGAACTGGGTGGTGGCACTGAGTGGGAGTGCCGCTTCTTTGGAGGCTGGAGGTTGATTGGCCCAGGCGTGCAGCCAGCCATTGCTTGTCTGTTCAGGAAGCAGCTCTGAGCTGCCCTAGTGGCTGGACAGCTTCACAGGTATCCCCGGCCTCTCCCAGTCAGACCCCACAGGAAAACTTGGCTCCCAGTAAGTTACCGCTCTCCTGGAAGCACAGAACGGACTTTTTGTGTCCTGCTGTAAGGAAACAAGATGGTCCTTAAAACCAAAGAGGAGGATGGTGAGTCACAGCCACAGCCCCCAGCCTGGACTGATGCAGCTTGGGGTATATGGAGTGGAGTTTTAGGTATCTCTTTTGATTAGCATGTGAAATCCTATGAGGATAGTTTACCGAGCCTTTTGGGGAGGAGTTAAGGACCAACCTAGACTCTGGTTTTTATCTTACTGATTTCAGGAGAAAGACTGCATAGTCTCTTAGTGGTTAGGAAGCTGAGGCTCTCTTGGGGGTGTGTGTGTGTGTGCATGTGAGAGAGAGAGAGAAGAGAGAGAGAAAGAGCGAGAAGAGAGAGAGATAGTAAGGTAACTCAGTGTTTTTAAACCAAAGAGGTTCCCCTCCAATCTTTGCTTTCATTAGAGTTCCGCCTTGGGTGTTTCTTGGTAGATTCCACTTCATACTTGGTGATTGTGTCTACTTCCTGTATCGAAATAACAGTTCGTCAGAACTTCTGGGAATTCCACAAATATCCAGAAAGAATCTGATACTAAAAAGTAAAGACATTAGAGATCGGATTGAAAGAACCAGTGAAGAGTTGAGATAAATAATACTTGTTCTATTAAATAAAATGTATCTAAGGGAAGGCCGGGCACAGTGGCTCACGCCTGTAATCCCAGCACTTTGGGAGGCCGAGGCGGGCGAATCACGAAGTCAGGAGATCGAGACCATCCTGGCTAACACGGTGAAACCCCGTCTCTACTAAAAAAAAAAAATAACAAAAAATTAGCCGGGCGAGGTGGCGGGCGCCTGTAGTCCCAGCTATGCGGGAGGCTGAGGCAGGAGAATGGCGTGAACCCCGGGGGGCGGAGCCTGCAGTGAGCCGAGATCGCACCACTGCACTCTAGCCTGGGTGAAAGAGCGAGACTCCTTCTCAAAAAAAGAACTTCCTTTGTCTGCTCCACACCCGTACTGTAAACAGTGGAGCTATGAGTAATGGGATGACAAGCTGTGCCTTCTAAATCCCAAGAGATTCTGCTGAAGAGCTGTGTCTTAAAGCCCTGGGTCAGCACAGGAGTTGTGTTTGTGGATGTGTGTGTGTTTTATTGTATTTTATTGTGGCACCTTTATCAGATGGTGATGTTGTAATGCTGTAAGACAAAACAGTAAAATGTGTACTGGGTTGTAGCTGGTAATGTATGATATATTTAAGTTTGGAATAAATATTTGGCTGTGTTTCAAAGTGGATTTTGTGAAAGTTATAATAAAACTTGGGGGTCCTCTTTAGGCTTTTCCCACTCCAGTTCACTATAAAGCACATATTTTAAATCCCCACCTCTAAGTGCAAATGATCCTGGACAGTGTCCACGGGCGACACTGAAAGCTGCAGCATGCGTGGGGGACGCTGGGAGGGAAGCACGCACAGGTGTCCATCACGATACTTCTGTATCTGAAGAGGGGTCAATAGTGAGGGGACGTGCCAGGCCAGGGCTGAACTGCCTGCTTGGTGCTTTTCTAACTGAAAGGTGAGTCCACACTAGCCAAGATCTAGTTCCAAAGGGAACACTTTTGAGAGTGGAAGAGGACACTAGTGACTATGCTGGGACAGCAGGAGTGAGCCGGGCCTGGCCATGGTCCCTCATGCTTACTTGCTGCTGGTCTTTGCGGGTGAGCCTAGCTTCAGTCCCACCGGAGGTGCTGTGTAATAGTCACTTTTTATCCTGGAGGCTTTAAAAGTCAACATAAACTACCCTATTCAACAGTGGGAGTGATGGGGGTGGGGCATGAGGTTAGGGGCCGGGAGCTTAGAGGTAGAATTACTGAACAGCTTTGCTTTGACCAAGTAACCTTAAAGAACTGGTGCTTCTCCGCTTCCCTTACCGCCTCCCACGGTGTTTCCTTGTGTTGTCACCTGGCGAAGGCAGCGTTGCCCTTTAAACCACTGCTAAAATAGATGCCCTTAGACATTGCCATGAGAGACAGAGTGGCATTTAGGTAGGTGTAAAAGGAGGGGAACAAAGGGAGTTTCCTCTGGCAGGTCCCTGAGATCCCAGGGGAGGGCAGAAGTTAAGAGTCAGTTATGCTTCCCATAGAGCTGCTTTTAACTAGACTTAATGCCCTAAAGAACACGCCTAAGAAAGGGTATGTGGGGGTTTTTGAAAATATTCTTTAAGGAAGTCAGACTCTTCTGCTGTGTTAATCTCAAACCCACAATTTTTAGGTTGAAAATATTGCTTTCTGGCTGGGCGCGATGGCTCACACTGGTAATCCCAGCACTTTGGGAGGCTGAGGCAGGCGGATCACCTGAGGTCAGGAGTTCCAGACCAACCTAGCCAACATGGTGAAACCCTGTCTCTACTAAAAATACAAAAATTAGCCGGGTGTGGTGGCAGGAGCCTGTAATCCCAGCTACTTGGAGGCTGAGGCAGGAGAATAGCTTGAACCCGGGAGGCGGAGGTTGCATTGAGCCGAAATCGTACCACTGCACTCCAGCCTAGGTGACAGAGTGAGACTTTGTCTCTAAAAAAAAAAAAAAAAACAAACACCGCCGGGCGCGGTGGCTCACGCTTGTAATCCCAGCACTTTGGGAGGCCGAGGCGGGCGGATCACGAGGTCAGGAGATCAGATCCAGACCACGGTGAAACCCCGTCTCTACTAAAAAATACAAAAAATTAGCCGGGTGTGGTGGCGGGTGCCTGTAGTCCCAGCTACTTGGAGAGGCTGAGGCAGGAGAATGGCGTGAACCCGGGAGGCAGAGCTTGCAGTGAGCCAAGATTGCACCACTGCACTCCAGCCTGGGCGACAGAGCGAGACTCCGTCTCAAAAAAAAAAAAAAAAAAAGCTTTCTGCCTTTTTTACCTGGTACACTGGTACATACATTAGTCAGTTTTCATTCTGTATATGTGTGTTAGTGAGAATTAACCAGTTTAATTAATTGGGCACTATTTTCTTAACTGCCATAAGTTATTATTATTTTTAGCTATTTCATCTTGTTAATGGTCAGTCCCCCTTGATTTGCCTTTTTTTTTTTTTTTTTGAGACAGAGTCTCACTCTGTTGCCCAGGCTGGAGTGCAATGGTGCAATCTCGGCTCACTGCAACCTCTGCCTCCCGGGTTCAAGCGATTCTCCTGCCTCAGCCTCCTCAGTAGCTGGGACTGCAGGTGCATGCCACCACACCCGGCTAATTTTTGTATTTTTTGTAGAGACAAGGTTTCGCCATGTTGGCCAGGCTTGTCTTGAACTCCTTGATCCACCCACCTTGGCCTCCCAAAGTGCTGGGATTACAGGCGTGAACCACTGTGCCCGGCCTTGATTTGCCTTTGAACGCTCTCTTTGGCATCTCTTTGGGATAGATTCCAAAATCTTTGGTGTGGGACCTGAGGCCCTTCACAGGCAGACACTAAGCCCCTTTCCGGGTGCCACTTCAGGCCTGCTGTGTCCTGGGCCCTGCCCCGTGGTGTGCCCATTGTTGCTGGCCTCCGTCACTTCCATACACTTTATCTTGCTTGGTATACACCATTCTCTTCTTGTCCATCTGGGGAATCCGTTGGTCCTTCAAGTTCTGGCTCACAGGCCGGCCCCTCTGAAGCCTCTTGGCATTGCCTGGAATTCTGTGAGTACTTACTACACTTGGCCGCTGTGGCCGGGTGTGCTGCTGCTATGGGCTTACATGCCTATCCCCACTGGCCTTCACTTTCTGTGCAGGCCAGGGACTGGAGCTATTTAAATCCCAGCTCCAAGCACAGGCTGCGCCTATGGCAGATGCTCAGTAAACGCTGAGCTGAAGTGAATCTGTGTATTTCAGTAAGAGAAAAGAAAAAGAGCTGAGGATGCAGCCGGTGGCCTGAATGTGAATTGGGCTCTATTAGTAGTGTACCTGAGGTAGATTATTTGTACTCATTGAGTCTTTATCTTACCTGTAAACTGATGAGAACAGTGTGTAGTTCATTGTCAGAAATAATGCAGAGTTACAGTTGAGCTTTGTTGGAAAGTTTAAAAAAGTGGAAATGAGAAAATGTTTTAAGCTGTAAGATAGCATGTGCGTATAAACTTGTATTATTTGCAGGAAAATATGCCAAATAGAATAAAGTATAGGCTTCCTCACTGGGACACTGGATTTTCAGATTGCATCTAAAATGCTGTCCTTGATGTGAACTTTCCACGTTATCCTTTTTTTTTGAGATGTAGTCTCACTCTGTTGCCAGGCTGGGTGCAATCTTGGCTCACTGCAACCTCCGCCTCCCGGGTTCAAGCGATTCTCCTGCCTCAGCCTCCTGAGTAGCTGGGACTACAGGAATGTGCCACCACGCCCGGCTAATTTTTGTATTTTTAGTAGAGACAGGGTTTCACCATGTTGGCCAGGATGGCCTCTATCTCTTGACCTCGTGATCTACCTGCCTTGGCCTCCCAAAGTGCTGGGATGACAGGCGTGAGCCGCCGCGCCCGGCCGTTACCCCACGTTTTAATGCGTGCCATGTGATTGTGGTAGTCTCTAGTTGGACAAGCTGCTTAGGTTGTGGTGTTTGCAGGAAGACCTGAGGTGCTGTAACTATCAATTCATATCCCCCTAGATAGTTCTCACTCCCTTCCTTATGGATTTTGTATTTTGCAGAATCAAAAATGGTTACATCCTTATTTTTAAGCAGGAGCATGTTTGGCATTGTACAAAGCACACATCATAGCAAGAAACCTGTATCACCATCTGCTGTGACAAGTTTTGAAGAGGATTCACTCTGGTTTGAATTTTATAGGCTTTCCTGTTGAGTACACCAGAGATGAATGCTCACAGTATTACACAGAGAATTAGAACTGCCCTTTCTTCTTAATGAAGGTGAATAGAAACAAGGGCTTGGATTCTGCCCCTCTGAAGAAAGCTGACCCTTATCCATTGTCTGAGTCTTTCTGTAGCCTCACAAGTTTTTTCTTCATTATGGAATGTGAAAGCACAGGACTGGCTGTGGGGGGTCAAGACCCAAAGTCTGATTAGGCAGGAGGGATGTGGAAGGCAGCAGGTGGAATTTTCTAAGAAGTCAGTATCGGTGGAGAGAAAAGGCAGGTATCGTAGGTCTTGGTAGGCACAGGTCTGGGCATTGAGAGCCTTTATCAGCCTGCAGCGTGGTCAGCTGAAGGGAGGACAAAGTCAGGGACTGTAGATGCAGATAGGAGGTAGAGTTGGAGCAGGAGTGGCCCTAGGAAACAGGAGAGATTCCCGTTTTCATCCACCCCTCCCTGTGCTTCAGGAGGGTTCGCAGGAACGTGTGTGTGGCTGCAGGCTGACAGAACCTGCAGTGTAGTATACTGCTGGTTAAATCAGAGATGGAGGGCTAGACCTTCTGGAAATTTTTAATAGTATCCATCTCTCATTTTTCCCTTGGATTTTGATAATCCCGCAAAGGCAACTTTACTGGATTTATAGTGTTCTTGTCTCTGCCTTTCTTTCTGTTTTCAGCCCAGCTGAGATTTCCTTTTTAGAAAAGGACTCCTAGAACTGCCACCATCTTCTCCTGTTTACCTTCTGAAGAACTTTAACTTATGGGGAATTCATATGGGTTTTGTGTTACCGCTGGAGCCATTAAGTAATTACCTGGGACAGAGTCACTAACAGTAGTGTAATCACAGACTCTTAAAGCCATGAGGTGCCTTAGAAGTTATCTAGTCTAGCCCTGGTCAGTTCTGCAAATGAAAGCCATTGCTGTGGCTCCTGGGAAGGACTCTGAAAACTGAGCCCAAATCAGCCAGGATTTTAAGTTTCAACAGCCACTGTTGAGTTATGCTGATCTCATGCCTTCATATATTCCAAGTTAGCTTTTTGTTTTTCTCCTGACTACGTGATGGGTTGATTCTGTAGACCTAGGTAATATACTAGGGGAAAAATGGAGACAGAAAAGTCAAATTCTGCTTTCCTGTAGATCAGCTGGTGTGTGAAGACATGCCCTAGCACATTCACTTCTTCCATAATAAGATAATTTCGTGCTGAGCGTGCTGGCTCACGCCTGTAATCCCAGCACTTTGGGAGGCCGAGGCAGGCAGATCACGAGGTCAGGAGATCGAGACCTTCCTGGCTAACACGGTGAAACCCCGTCTCTACTAAAAATACAAAAAATTAGCTGGGCGTGGTGGCAGGCACCTGTAGTCCCAGCTACTCGGGTGGCTGAGGCAGGAGAATGGCGTGAACCCAGGAGGCAGAAGTTGCAGTGAGCTGAGATTGCGCCACTGCACTCCAACTTGGGAGACAGAGCGAGACTCCATCTAAAAAATAATAATAATAATTTCGTAACTTGTATCATGTTCTTCCTTCCTCTACAGAGGAATCATGGAAGCTCAACTTCTGACCTAAAAAAAGATGCCGTGAATTTCTTTTTTTGAGTCAGTGACCGTCTTTTTTTTTGAGACGGAGTCTCGCTGTCTCCCAGGCTGGAGTGCAGTGGCGCGACCTTAGCTCACTGCAAGCTCCGCCTCCCAAGTTCACACCATTCTCCTGCCTCAGCCTCCAGAATAGCTGGGACTACAGGCGCCCGCCACCATGCCTGGCTAATTTTTTTTTTTTTTTTTTTTTCGTATTTTTAGTAGAGACAGGGTTTCACCATGTTAGCCAGGATGGTCTTGATCTCCTGACCTCGTGATGTGCCCGCCTTGGCCTCCCAAAGTGCTGGGATTACAGGCATGAGCCGTGGCACCCGGCCTAGTCAGTGACTATTGACGCCTTTCCTTCTGGTGTCTAAAGTCTCTTTTTTCCCTTTGTATTTTCTGTGAAGAATCGGAATTCTGAGTCACAGAATTCAGACGAGAGACCACATATGAAATCACAGCAGAATGGGTGTAGTTACAACAGGCACTTCATGGGCATTAAAACAGGATCCAAGGATGTTTCTTCTATAATAGAAATATTGGGCCAGTCTGAGCAAATGTAAGTGGCTGGGGGCATTTCTGTATTTTCTTTGAATAAAAACTTCAACATCAAATTTTGTGTTAGTTGTGGATCCAGATATACAGATAGGCAGAAGAGGAAGAGTCCAAGCCTCCCCCACTCTCTTTCCACAATCCTTGCTTTGAAAGGTGATTCCTGCTAGCAGTTTCAAGAGCGTCCTTCTCAGAAGCTCCCTGTGCGTTGAGCAAGCCTAGGTGTTACTTGTGAGAAGGTATTCTGTGCCATCCTGTTTCACCAGATGTGTCTTAGAGATCTTTTCATATTAGCCTTTACAAATCACCTCATTCTTTTAAATTACCAAATAGTTCTTAGGTAGTTTAAAATTTTTGGAATTTGGGGAGCATATCCACTGAATTTAAGAATCAAATTCATAAGTTTGATTCAAATCAAATCAAAAGGTGTGTGCTCTTTCTGTTTTGCTAGTGCCAAAGGTTGTACTAGTTTACACTCTCCCAGCAGCACGGGAGACTGCCTGTGTAGCTCACTCCCCTGACAGTATTTTGTCTCATCTGGCATTCTGATTCCTGGCGACTAATGGAAAATGGTATGTTATTCATGTTTTAATTTGCATTAAACACAGAGTGACTGTGGGCATCTTTTTCTGTGTGACCATTTGTATTTCTCTTTTTGTAATCTGTCTTCTGTATCCTTTGTTCATTGTATTCATCTTTGCTTTACTAATTTTTATGCTGCTTTCTTTGTGACTTAAGTAAATTAACCCTAGCCAGGTGTGGTGGCACACACTTACAGTCCCAGCTATTCTGGAGGCTGAGGTGGGAGTATCGCTTGGGGCCAGGAGTTTGAGGCTGCATTGAGCTATGATCACACCACTGCACTCCAGCCTGGGTACAGAGTGAGACCCTCTCTCTAAAAACAATAAGTTAATTTATTTTAAAAAAAGATATTAACCCTTTGTCATATGTTTTGTGAATTTATTGTCCTAGTTGTTTACCTTTTGGCTTATGGGATATTATTTCTCACTCAGAAGCTTTTCATTTTCATGTCGCAAATGAAGAGACTCACCAATATTATGACTATATTAATTCATGCTCTATCCTAGAATTATTCAGGTTTTATTTTACATTAACATCTTTGATTAAGCTAGAATTCATTTCAGCTTAGTTTTATCCCAAATGGCTAGCTGGCTATTTATTTGCCCAGCACCCTTGACTGAATAATCCTATTTTTCTTTACCAATTCAAAGTGCTACCTGTGTGTTTCAGTATTTCTTGAGTTTGTTTTCTGGTCTTTTTCTTCTGTTGCAGTTTCAATTACCGAAGCCTCACGTGCTTTAATCTCTGTTAGCTACACCCTCACATTACCCTTTCTCCCTTTCGTATTTTTCTGAATATTCTCATATATATATTTTCCCATGTGAAGTTTAATATCCTTTTTATTATATTTCTGTAAACATCATGTTGGTAATGTAAATAATTTTTTTTTTTTTTTTTTGAGACGGAGTTTCGCTCTCGTTGCCCAGGCTGGAGTGCAATGGCGTGGTCTTGGCTCACTGCAACCTCTGCCTCCCTGGTTCAAGTGATTCTTGATCATGTGCCACCACACCCAGCTAATTTTGTATTTTTAGTAGAGATGGGGTTTCACCATGTTGGTCAGGCTGGTCTCGAACTCCTGACCTCAAGTGATCTGCCCACCTCGGCCCCCCAAAGTGCTGGAATTACAGGAGTGAGCCACTGCATCCGGCGTAAATAATGTTTTTAAACATCGTGGTGTATGTACGAGAACTTTGATTACTGGGGTCTTTCTACCTTTGCTCAGGTCCCTTTTGTTTTCCGTGTTTCTTTTTCCTGTCTAGATGAGAGGCTGGCCCTGCTGCAGGAGCCAGCCTGGCTTGGGGAGGATTTACCAGTGTTTGGGTTAGAACAGAGTTTGTCCAGGGAAACCAACTATATCATGCCACCTAGATGTGGGCATCTGTTTGTCGTGGAGGGAGGCCATAGGACACGTGTCCTTCATGTTATCAGGGATTCACTGCCCTCTCACGGGTCAGCGCCTCTTCAGCTAGTTCCGGAGCGAGTGTGCTGCCCTGGATCTCAAAGGTGCGGAGCGTGGCCTGCCTTCTGCTCCTCCTCACTGCTCTCCTTGGCTGCCCCTGCCACAGGTCTCCTCTTTCTTCCTCCTAAAGTTCTGCCCTCTGCATGGGCAGGAGATAGGGGACGGTCCAAGAGCAGCCTCATGAGAGCAGCCAAGACAGAGAAGAAGCCCGCCCTCCTAGCACACTGAGTTGGCACCGGAAGGATGCACTGGCCAGGAGGCTTGGGTCGGCTGTGCCTGCTCCAGCCTTGCCCTGCTGGTAGGTGGAGGCAGGGGGGCCAGTATCCCGGGCCTGCCCGCGACTTGGAAGGCTGGTGCCCTAGTCAGCTCCTTCTTACGCCTCTCCCAAACTTTTGCAAACCTGGACTCGGGGCAACTCTGGTAAGGGTGATGTCTGGAACAGGGAGCCAGTTTGTTTCTGTTTTGAGGTGAAGGTAGAAATGACCTCCCTTTCAAGAGATCTTCAAGGCCTTCTCAGAGCAGGAACAGATGCCAGTTTTTGCTTCTTTGAAGAAGGATTTTATGCTCCTAGCGTTTACTAAAGAATAATGAGGCATTTTAAAGTATAAGGAGTGGAATAGAGTTTAAAGAAACAAGTAAAAAAATCCCAGGCCTCTGTTTTCATGGGACACAGAAGGAGGAGAGATTGAGAATCCTGACTCGCCTAAAAGCTTTATGCTTATCATGTCTGTGGTGCTTGGAGCCTGTGGCCCAGGTGATTTGGGGTTTGGGGACGCCTTATGGGCGGAGAGGACCTTGGAGCAGCATTGTGAATTCGTGGGTTTGGGATGCTGATGCAACTGCGAGATTTGAATGTATTCCTTGCGTCTCATTTTCCACTTTAGAAATAAAGTGATTGATGCACATTGCCGTTGCCCGCTTGTCAGAGGGTCACTTTCTGTTTCCAGCTGTCCTTGCACCTGAGAGAGAGAACTGGAAAGAGGATGGGAAGTCAGTATCGGTTTGGGGAATTAGTGCTGGATAAGGATGGTAGTTGAAGGTGTGAGCTGGAGTAGGGCAAGAAAACACTTATTTCTTTGCTACCACTTCTGAACGGAAGTGCAGACCGCGGTGCAGTGAAGACTACGCAAAGCTTCCAGTCCCTTTTCTATCTCATGGCGCCTGGCTGCCGTTTCTTGCTCTTCCAGAAGAGCTTCTTTATCTCTCGCCCAACTCAACAACAGAATAGAATCCACCTGTCTCGGTGTCAAATTCAAAGGCACCACAGTCTGCCTGGAGCTTGCCTTCCAGACTCTGTGCCTTGTGCTGCCCTTTCCACCTCTGCCTGGACTGCCCTCTCCCAGGCTATCACGTGGAGCCGTCTTGAACTAACCTGGGCCCTGCTCTTCTCTGACCCCCACTCCGCATAGCACCTTGC
This sequence comes from Symphalangus syndactylus, assembly GCF_028878055.3. Classification (NCBI taxonomy): domain Eukaryota; kingdom Metazoa; phylum Chordata; class Mammalia; order Primates; family Hylobatidae; genus Symphalangus; species Symphalangus syndactylus. The sequence continues at coordinate 12,724,296 of NC_072436.2, read as the reverse complement.
AGACAGCATTTATTTGGCATTTACGGGCTGCCTGTTTCTTTTTTCTTTAAAAGGAATAGTAACACATGAGCTCTTGGAGGGCCGAAACCATGTCTTTTCAGCATTGTGTCTTCCACAGTAACTGACAGGGTGCCTCGTTTCCATGCAGTGAACTTTTTAAAACATTGTTGAAGCTGGGTGCGGTGGCTCACGCCTGTAATCCTAGCACTTTGGGAGGCCAAGGCGGGCAGTTCACAGGGTCAGGAGATCGAGACTATCCTGGCTAACGGTGAAACCCCGTCTCTACTAAAAATACAAAAAAATTAGCCAGGCGTGGTGGCGGGCGCCTCTAGTCCCAGCTGCTGGGGAGGCTGAGGCAGGAGAATGGCATGAACCTGTGAGGCAGAGCTTGCAGTGAGCCGAGATGGCGCCACTGCACTCCAGCCAGGGTGACAGAGCAAGACTCCATCTCAAAAAAAAAAAAAAGACTGTTGAATTATGAGTCTGAGAAATTATTTTTTAAAACGTTCATTTTCTCTGTTGGTCCTGAGATTCCTATTCTGTGGCCAGTCGTTTCCTGTGATTCTCTCTGATGGCTGTGGTTTCATAAGCTTGATTGTGCGGTATATATTGTGGCATCTGTTTTGTTCAGATATGAGGAGGGCCACACTGCAGACTTCTTGGTTGCAGCTTTTTTTTGTAACTTCTTTGTCCGCTGACATCCTTTTCTCATGTTGTCTGTGCCTAGAATTAACTGAAAGTGCAGGTTTTTGCCACCTGCAGTCTCTGGCCTGGGTCAAGCTAAAGCCTTTGCCTAGGTTCACACACCGCAGGTAAACCCCGGCTGTGATCCACTCTGTCGGCGTAGTGGAAGCTGGCCATGTTAAAGGGAGAGCCATAGTGAGCCTTGCACACGATGACTGAGTCTTCTGTAGAGAGTCACGGGTCAGAACTCACCTGCTGGGCTCTTTCAATCCCTGAAGAGAGTGTGTATGTGTATATGTGTATTTGTGTAAAAACCAGTGATGTCACCTCAAAATAAGACAGCCCTTAGGACTATGAAAAGTGCTATGAGAATACTTACGGTACAAGATATTACTGAAAAGCAAGAGCTTAATTTCAAGTGAAATCCCTGGGAAACATGGTGGTAGATAACCAGCGTGGATAGTCCAGGCTGTGTTCTCTGAGTTTGTTTTTATCACGTAATTTATCACCTGGTTATTTACCAAGTGATAAAGAAGGTCATCAGTTGATGGTTAATATGTGTAAACTGAGCAGGGAGCATGGCTGGAGGAATCTGAGTTCTCCCTGTAGGAGGTAAGACTCGACGGATGGCGAGGATGAGCTTCTGAACAAGACGTAACTGAGTACTCCGGTGGATCCAGGGAAAGTGGAATCTTCTTGGACTGGGAGGAGAGGTGGGATGGCTTACTAGACAGTGAGAAGGAGGAAGACAGGGGCCCAGGGACATGTTGCACTGGGACTCTCAATATACATTTTGTAGAATGTAGAATTTTAGAATTTGTTTAGTATGATTGTTTTAAATGAGTACTACTCTCGACACTAAAAGAAAATTGTTCACGCTATGGCTGTTTCTTGAAAGACAGGATGCAACGCAGAGCCAGGGTATTTGGGTCAGGCCTGGTGGCACTGCCTGGTGATGAGAACGTCTGTTTGCATTCCCCAGCCAGCCCAACCCCCATGGCATGGCAGTGGAGGCAGGGCTTGCAGAGGGGCGGGTGCCTTCCATGACTGATTTCCTAATGGCAGGAGACTGGAAAGGAGGGAGGGTATGGGAGTGTTTTTAGGATTCCCACCCCCTCTTCCATTGTTTATCTAGAGCAATGGCTCTTAACCAGGGCAGTTTTGCCTCGCAGGGGACATTCAGCAATGCCTGGAGACATTTTTGGTTGTCAAACCTGGTTGTGGGGAATCGGGATGGGGGTGCTGCTGGCACCTAGTGGGTAGAGGCCAGGGACGCAGCTAAGCACCCTGCAATGTACAGGGAAGCCCCCACCACAAAGAGTGACCTGCTCCCTGTGCCAGTAATGCCCAGACTGAAGAACCGTGCTCTAGCACAGTGATTTCCCTTTTACTTTCTCTCCTTGGTTATTTTAGAATTGTTTAAAAAATATCTCCTCCCTTCTTAGTCAAAAGCTGTGTGTGGTCTGCAGTAACCCTGTATTGTGTATCACTTAGGGGCCTGGGTCTCTGGAGTTCATGCTTTTGGGACCGGGGTCCCAAATCTGCGTGTTTAACAAGTGCCCTTGGTGATTCTCGTGCCCTCTGAGGTTTGAGAGCTGCTATCCTCAGGCTGTAGCCATATTTCTTGTCACCAGCCATCTTGTATTATCATCCCCAAGGTTCACTTGCCTAACATTCCAACCTGATAATAGGCAAGTGTCCTCAAAGGCCATGCCGCAGCCTCTGGTGAAGAAAGAACCATTGGTGGCTGCGAGTGTACTGAGTAGGAGGCGAGTCCTTCTTGGTAAAAAGGCTGGAGTGTCCCTCGTGGAAGTGGAGGGCATGGGATCCCTGGAGGAAGGGAGCAAAGGATACTCCTCCTGAAGCCCCTCCAGGACGGTGTTGGAGCAGTCTGGTCAGTGCCACTTTGCCTGCTGACCTGATGCGGGGCAGTGGGAAGGACTAGGCTTGTGCCTTCGGGGTGACAGAGCATCCACCCCCTAGATCCAGTCTCTAGTTTATCCATGCAGTAAGGAGAGGGCATCTGGAGTAAGGTTGGCATTCTTGCAGTGAAAGCAGGCATCAGGCTTTTGCTTCTGAGGGAGAGAGGAAAGCAAGTGCAGCCTGTGCGCAAATGCTGGTGGTGCCTCCCCTCCCCCCCGGGAGGCCGGGAATGGGGGATAGTAGGAGGGGCTGGCTGTGACTGCATTCATGGAAATGAGCCTGGAGGAGCGGAGCAGCACACACTCGGAGCATCTGCTAGGGCTGCAGCTCTGCGCGTCCATCTCTGCGCTCTGCGCCAGCCTTCCCCACCAGGCCCAGCGAGTTTCCACCTGCAGGGCCGGTGCTCTCAGCTTTTGTTTTCTCGGGACACCTTCTTCTTTACCCCTGCTGTGCTGGCGCACACATGCTGTCCTTGCTCCGGCTCTCCCTGCACCTACAGCTGTGGGAGCTCCCGGCAGCCTGGGACTGTGGGGTTGCTGCACGGAGCCACCATGGCCTCTGACGTGGAGAGCTGTGACCTGCCGAGGCTTTGATGTTGCTGCCCAGGGCTGGCCAGGACACTGGGGCCGCAGGAGAGGGGACTCACCGTGGGTAAGAGGCTGGTGGATGGCGTGTGGAGCCCTGTCAGCAGATTTCCCATTATGTGTTGCTGCCTGCCTGCCTCTCCCACCCAGCAGCCAGCAGTAGGAGCTGATGTGTGCGTGGCTGTCTCTCTGCATGTCTGTCCTTTGGGTCTGCATTCTGTACTCTCCTCTGAAGGTTTTTCCACTACACCTTTGGATAGGTATCCAGGCATTCAGTGTAGTTTCTTCTAAGCCTGAGACTTAGGAACACTCCAGTAGTCAATTTCCTTGGTCCAGCTTCCGTGAGGTTTGAAATAGGGGGGCAGAAAGCAGAGGGACAGATTCAGGGTGATCTCCCCTCTAGGCCCGCCACCCGTGGAGTTTGTTTTACTCAGCAAGGACTTGGGAACCTTTCCTGGGCACGAGTAGTCCTCTTTCTATCAATACACATAGAAAAGGAGTTGGAATTATACATCGCATTTAATGCTAGGGGTCCTTTCCAGCTGTCAGACTGAGGGAGAATATTTCAATGTACAGAAAAATCCAGAGCATTACAAAGGGCTAGCAAACAAATAGATTTTAGCCACTGAGGGTAAAGTGAGAGAGAATTGACTTCCAAGCCACCAAGCCTCTCTTTTGGACACGGAAAGGGTGTGGTGGCCCAGCTGTGCAAGCTGACAGTGGTTGCAGCTGGCAGGCACGGGGAGTGGCAGCTTCACCCAGGGGACAGGAGCCTGCCTCCTTGGGAGGAGGGGCGAGCAAGCTGATTTGGCTTGTTTGGAGGAAGAGGGAACTCCAGGCTTTCCCTGGGAGTGAAGGAGCAGGCCGCCTGGCTCAAGGAGGCTAGGGCTAGAAAATGGTTCTTCCTTGTGGAGCTCTGCGTCCAGTCCCTGGGATCCTTTCGAAACAGCAGTGGAGTGCCAGAAAGAAGCTGCTGGGAAACCCCAGCTATATCAGCTATATCAGGTGTTGTCACTGTGAGCTTTTAGAAAAGGTTAAAGTTCTTAAAATGGTTGTTTTCTAGTTTTTAGCTTTTATTGAAAGCGGATGTTAACTTTATTTTTCTAAACCAAATTCGTAGGATAAAATTTTGTCACTTAGGTTCTGTTACTACCTTGAAATGCAGGCGAAGTCTTTGAGTTCTAGGATTTATGAAATTAAATTTTTTGATACCTTACTTTTTTGTTTTTTGAGATGGAGTTTTGCTCTTGTTGCCCAGGCTGGAGTGCAATGTCGCAATCTCGGCTCGCTGCAACCTCCGCCTCCCAGGTTCAAGCGATTCTCCTGCCTCAGCCTCCCAAGTAGCTGAGATTACAGATACCTGCTACCACGCCCAGCTAATTTTGTATTTTTTTGGTAGAGATGGGGTTTCACCATGTTGGTCAGGATGGTCTCGAACTCCTTACCTCAAGTGATCCACCAGCCTCGGCCTCCCAAAGTGCTGGGATTACAGGCGTGAGCCACTGCGCCCAGCCAATACCTTCCTTTTATAAGACAGTTGAGAAGGGCTGGGTGACATCCTCATTACATAAGTGAGGAAACTGAGGCTGGAAGGGGTCATTGTTTGCTCCAGGTCACAAAGTAGTGAGTGAAAGCCCGGGCAGCATCTCCTGTGAACGTGAGGAGCTCTCAGGTGAGATGGCTCCAAGACTGAGGACAGAAGTCTTCCCTGAAAATGTAGTAGTAATAAAAGTCTTTAATAGATTTACTGTTAGTGGGGAAACTGGGTAGTTTTTACATGGAAGAAATTTAAATTAGAATAGTCTAAATATTCATATTGGCAATTTGCTGGAAGGCACCTCTGCCTCTATGTTGAATACCATTTCTGCTAGCTGCCTGCTAATTTAACTCTTTTTGGTCCTGGGTAGTGTGTGTAATTTTTTTTATTTTTATTTTTATTTTTATTTTTTGAGACAGAGTCTTGCTCTGTCGCCTGAGCTGGAGTGCAATGGTGCAATCTCGGCTCACTGCAACCTCTGCCTCCCAAATTCAAGCGGTTTTCTTGCCCCAGCCTCCCAAGTAGCTGGGACTACAGCTGCATGCCACCACGCCTGGCTAATTTTTGTATTTTTAGTAGAGACAGGGTTTCACCACGTTGGCCAGGCTGGTCTTGAACTCCTGACCTCAGGTGATCCACCTGCCTCAGCCTCCCAAAGTGCTGGGATTACAAGGCATGAGCCACCACACCCAGCCGTAAATTCTTTTAAGAAATGTCTTAGGCTGCAAATTGGTGGTGAGATACTTACTTTAAAATGCACTTACGCAAAAGTCAAATCATAGTTTCTTGGGAAAGGGACTAAGGTAAGCAGACAGAGAAGTTAGAATATTGCTGTGAAATTTTTATTTTATATTTTTATTTTTTTAAGAGAGGGTCTTACTCTGTCACCCAGGCTGGGTGCAATGGTGTAATCTGGGCTCACGGCAACCTCCACATTCCAGGGCTTATGCGATCCTCGCACCTCAGCCTCCTAAGTAGCTGGGACTACAAGTGCGTGCCACCACACGTGGCTAACTTTTGTATTTTTTGTAGAGGTGAGGTTTTGCCATGTCATCCAGGCTGGTCTCAAACTCCTGAGCTCAAGCCATCTCCCTCCCTCAGCCTCTGAAAGTGCTGGGGATGGCTGGGTGCAATGGCTCACGCCTGTAATTCCAGCACTTTGGGAGGCTGAAGCAGGCTGATCATCTGAGGTCAGGTGTTCGAGACCAGCCTGGCCAACATAATGAAACCCCGTCTCTACTAAAAATACAAAAATTAGCTGGACGTGGTGGCAGGCGCCTGTAGTCCTAGCCACTGGGGAGGCTGAGGCAGGAGAATTGCATGAACCCAGGAGGCGGAGGTTGCAGTGAGCTGAGGTTGCGGCAGTGCACTCCAGCCTGGGCGACAGAGCAAGACTCCATCTCAAAAACAAACAAACAAAAAAACAAATCAAAGTGCTGGGGGTATTATAGGCATGAGCCACCATGCCAGGTCTTTATTTTTAATGGTGGTAAAATACATATAACAAAAAATGTAACCATCTTCAGCCTGTTAAGTTCAGTAGTACATTCATACGTTCATATTATTGTGCAATCCAGTCTCTAGAACTTTTTCATCTTGCAAAACTGAAACCCGCCATTAAACTTTCACTCTCCCACTCCCCCTCTCTCCAGCCCCTGGCAGCATCCATCCCACAGTCTGTCTCTATGGTAGTTTGACTACTCCAGGGGCCTCTTAACAGTGGAATCCTTCAGTATTTGCCCTTTTGTGACTGGCTTAATGTCCTCCAGGTTCATCCATGTTGAGCATACATCAGAATTTCCTTCCTTTTTAAGGTACTAAGTTTGAAAAGTATTACTGTGTTTCTGACTCAGTGAGTGGGAAACTTAATTGGTTTCCCAAAGTAGATAGACTGTGTGAAGGTGTGAACCCTTCAGTGTATTATTGGCAGAAAGTGTCACCTGGGCCTCCCGCTCTAGTCACACCCCTTTGCTACATCCATCTTTCTTCATCCTCTAATCCTAACAGTTATCCTGAGGACTGTCTCGAAATTTCAGGCTTCCAGTAAAATCCTGGTATCATTACAACTGTTTGCTTTACATCTCTCTTCTGTTACATTTTACCTGAAAGATACACTGGATTTTGGTTGCATTCTTATCCCTGCCTTAAAGATCTGACCCCACATATTTGTAATGTCAGCATGGAGTTTTGTGAAAGTTGAAGATTACTTTTCTCAGTGAGGGGAAAAAGTTCCCCTATAGCAACCCATTCTCCATTTGTAGTAATGATCTGCAAGAACTTTATCTTTCACTCCTCGACTGCTTTTTTCCTCTTGTTTGCTGCCTTACCTGCAGCTGTTAGCCATGCCTCACAGCACTGCCTTCTTATCCTATAGTTTTTAACTTACCAGATTTTGTATTACTGTGGGTTATTTGTATGTTCCCCATGTGATATAAAAGTTGTAGTCATTTTAAACAGTACCCTGCTCTGGAAGCAACCTCTTAGCTTAACTGTTTGCTTTGAGGCACAGATGGGGGAAGTAACTTGCCCAGGGTCATCCAGATGGTGAGTGTGGCCCCAAGCTAGGCTTAGGACCCAAGACCACTCCCTGTAGAGTGGCAGTCCCCAGATCCGTCCCAAAAGTTGGGTGAGGCACCCATGCTGTGGATTCATACAGCCTTGTGCATGATCCCTCGTTGACACGCACACCTGAAGTCATCACCTTCTCAGTGGATGCTTCCAGGGACTGCTGCTCCTGCCGGAAGGAATCAGATCTGTCTCTTCAGTGTTGTACCCCCGCTGCCTTCCACCTAGTAGGCAAGCAGTAAACGCAGGCTGAATGCGTCAATGATGACATTGTTAGAAAGAAGCAAAAGAGGAAGATGAATTGGGTATGCAGATAAAGGAAAGACATCTGGCATTTGTTGGGCACCTGTTTGTGCTCGCAGTTTTATCTTTTCCATCACGCATTCCTCACAACAATGCTAACTGCAGTGCCATTTTACAGCTGGACAAAACTGAGGCCCAGAGAGATTAGCAGTTTGTTGAACATTGGTATGTCTCCAAAGCGTGAGTTCTTTCCAGTATTTTGAAGTTTTTCAAATTATAAGTCACTGGGATTTTCTGGGAGACAAAGTGACTTACACCCATAGGGTAGTGCAGAGGGAGGTGGACACACTGGTTTGTTGAGGGTCTAACTAGTAGGATTGACACAGGTATGTGGCGAGTAAGTGCTGAATACTGGAACCAGTGCTAAGGACATTTGGAGTTTCTTAGCCCTCACGCCATGATCACTGTATCTTTGGAGGTTGGAGGAACAAGATGGCTTCCCAGATGTGCGCTTTTGAACCCAAAGCCTGGTTTGTAAATAGCCAGTTGTTCTCCTCTGAGCAGGTGGCAGTTGCTGTAGAGGCTGTAGAAAAGCTAGGTGCTTTATTTCACTACTACCACTGCTGTTTTAGACAGAGCTTAAGGTTAAGAGAGAAGGAGCGTGTGTGTGTGTGTGTGTGTGTGTGTGTGTGTATTCAGTGTTTATGAAACTTCCAGGTCTGTAAAGGGGTGTGGCCGTGATTAGCAGGAGGGCACCCGTTGGCAGCAGGCCAGCTGGAGGGGATGAAAGGGAAATGGCAATGACCTCCTTGGCCTGGGAGCAACTCTGACTAAGGTAGTTACTTTTTGTATGTTTACCTTCTCCGCAAATGAGGGCTCACTCCTTGATTACTTTATAAAATGTTTCCCTGCGTTGTTGGTTTAAATATGGACCTTTTTATCCATTGAAGGGCAGAGACTATAAGAAAGATGCCGGTTAATCATTATGGTGGAAAAAAATAAGGCAAGTGATGTATTTTAAAGCTAGGCAGAGGAGTCTGGTGCTAACTGGATGACCTCAAAGAGACATCTCGGTCCTAAAGCATGCCTTGGACACATTCATTTGACAGTACCTACGGGGATTTAGGACAGTGTGGTCCTGGCAGCTGCTATGTGTCTGCCAAGCAGAACCTGCTGTCAGCTGCGTTTTCCGTGGAACTTCATGGCGTATCCCTGGGCATCTGCCTGTGGCCGGTGGAGCGCGGGTTGCAGGATTTTAGACTAGAGCCCGCCATGTGCTCATGTATCGTCCTCTGGCTTGGAAAGAGGGCTCTGTCCCTTTAAGACAGTCCTCCTTTGTATGCCACTGGCTGGAACCCATTTCAGCTCTGGGTTTCTGCCGACTGTTAAAATCTGCAAAGCAACATTTAAATAAATAAATAAATGAAAGCTTCCCTTGTGTGGCTTTCCTATTCACAGCCAAGCACAATAGCGCCTTGTTGTTTTTGTCACTTTAATCCCCTTCATTAAATTGGAACCCTGGAAAGAAATGGTGATGGGGCTGATGCTGGACCGTCCCCCTGACTGCCAGCCGGACACCTTGCGGATTAACCTTTGTGGGCATGGATTCTGGGTGCCCCTCTGGCAATGGGCGAGGAGGGCGAGCGAGCAGGTGGTGTGTCAGGGCAGCTCCCCCTCTGGTTTGTCTCCATTGTGCTCAGGCTGCTGGCAGGGACAACCTGCTGCCCTCCCCAGTGGCCATTCTTTTAAAGAGCAAGGGGTTCAGCCGCCTCCCTGGCACACTGCCTCCCTGGCACATAAGCGTGGCTGCAGCACGTGGCAGTGGGGGAGGGAGGAGCTGTTTGTTGTGCTGCCATCTGGCCCATCTGAGCCGTTCTTTTGCAGTTTAACCCTAATGGCTACACAGGAGAGAAGTGGCATGAATAGACAGGTTTCCCAGGGTGTGGACGGTGCTTTCGCAGAAACTCCCGGGGTATGAGGTAGACATGGGTATTTCTGACCACCACCTTTCTTGTTCCAGCTGTGGCCTTTGCAGCATCCTGAAGACACTAGCCAAGATTGTAGGAATCAATCACACCTCAGCTCTCCAGCGATAGTGTTGAATCTTTATGCTGCAACATGAAATTAAGCATTTTGTCTTTGGATGTTTTTTCTGTCTTTTGATGTTGCATTGTTAAGTTTATGCAGAGGAAAACACTTATTAAAATGTTAGATTTTGCCTCATCTCAGAATAGAATTCCACTAGAAAAATGAGGTGTAGTTCAGCTTTTTAAAATAAAGTTCTTGAATGATTTGTTGAGCCAGAAGGGAAGCAGCATTATGGTTTAAAGTTAGTATGGAATGGAGAAGTAATTTAGCAGTCATGTGGCAAATGTCAGGAGATTGGATCAAAATAAATTTAGATAAATGTCTTATTTATTCTAGCTACAAATTGGCCTGAAGCGTTTTCTGTCTGACTCCAAGGACACAGAAGGGCTATCTTTTCTAGTGACCATAGTTGTACATTTTTAGTCTTTTGTTTTCAAATTGTCGTAGTACATATGTCTATGTATTTTAAAGCAAGTATTCAGGGGCTTATATGTCCTGTTTCTCTATTCCCAGACCCACTCCCCAAAGCAGCCACTATTAATTCACTTTTTTCTGCTCTTAGGTCTTCAGTGGGTGCTGCCAAGTTCTTAAATTGGTGATTATTTTGTCAAAATCAAAGATTATCTCCTGCCTTCCACCTGTGATGGATGAGGATGCAACTCACACCATTCTCTTCCTTCCTTCTCTCACTGTCCATTTTTGGTAGTTGATGACAATTTTCAGTTCCTGGATTTTTACCTTTGGCATGTTTACAGCGTGGGTTTCTTGTTCATGACCCTTGTCCATGCCTGTGGTCTCCAGTGTTGTAGGAGGAAGCTGTGGGGACCATTTGGGACCCTGCTACCCTCTCCACTTTGCTTCCCTCACTGTGGTCAGCTCTTCCCTCACCTCAGTAACAGATAGCTTTGCTTCTCCAGCCTGGGTTGGTCTTTCATGCTTTGTCTACAGGGTGATTCTGCAAGTTAACCGACAGCGACCAGCACCATGACAGGAATGTAGATATCACTCACCGTAGAGCCAGGTGCCCACTCAAAGGGAGCTGTTCCTAGCGCCCCTGTTGGCCCAGAGGACACCACTCGGGGGCATGTTTCATTTCTTCTGTGATTTCCTGTAGTTGAGTTTTTCCTGTTTCCCAGTCCTTTTTATTCTCTTGAGAGGAAACCGAATGATGCCTGTTGATATCACACATGTTTCTCAGCTGCTTTCTCCTTCGTTCTCTGGTTTCGAGTCTGATTTCATTGTTTGTGATGGCATTCCTCTGGCAGCCCTTTGGCTTCCTGCTGTGACCCGGTCTGATGGCTGTTGTCCATCAGAGTTGATGGCGGTTGCTGTCCTCAGGCTCCTGAGTCAGTCCCGTTCCTTGATCCACATCTTGCTCCTGAAGTAGCTTCTTCAGAAGGGGTGTACAGGAGACAAACCTTCTGATCCTTATGTGTCTGAAATGAGTCTGTTTTACCCTCCTACTTGACTGAGAATTCGGGGTTCAGATAATTTTCATTTAGAATTTTGAAAGCTCCACTGCACTATCTTTAGTGTGCGGGCTCTTATACTGACACCAGCGAGATCTTCCCTGGTGGGTGGTCTGATTAATCACTCTCCTTAACCCCTGTGGAGGTTTTAGGATCATCTTTATTCCTGGAACTTCTGAATTTTTCCTATGAGTATTTCTCTGTGGGATTTAAAAATATTTTTATTCAACCGAGTTGATTTTTTTGCTTATATTTCCAGGTTTGCTTATATTTTCAAACCTCTTTGTTCTACAAGAATGCCCCAACTTTATCTTTTAATCCTTTGTTGATTTTTTTGATGTGGGGGACAAAAGTATGTTTAATTTGCAAGATTGTATTCTTTTTCTGTAATTGTGCCTTTTCCAGAGTTTTCTGTTCTTTTAAAGTTTTTTTTTTCTTTCTTTTTTCCCCCTAATTATCTCTGTTTGCTCTAGGGTGAGTTTTCTGTTCCCTGTCTTGTTCTTTCTCACTCCTGGCATAGGTGTGGTTATCTCTGTAAGTGTAAGAGTGAAGCAGTAGATGTGTTAAGCGGAAGCTCTGTGCGCGGCTAGGCCTTGTTGCAGGGAGGCTTGGCTTCAGGGTGAGTGGAGCAGAGCCTGCTTGGGGATAGGGTCCTCTCAGGTCTCCGCTGTCCACGTATGGAGGCTTTACCCTGGACACCAGCTTGTCTGCTCATGAGAAAGTTGGCTCTGTTCGTGTGTGTGTGTGTGTGTGTGTGTGTGTGTGTGTGTGTGTGTGTGTAATCCTTAGTGTGCTAGACCCTGTGCTGGGTGCCACAAACACAACAGTGTACAAGGCATACAGTGTCCCTGCCTTTGTGGAGTTTTTATTCTAGAAGATATTAGCACTTAGCACTGTTTCTTTCCTTTCTCTGTTCTGGAAATTTGTTAAAATCTCTTCTGATGGCCCTTCTCTGTGTACTCTTTGATACTGTAAGTTTGTGGATTTTTTTATTCCTTTACTATTTTTTTAAAATTTTTAAATTTTTTTGAGATGGAGTCCTGCTCTGTTGCCCAGGCTGGAGTGCAATGTTGCCATCTTGGCTCACTGCAACCTCCGCCTCTGGGGTTCAAGTGATTCTCCTGCCTCAGCCTCCCAAGTAGCTGGGATTACAGGTGCGCACCACCACGCCCAGCTAATTTTTGTATTTTTAGTAGATCCAGGGTTTCACCTTGTTGGTCAAGCTGGTCTTGAACTCCTGACCTCACGTGATCCACCCTTCTCAGCCTCCCAAAGTGCTAGGATTACAGGAGTGGGCCACCGTGCCTAGCCTATTCCTTTACTATTTTAAAAATAATATCTTGGAAGGTAGAGGACTAGAAGGGCATTTTGAACTTATATTACAGAAGCTAGATTGTGTCCTTCCAGAAAAATTGTCATGTGTGAATATTAAACCCAGAATGGTTGAGTGCTCGGATTCTGAAAAGAAAGCAACGATTTAGAGTTTGCAGTTTAGAATGATGAAAGTTGGCTTCTCAGGGTATATAGCAGTCTTGAGATAGGAATTTCTTTTATACGATTGTTCTGTTTTTCATCAGCCTTATATGGACCTTGGATTTAGTCTTGCTTCTGTTGGGTAGAGATACATTGATGATCTGATTAAGCCAGCTCTGTAGCTTCAAAATCAAATCCCAATTATTGAGCCTCTTGCAGAGCAGCTGTTTTTAAAAAATGAATGTTGCCTTAATTTCAAAACCATGTTATATTGGAATGAATATGTATCTTCTAGAACCTGAGGAAATTAATTTCTTAAAGGGGTCTTCTACTTGGACTAGAAATTTTTCTGGTCTGTGAAGCACAGAAAAATTGGAATGAACTGCTTTAAGCATGCATTTCTCTAGAATGGTGTACATATCCGTAGAGTTGAAGTTGTTTTTCAAAACGGCTTTTGCTTTAACCAGAGCTCACTTATTTTTCTAACTTTTTCCTGAAGCAGCCATTTTAATAAATTTTTTTTTAATGTTGGGATAACTGTTCAGCCTGGGAAGAAACGTTTGGGGTGGTGGGTTTGGCGGGGGGTGCAGGGTTAGAATCCACATAATGCTGATGGATTGCTGAGCTGGAGACCTGGGTCTTGACACAGGAATGGACTGGAGAGCAGGTGTGTAGGTGAACTTATTTAAGGCTCCATCCTCCAATACATACACCTGAGTGGTCACCCTTGAGTTCTCAGGGATGCAGTTTAAGGCCCACTCTTGTGAAGGTGACCTGGGTTGGATTTAGTTGGTCTGTTGGGATCTTTAGAGTGGCTGTCTCTTCCAGCCTCTAAAGGAAGAGTGTTTTTCAAACCACAGGACTCAGTATATTAGGTAATTATACAATTACCTAGTTGATTATGAAATAATTATTTTTTATTTATTATTATTATTATTATTATCATTTTTCAGACAGAGCTGTGCTCTTGTTGCCTAGGCTGGAGTGCAATGGCACGATCTCAGCTCACTGCAACCTTCATCTCCCAGCTTCAAGCGATTCTTCTGCCTCAGCCTCCCGAGTAGCTGGGATTACAGGCACCTGCCACCATGCCTGGCTAATTTTTTTTGTATTTTTGGTAGAGACAGGGTTTCACCATGTTGGCCAGGCTGATCTCGAACTCCTGACCTCAGGTGATCTACTCACCTCGGCCTCCCAAAGTGCTGAGATTACAGGTGTGAGCCACCACATGCAGCCATAAAATCAGTTTATTGGACTAAACCACTGTTAAGAAAGTTCACAGTGAAATAACAGACATGGTGAGGTATTATTCTTGATACTTTTATGTATGGTGGAGATTGGGTCATGATGTAAAATGCATTTCTTTTTCTCTTTCTCTTTTTCTTTCTTTCTCTTTCTCTCTCTCTCTCTGTCTCTCTCCTTCCCCCCTCCCTCCCTCCCTCTTTCCCTCTCTTCCTTCCTCCCTTCTTTCCTTCTTTCCTTCTTTCTTTCTTGTCTGGCTCTGTTGCCCAAGCTGGAGTGCAGTGGCGCGATCTTGGCTCACTGCAACCTCCACACCCCAGGCTCAAGCGATCCTTCTACGGCAGCCCCCCGAGTAGCTGGAACTACAGGCCTGTGCCACCATGCCCAGCTAATTTTTGTATTTTTTTTTTTTTAGTAAAGACAGGGTTTCACCATGTTGCCCAGGTTGGTCCCAGTGGGCTCAAGCAGTCTGCCCACTTTGGCCTCCCAAAGTGCTGGGATTACAGGCGTGAGCTACCAGGCCTGGACTAAAATGCTTTTCTTATTTTGGATTTTGAGATGTTTAAAAAACACTTTTTTAGAGAAGGATGGGGAAAAACTAGGTTAAAAAACAAAAAAGGAAAAGTCTGCTTTTCTAACGTACCTAATTAACCCACTCTGTAAGCTTCACTGTAGTCTATTGTTTCTACCCCCTTGTTGTGATTTTTATGAAATATTTGGGGAAAGTAACTGCTCTCTGAGTGTAGTAGATTAAGTTTTAATGCCATGGGCAGAAGGAAAGTATGTGTATCCTAAGTGTGCTCTCAAGCAGAGATGTTATTCCAACTCTATGCTGTCTAGAAATATAATATGAGCCATAGATGCACTTTTATTTCATGCTAGTTCCTTTGAGATCAATTAGAATATACATTTCATTAAGTTATATCAATGTGCAATCAATATGAAATATTATTAAAAAGTCATTTTCCTTTGTTTTTATAGAAAGTCTGGTGTGTGTGTGTATATATATATTTATTTATTTATTTATTTATTTTATTTATTTATTTTTTGAGATGGAGTCTTGTACTGTCTCCCAGGCTGGAGGGCAATGGCGTGATCTCGGCTCACTGCAACCTCCACCTCCCGGGTTTACACCATTCTCCTGCCTCAGCCTCCCGAGTAGCTGGGACTACAGGCACCTGCCACCACGCCTGGCTAATTTTTTGTATTTTTAGTAGAGACGGGGTTTCACCATGTTAGCCAGGATGGTCTCGGTCTCCTTACCTCGTGATCCGCCCGCCCCGGCCTCTTAAAGTGCTGGGATTACAGGAGTGAGCCACCGCGCCCGGCCTCGGTGTATATTTTATACCTACAGCACATCTCAAACTGGATGGTCACATTTCAAGTGGTTAATGTCACGTGGGGCTCCTGGCCGCCATATTGTACAGTGCAGCTCAGGCTCACATAGGCACCCACTGAAGGATAGAAGGACCCTCAAACCACCCCTACCCTTGAGAGTGTGGGTGCCCTTTGCTGTGCCACAGAGGGAACAAGAGCCAACACTTCTGAGCTCCTGCTCAGCACCAGGCAGGGTTTGAGGCACTTTAATTACTCTACATCATCCTCACAGCAGCCTTATCAAGTGGGTGATGGTGGGGCCACTTTATTGATGATGAAATGTGACCCAAATAGGTTACATAACTTGTCTGAAGTGACCTAATTTGATATTTGGTAGATTGGAGCTAGGATTTGAACCTGGTTTGTTTGATTCTAATGCTTGTTCTTCTCCTTTGCCCACACGGCTTCCCATAGCATGCTTGAAGGGTCATTTTAGAGGGTGTCTGTCCAAATCTCCTGTTTGTGTAGGTGGGGGAGATTGAGCCATTGGAGGACTGCAGAAGTATTTTGTGGTGAGAGCTGTGATCTGGGAATTAAGTAACTTTGTTCTGATGATAAGAGCACATTGTAAAACATCGAAACAATGAAGAAAGGTATGAAGCAGAAAGAGAAAGTCCCATAATCCCAGTTCCCAGAGTTAAGCACTATTTTAGGTGTATATTCTAGACTTTTTTTATTTCTCTGTGCATACATAGTCTCTTTCTCCAAACCCCTCCCAGAGATGGCACACAATTGTTCGTACATGTTGCTTTGCTTCTTGCCTCCCTTCCCCACCTCAGGGGGTTATGGACATCTTTCCATCTTGGAGGCTCTGTTTTTGACCATGAGGGAGGTGAGGCCTAGAGAGATTAATTAAATGTCAGCCTGAAGTCTCCCAGCTGGAAAGGATGAAAATGGCCAGGCACTCAGCTAATATTCATCCTTTTTCATTCATAGCCAACCTAATTTAACCTTCAGTAATCTCTTCTCTCCTGTTTTTCCTTCTAAGAGTTCCTTTCTCAGAGCTCTTCTGTGTGATTTAAGGGCCTTCCTTTCTTTAGAAAATCTGATAAGAAATTCTTATCACTCAGTCATTTCTGAAACTGACTTCTAGTTTCTTTCTTGATGTCTTTCTCCTTTTGTGCCCTCTGGATCTTCCTTGATTTTTGGCGAGATAAAAGCTTTCTTGTAACATCGCCCTCCATTTTTGTAGTTCCCAGTGACCTGACAGCAGAGGAGCGTCAAGAACTGGAGAACATCCGACGGAGAAAACAGGAGCTGCTGGCTGACATTCAGGTAGGAGAGTGGCATGGAGGTTTCACCACCGTAAGAACCACAGTGACAGTTCCATTTGTATAAAAGGGTGTCCTTTGCAGAGTGTCTCCTCAAGACACTTTTGACCTGCCCTCACTACAGCTCTGCACAAAGCATAGGTGTTGATAATCACCTTTCCTCTACAGTTGAGGAGATGGAATCTCAGAGAGGTTGAGTGGCTTGTTCAGGTTCACCCAGTTGGTCGGTTGTTGGAGCCGGAGATACCCTGCAGGACTCCTGTCTCCTGAGTAGTCCTCTCTGCTGTGTTTGCCCTTGCGGAGCAGAGTGGATGAGGAGAGGCAATGAGAACGTGGGTTTCAGGCGAAGCTCGGCCCACGCCCTGGCCCTGGCTCTGCCGCTCAACTGGCTGAATGATTTGAGACAAGAGAGTTCCGGTTCCTTGAACTTCAGTTTCTTCATCTGTCAGATCATGAAAACACCTGCTACACAGTTGGAAGGACTTAGCATAAAAGACAGCATAATTTCTGGTCCCTATAGATGTACTTAGTGATAGCAATTTTACAGTTTTTCCAAGTAACTATCAAGCTTGTAGGAAATAAGTCTAGAAGCCAATAGTTGGATTATTTTCGCCCTAAGGCAGCAAATGTTATTCTTTTAGAATTCTTTGTAAAACATTAGGAGTGGGGTTAGGAGGAAATCCTGTTGCCCAAAGTAGCAAAATGAGGAAAGACTGACTTGACTTGCTCCGGAGTTGATTTAAGTATATTTTGATAGTTCTCCCTGATCCTTTGATTCCTGCTTCACTGGTAGATTGTGAGAAAGCTGAGCAGCTCTCCACTTAAGCCCGGCTTCCCCGTGAGAGCCCATCCATTCTGACCAACGGTGTCCTGGAATGAGGAGGGTGGGTGTGGATGCACAGTCGATTTGATCAGACATTCCCTTTGCCAGCCGCTTGGTGGCAGTGTTGCCCTGGCACAGCTACTGCAGGCTCTGCAGCCTGGGCTTTGGGTAGGAGACTTTGTCCTCTGAATTTTCTGGCACACTTGTATTTAGTAGGCTGCAGACTTGTTCTGAAAGATTGTGATGAGGCAGCCAGTTTTTGTTTTTCACATAGCATATATGCTTATAAACTTTGCTAGACCGTAAACTCTTTGAGGTCAGAGGCTGTATCCTTTTCTACCTTGGTATTTTCTGGAATGCTTACTATTTGGTAGGCACTCAATAAATATTTCTGAAACAGATGAATTTTCCTAATTTACTTTTTTGCATTTTTGTCGTATTTTGTTTCATTTTGCTTTATTTTATTTTGTTTTTGGTTGGAGGGAGTTATGTGAGATGTTAGAAGTTTTAATTTGATCTGCATCTGCCTTTCCTGCTGACTCTGGACTGTCTGTTTAATAGAGGCTGAAGGATGAGATAGCAGAAGTAGCTAATGAAATTGAAAACCTGGGATCCACAGAGGAGAGGTGAGTCTGCCCTGCCGCCAGGTGACTTTTGTGGTTGTAATTTCTTAAAGCACCCAGGCCTTAATTATGCTTACGTGGCACATTGAAGGAAAAAGTCAGCTTTGTGTCTTTCTAGTTCTAGCAAGCACATATACACCCATAATTTTTGCCTTCCATCCTTCACCGCAAGGCCTCTTGAACATAGGAGCTTCTTCCATTGTTTAAAAGTCTGGGTGCGGTGGCTCACAGCTGTAATCCCAGCACTTTGGGAGGCCGAGGCGGGTGGATCACGAGGTCAAGAGATCGAGACCATCCTGGCCAACCTGGTGAAACCCTGTCTCTACTAAATATACAAAAATTAGATGGGCGTGGTGGTGCACACCTGTAGTCCCAGCTACTCGGGAGGCTGAGGCAGGAGAATTGCTTGAACCCAGGAGGTGGAGGTTGCACTGAGCTGAGATCGCGCCACTGCACTCCAGCCTGGTGACAGAGCGAGACTCCGTCTCAAAAAAAAAAAAAAAGATTGAACTGGAGAACTTCAAAGGTCCCAGAAAGCCTTAAACTGCTACTAAATTTTTATGTGAATTACTCCCCTCTGTTGTCCACTATGTGTGTGCATTTTAAAGTTTCTGTTTTTCCTTTGTGTAAAGGAGAAGCTTCATGAATGCTGCTGATACGATTTCAAAGGGCTGGAGTGCCCAGTCATGTGTGAGGATAATCGTGAGCTTATTTGCACCATCCTAATGCTTAAGGGAAAAAATGTAGAAATGCAATGATAGTATAAAAGGACAAGGACTCTTTGCTTTTTTTTTTCTTTTATTTACATGAAATGTTAGTGACTTAGTTTAGTTTTGAATGGGGTTCCCAGACCGTTTTCTGACTGCTTAATGCGATAAATGAGCTGTTTCCAATTCACTATGTGTCTGTATTTTTCTAAGCCTAAGTCTTCCTGTCTGGCTTCATAGGACTGTTGGATTTGTTGTTTTAGACTCCTGTGGGCAGTGCCTTCAGGGTGTAGTGAGGCTGAGTCCTCCATAGAAGGCGGCCAGCTCACCACGGCCAGGCTCTGTATTGTCCATTTGGTATTTTGGATTAGTTTCCCCTCTTTCCATTTTAAACACTTGTGGCTTAAATGAAACAGATACGTTGGAGTTCATAAAAATTTAAAACTTCCGCTTTTATAAAAGATAAAACTATTAAAAGAAATGAACAGGCAACAGATTAGAAATAAATATTTGCAACAAATATATCTGAACAAGGACTTGTATCTAGAATATATGATAGAAAGGCAGCCCAAATAAAAAAATGGGCAAAAAACTTGGACACTTTACAAAAGAAACTGTATGTATAGTAGACACATGAAAAATGCTTAACATCATTAGTTGTAGGGGACGTAATTTAAAACTACCGTGAAACGGTACTTCACATCCCCTAGGATGGCTAGAACTAAAAAGACTGATGGTACCTCATGTTGGCAAGTGCTAGTGAGAATAAAATGGTATAACCATTTGGGAAAGTTTGGCAGTTTCATCAGCAATTCAACTCCTAGTTACTTAAGAGAAATGAAAACATGTCCATACAAAGACTTGTACAAGAATATCTATAGCATTCTTATATAAAATAACCAAAAGCTGGAAATACCCTGAATGGCTGCCAGCAGGTGACTGGATAAACAGGTCGAGGTAATAGACTATTACTCAGCAGTGTGAAGGAATGAACTGCTAGCTTGCAGCAGCACAGATGAATCTCACAAACATTGTGATGAGTGAAAGAAACTGTGGGCACCGTGTGCTTCCATGCATGAGCGTCTACAACACATAAAGTAAGCTGTGCTAGCAGAAATCATTAACAGTGGCTGCCTCCGAGGTGGTTGCTAGGGTGGGGTGGGGTGGGGTTGACTAGGAAGGGTCATAGGGAACTTACAGGGATGACAGGAATATTCTGTATTAATCTGAGTGGTGCTTCAAGGGTATATGCACTCATCAAAACAAATTGAACTGTACACTCAAGATGTGTGCATTTTGTTAAATGTAAATTTTACCTCGATCTTAAAAATGTAAAAAAATGGCTTTTTTTTCTGATTATAAAGGTAATACACCTTTACTGCAGAGAATTGGTAAAATACAGAAAAGTATAAAAAACAAATTTCTCATAAACACTTATCCCAGAGATAATCAGGATTCATATTTTGGTATGTTTCCTTTCTGTATATTCTGGTGTCTGCACACACGTATTCAGAATTCAGTGTGCCCTTTGTTTTTCTCTTAATTCTCTGTCAGTTACCATAGAACAGCAAGGGAATGCAGACACCAGGAATGTGAGTGCATCCAAAGTACTCAGCCAGTGAATTTGGGAAGACTTGTAACTCATGACCTGCATCTGAAGTTGTGAGTCAGGAAGTGGTCTTTAGGTTATTATTATTATTATTATTTTTTTTTTGAGACAGAGTCTCGCTCTGTCGCCCAGGCTGGAGTGCAGTGGCGCGATCTCGGCTCACTGCAAGCTCTGCCTCCCGGGTTCACGCCATTCTTCTGCCTCAGCCTCCTGAGTAGCTGGGACTACAGGCGCCTGCCACCACGCCCGGCTAATTTTTTGTATTTTTAGTAGAGACGGGGTTTCACCGTGGTCTCGATCTCCTGACCTCGTGATCCGCCTGCCTCGGCTTCCCAAAGTGCTGGGATTACAAGCGTGAGCCACCGCGCCCGGCCTAGGTTATTATTATTTTTTAATCTGGAACTTAAAATGGTTTTCCAGTATCGAAAGCGCCAAGAGGGAAGTGATTCTGCAGATCCCTGAGGATCCATCCATACGGGTACTCAGGCTCATCCTGCATTTGTTTCTCAAGCAGGCATTACATTTGCTCGGACTTCCTTACAGGAGAGAATTCATGTTTCTCATTGATGACCTGATGCCAGCATTTTGTAGGAATGATCCTAAATACTATTTAATCAAGCAGAAATAATATACTCATGTAGTACAAGATATCAGTTTCTGAAATATATATGCATCAGTTAACTAAGGCGATCCAGTAGCAGTAACAGCTGTTTTGCTTTGGACACCTTACTGGGGTGTCAGACCTGTGTAGACTGGGGGAAGCCCCTCAGAGAAGTAGCTGCCTAAGGCCTAGAGCTATAGGGGCTCCAAGTGGGGCAGATGGAGAAGTGAGCTGGCTAGCTAATGAAATTAGGGAGCCATCTCTGTGTGTCCCAGGCAGTCATGTGGCACAGATTGTGACTGGCGGAGATCTGGGAGCGTGCATTCTGGTGGCTGTGGGAAAGCCTTTGGTGAGGGACTGGACTGAGGCCCAGGAAGTTGAGCATTCCCAGTAGTTTCACCCCATGCTTCTGTGGGCACCTCTGACGCTGCCTCACCACTTATACTGGAAACCATGAAACAGGCCTTTCCTTGTGGTATTTGTTTGGAAATCCTGATCAGAGTAATCTTCCTGGATTTAGAAAGAAATGATTAGACAGTCATTTTAGTTAAATAGGAATTTCTAGATACCTGGTCATAACCCTTCATTCTGGCTGAAATTAAATGGTGTTTCCCCTGTTACTTTGTTTCCTAAGGCAGCTGTTGACAGGGGATCCCAGATGATCATACACCTGGAAGTTCTGATACTACTCACAGTTTTCAGCTGTTCCTTTCAAAAGGTCAAAACAGCCTGGATGCGATGGCTCACGCCTATAATACCAGCATTTTGGGAGGCCAAGGTGGGAGGATTACTTGAGGCCAGGAGTTTAAGACCAGCCTGGGTTACATAGCAAGACCCTGTCTCTACAAAATGTTTAAAAAAGTAGCCAGTTGTGGTGGTATGTGCTTGTAGTCCTAGTTACTCAAGAGGCTGAGGCCGGAGGATCACTTGAGCTCAAGAGTTAAAGGTTGCAGTGAGCCATAGTCACACCACTGTACTCCAGCCTGGGTGACAGAGCAAGACCCTGCCTGTAACAAAAAGAAAAAAACAAAAAACACCAACTCTCAAAACACTTAGGAATATTTTCTTCCCTCCATGGATTTAGCTAGAGAATACATGTGTTCTTCAAGGCAATAAATAACACTTTATGATTTTATTTTCGAGCAACTTTTTTGCTCTCGGAGATTATAAAATTACTATTGACATTGATGGCAGTGGTTCTTAAATTTGGGTGCATACCAGAATTACTGCAGGAAGTTTTAAAAATTCAAAATCCTAGGTTCTGCCCCTTGTACTTCTGAGTTACTCAGCCGGTCCAGGGCCTTGCTACACAGACTCTACACATGGGATCATGTTAAACATACAGAAGCACAGGCCCCTTCTCAGACAGAGAGTCAGAATCTGTTTTGAAGAGGCCCCAGGTGATGCATATGTATAAACGAGCGGAGCATCTTCACGTCTGATATGCTCCCAAGGCTGCTGGTTGGTGGACCAGACTTTGAGAAGCATGGTCTGTGAATCTGCATTTTTCATTCTGATACAGTCAAGAAAACGGCCTATTATTTAGCAACTTCTTAAAAAGTTAAATATAGATGTACCATATGACCCAGCAGTGTCCACACCTGGGTATCTACCCAAGGAAAATGAAAACGTGTCCACACAAAGACATATACGCAAATGCTGATAGCAGCCTTCTGCATAGTCGTCCCAAACTGTAAACAGCCTAAGTGTCCATCATCTGGTGAATGGATAAGCAGATGTGGTTTATCCATACCATGGAAGATGACCCAGCAGCAAGAAGGCATGTAGTACTGGCCCACACTCCAGCACCATGACCTTGACAACATTATGCTAATGAAAGGAGCCAGATCTGAAAATCCACATCTTTTATGATTCTGTTTGTATGATGTGTCCAGAATAGGCAAATCTGTGGAGACAGACAATAGATTAATAGTTGCCTGGGGATGGAGGTAGAAGTAAGGATTAACTGTAAAAAGGTGTGAGGAATTCTGTAGGGGGGATGAAAATGTTCTAAAACTGGATTATGGTGATGTTGCACAACTTAGTAAGGATACTAAAAATTCAAATATGTGCCTACAGTAGGAATATTATAAGTAAATTATACCCTGATAAAGTTTTGTGGTTTTTTTTTTTTTTTTTGAGATGGAGTTTCACTCTGTCACCTGGGCTGGAGTGCAGTGGTGGATCTCCACTCACTCCAACCTCCGACTCCAGAGTTCAAGTGATTCTCCTGCCTCAGCCTCCTGAGTAGCTGGGATTACATGCGCCCACCACCACACCTGGCTAATTTTTGTATTTTTAGTAGAGACAGGGTTTCACCATGTTGGCTGGGCTGGTCTTGAACTCCTGACCTTGTGATCCGCCCACCTCGGCCTCCCAAAGTGCTGGGATTACAGGCGTGAGCCACTGCGCCCGGCCTACCCTGATAAAGTTTTTAAAAAAATCATGTTAAAAAAGAAAACTGGCCGGGTACAGTGGCTCATGCCTGTAATCCCAGCACTTTGGGAGGCTGAGGCAGGCCGATTGTTTGAGACCAGCCTGGGCAACACAGTGAGCATGGTGGCATGCACCTGTGGTCCTAGCTACTTGGGAGGCTGAGGCAGGAGGATCACTTGAGCCCAGGAGGCAGAGGTTGCAATGAGCCGAGATAGCACCACTGCACTTCAGCCTTCAGACCGAGAGAGACCCTGTCTCAAAAAAAAAAGAAAGAAAACCTCTGATCCAGGGTAGAAGGAGCAAATGAGCTTGGAGCTTGGAGCCAGGTTCAGGCTTCAGGTTTCAGTTGGCCTTTCATAGTTCTACCAGATTATGCCTGTTGCTTTCCTGGATAAATCTTTCAAAAACCTGTGTAAATCAGTGGAAATGATATTAGTCATTCAAGCCTTTCCAATGGCCTGAAGTACTAAAATGGCTGTGATGGTTGTTTTACAGGAAAAATATGCAGAGGAACAAACAGGTAGCCATGGGCAGGAAAAAATTTAATATGGACCCTAAAAAGGTAAGTGAGAAAGAAGCGGGAAGTGGTCCATATTAGATGGGTTTTTTTTATAGTGCTCAGACCCTAAAAACGTTTTTTTCCAAGTGTTACAGTTCATGTTGCCGTTTTGTAGAGCAAATATTATGCGCTAAGCCCTTGTTCCTAAACTGTGACTCCCCAGCTTTATAGGTCACTTAGCAAGTATTTATTAAATATTCCAGTGCACCCACACCCATTTCTTCCTGTGCCCTTTCCCCTTCTTTTCAACTGTTTCCCAGCAAAGCATCATTGGCATCTTTGTTGTCTTTTTCTAGGGGATCCAGTTCTTAATAGAAAACGACCTGCTGAAGAACACTTGTGAAGACATCGCCCAGTTCTTATATAAAGGCGAAGGGCTCAACAAGACAGCCATTGGCGACTACCTAGGGGAGAGGTAAGGCCTTGGGGATATGTGCATGCTAGGGAAGGCTGTTCAGGAATGACACAAAGAAACAGACTCCCAAATACTCTGAAGTTCTTGGAGGGGTTTTTGCCTTAAAGCATCTGTAGCCCCACTGGTGCTGAGGGGAGGCTCTTCTGGGGAATAGTGATGGGTCTTTTCTGGGGGTCATGGGGACATCTTGCTTGTTCAGCCAGTCAGCAGAGCTAGCCAGTCTTCTTGCTGACAGTGTGTGCAAGTGACTGTCTGGGCAGCCACAGGACCACAGGATGCAGTGTAGGAGACATGGCCTGGCTGGAGATTCTCAGTGTTGGTGCCTGACTCCTGCTTTCTCTCCCATTTTTTGTCTTTTCTCGATAGAGATGAGTTTAATATCCAGGTTCTTCATGCATTTGTGGAGCTGCATGAGTTCACTGATCTTAATCTTGTCCAGGCACTGCGGTGAGTATTCTTGAGGTGAGCCCCTTTGGAAGGCGTCCCTTTGGAAGGCCAGCCTTTGATCATGAGTCTGTCCTGGGGGGCATTTTATTGAAATTATATCTTTGGGTATGATTTTGAATATTTTGAAGTACTTTGGAGGGAAGAAATCTATTGGTCTCTGACTGTAAATGACTAGATGGTCAAGGGGAATTCAATTCTGTTACATTCTGGAGGCAGATTCTGTAATACTTCCTTGAGTCTTACATTTGAGGTTTTAGAAATTGATGAATACTTAAATTTTGAAATTTTTCAGTTTAGAAAATCCTTTAATTTCCTTTCCTGGAATAAGTAGTTACACATTTCATTTTGGAAAGACAAAAGTAAACCTTAATTTTTTATTAAATCTGTTACCTCATGCCTTTTAAGAAACTGTCATTCTGTATTTTCACTGCTGTAGGTGTAAATAATGACTTCATCTTTTGTGCTATCATTTAGCTGGATGGAAATAATCCACAATTAAACCTGTCTGCTGTGGGTCTTCCTTTGACTTAAAGGGATCAATTGTTAATGCTTTGACAAGACAATCTTCTCTTTTTCTGCCACCCATATTGTTTTCCGGAAATGGCGTTTGTTTAAAATGATCATTATGTATGTTTCAGTCTTGTATATTATTCTGAGGAGGGAAACCACTCCTCAGTAGGAATTGTTTCCCTCCTAATTTTTCACTTTTTCCTAAGAAAAATTTTACTTTTGATTAAGGTAACAGTGGTGTGGATGGCAACTTTGCATCTGTTCAGAGTTACAGTAACAGAAGGCTAAAGCCCAGCAGGGCTCCCTTTGCACTTTGATGTTAAAAAATCATTGGCAGTGGCCAGGCACCGTGGCTCACACCTGTACTCCCAGCACTTTGGGAGGCTGAGGCGGGTGGATCACTTGAGGCCAGGAGTTTGAGACCAGCCTGGCCAGCATAGTGAAACCCTGTCTCTACTACAAATACAAAAAATTAGCCGGGCGTGGTGGCAGGCGCCTGTAGTCCCAGCCACTCAGGAGGCTGAGGCAGAAGATTGCCTGAACCCGGCAGGCAGAGGTTGCAATGAGTCAAGATCACGCCACTGCACTCCAGCCTGGGTGACAGAGTGAGACTCCATCTCGAAAAAAAAAAAGAAAAAATCATTGGCAGTTTAACAATTCATAGAGAAATAAATTGCCTCCCCAAGTTCTGGAACACTCTGTCTTTACCCACTCAGGCAGTTCCTGTGGAGCTTCCGGCTACCCGGAGAGGCCCAGAAGATCGACCGGATGATGGAGGCGTTTGCCCAGCGATATTGTCAGTGCAATAATGGCGTGTTCCAGTCCACGGGTAAATACGATCATTCATCCTAGTTTATGATGGGCATTTTACACTGGATTATTTTCTTGGAACCAGATAATTTCTAAAACAAAAGGGCTGAGATTCATGCCTAGGAACATTTACTCAATGGTAGTTATAATAGTAAAATGTTGGAAATAACCCAAAAGTCTGACAGTAAGGCACTATGAATTTAAATTGTGGTACCTCTGAACTACGAAATACACAGCTATTAAAAACCATGTTTTAGCTGCATGCAGTGGCTCACACTTGTAATGTCAGCATCTTGGGTGGGAGGCCAAGGTGAGAGGATTGCTTGAGACTAGGAGTTTGAGACCAGCCTGGGCAACATTATGAGACCTTATCTCCAAAAAAATTTTTAAAAATTAGCCAGGTGTGGTGGCTTGTGCCTGTAGTCCCGGCTATTTGTGAGGCTGAGGCAGGAGGATCTCTTGAGCCCAAGAGTTTAAGACTACATGCAGTGAGCTATGATTGCACCACAGCACTCCAGCCTGGGTGACAGAGTGAGACCCTGTCTCAAAACAAAAAACAAAAACTAAAGAAACCCATATTGTTACAAAGAGTTTTTATTGACATAGGAGAATGATATTAAGATTAGCAAAAAAGCATATATATGTATTTGTTTGTTTCCAGTTTTGTTACAGTATATGTTTGTGAGATAAATATGTGATGAGTTATACATAGACATATTTACATAGAGGAAATAAAGCAAAATAAATTATTGCTAGATAGTGGGATTATGGGTCATTATAGGTCATTTTTTTTTAAAACACATTGTGTTTTTCAGAGTTTCTACAGTGTGTGTATTCTCCTTTCCAATCTGAAAAAATAAACAGCTTTAAGTCTTGAATACTTTATATACTTTTTCGTGCCTTTCTCCTTTCAGACAGCAGTGTGCCCTAGAGTGTACCCATACATGTGAATTCATCTCATTCTTTTGAGAACATGGGTTTTTTTTTGTTGGTTTTTTTTCTTTCTCTTTTTTTTTTGAGATGGAGTCTCACTCTGTCGCCCAGGCTGGAGTGCAGTGGCGCTATCTTGGCTCACTGGAAGCTCCACCTCCCAGGTTCAAGCAATTCTCCTGCCTCAGCCTCCCGAGTCGCTGGGATTACAGGCGCGTGCCGCCACGCCCGGCTAATTTTTGTATTTTAGTAGAGACAGGTTTTCACCATGTTGGTCAGGCTAGGCTTGAACTCCTGACCTCATGATCTGCCTGCCTTGGCCTCCCAAAGTGCAGGGATTACAGGTGTAAGCCACTGCACCTGGCCAAGAACGTGGTTTTTTATTCCTGATTTCATCTGGCATCTCTTGCTCTTGCGGGTGGGATGTTTCTGATCATCTGAGCATGCAACAGCTCCCCTTTGCTTTTCTCTCATCTTTAGATACTTGTTACGTCCTCTCCTTTGCCATCATCATGTTAAACACCAGTCTGCACAACCCCAATGTCAAAGATAAGCCCACTGTGGAGAGGTTCATTGCCATGAACCGAGGCATCAATGATGGGGGAGACCTGCCGGAGGAGCTACTCCGGGTAAGCAAGGAAGAATGGTCTTCATTCAAGTCAAGAAAGAGTTCACTGGGAACAGGATCGTCTTTTGTAGGAGGGAAGAAAAAACATACAATTTATCAAGGGTCTCCTCTTTTAATTTATTTAACCATGTGAATTTCATTAAGAAAGTGGTAGTGAGGCCCAGCTACGGAATCAGGGAGGGGACAGTGGTTTGTAAACATGAAACTAAAAGCTTGAATAGAAGTCAGTCTGCTTCTTTATTTTCCTAATTGGGAAGTCTTATTTATTTTGTCACTGTGAGCTGCCTGAAAGCAGAAATGGTCATAATCTTCTAGTCTCAGCACCTAGCAGGCTTGGCTTACTACAGGCACATAATGAATGCTTGTGGAATGAATGAAGAGAAAGGGGAGGAGGAAAAAATATTTCTAGAATCAGAGACATAAATTGTCATCTTTTATCCCAGAATCTCTATGAGAGCATAAAAAATGAACCCTTTAAAATCCCAGAAGATGACGGGAATGACCTCACTCACACTTTCTTCAACCCAGACCGAGAAGGCTGGCTATTGAAACTCGGTAAGTGCATCTCTGAGTTAGGGCTCCTAAAGCTGAGACTTAGGAAGAAAGGCTGTGTGTGTGTGCGTGTGTGTGTGCATGCGTGTGTGTGCGTGCGTGTGTGTGTGCACACGCATGCATGTTCACATTCATGGACACACACACACCATGTAGGAAAGGGGGTGGCTTATAGGGGACTCCAGAGAGACTTTGGTATGAGTTCTGTTCTAACAAAGGTCCGCTTCCATAAAGGAAGTGACTTCATAGTCATTGCCCCATGGGACACAGAGACTACTGGGGACAGACTTTACTCCACCATAAATATTGCCCACATGTGTTTGTGCTCCACATTTTTACTCTTGAATTGGTTGACCAGGTTTTGTTTCAAGGCAGTTCCCTGAGCACCTGGTCCGTTTGCCTTCCCTGTCCCCATAACCACTGGGAGGGTGGCCGACCTTGTCCATCTTTCTATTTCCATCACACAGATTGTACCTGGCGCTCCTGCCCCCGCCCCAGTGCATCGTCACTTCCTTCTGCATCTGGCTCCCCCACAGGCAGTGTGCATGGCAAGCCTAGAGCCCTTGGCTGCAGCTCAATCCACAGCACTCTTACTCATTCTTGGGCAGCGGTTTTTTTTTTCTTTTTTTTTTTTTTTTCCACTCCTTTTCAATCTGAATCAGCCACATTAATTATTTTGTTCATTTAGAAAAGCTGAAAATGCATTTCTCTTCCCTTTGCCAGAAGTGATGAGCTTGTATTGCTGAGATTTGTGGTCATGCCTTGCCGTGAAGGTGACAGGGTGATCAATAGGAAAGACATTAGTAGGGTTTTCATACCCATTCATGTCCACATGTGTTTACTTTATTAATAGTTTCAGAACATAGAGCTCTAGACTCTCCAGACATAATGATGTCCTTTTTTTTTTTTTTTTTGGACACTAACAGGGTACTTTGCTCTGTTGCCTTCTGCTTTAGCCTTTGATGAGTTGGGTTCTCACATTAGCACGGGCTGTTCCGTCCTATACCAGCCCAACTGCTCGCCCCAGTGATTAGAAGTCAGTACTCTCTTGGTCATTACCGACACATCTGGGAAGGCTAAAATGGAATCCTTTATTTCTGACTAGGTCAGATAGCAATAGACTTTATATTTCCTTTTAAAGGTATATCCCAAATCCTTGTGCTTATACATGCTGACTTAATTCATAAATTCCCCTTACAGCACCACTTCACCAATCAGTTTTAAATATCTCTTGAATTGGCCATCATTTTATATATCTTTAAGCCAGCAGAATCTTTGAGGTTAAGGCTCTAAAATTACTAACCCCATAGGCAGCCTTCCCTTCCACATTCCTATTGCCAAGTGGATGGAGTTAAAAGGAAACCTACTGGAAACGTTTAAAGTGTGTCCAAGTTTGGATTTACTTCCCCCTCCAGCGAGATTTGTTTAAATGCTAATACTAAGTGTTAGCTTTGACAGCCCAGATACTAAAATTAGAACAGTACAAAGATTATCTTGGTTCTTAGACCAGGATGACATGCAAATTCATGAGGCATCTCATATTTTAAAAAAGAGAAAATTTAACCAAGTGTGGGACTCAGTTTTAGCTCATTGCATTACTTTTTCTAAACCTCCATCAAATCCTTCTAGACTCCGAATATTGTGTTTTCGTTGTAGCACACTTAGTATCACTCTTTATGTTTATGTGCTGCAGAAGGCAGGGCTTCCAGCCATCTGTAGCTGTGTGTATATGTCTGTATGCATATAGCCATAAGAATGTGTATTCTTGTGTATACACATAAGTACATGTGTATTCATGGGTATACGTGTGTGCATTCTTACGCACACTTTAAAAAGTGACAGCCATCTCAAGAAAGACATTAATTTTCTCTGAAATAACCTTAGCTTTCTTTGCTCTGATTCTGGATATACTAATAAACATTGGCTTTGTAAAAGCCGATTTGTGGCATCTTTGGGGCCAGGTTTCCAGTAGTGCCTCAAATCTTGCCTTGGTGAGGTGGGACGTGGCATGTAAGAGCCCCTCGTTCACGGGCCAGACAGTAGTGGGATCATTTGCCCATTTAGTGTTTTTAGTTCAGCTGTCTCCCCAGGCAGGCATGAATGTGACTGATACATTGCACTTTAAGATTAAGGAATTGGGTTTAATTTCTTTGTTTTAATTTTCTTTTCTCCCTCATTTGTATGTTTCCATGATTTTGGCTCTCCTTTTCCTTGCCCCAAACTCCAGGAGGTATGTAACCCTCAGCCTGCTCGCTCGCTCTGCTAGGCCACTGTCATTGCTGCAGCATTTTCTGATTTTGTTATTTTTGGTTATTTTGTTTTTTAATTGCTGGTGGTAGTGTTAATGCTGCTTCTAACTTAACTGTACAGTCCCTAGGGAACTGGTCAGGATCAGGGGTTTGGAGCAATTTTCGTTTTTCTCTTTTGGAGGAGTGTATGTTATATTCATTACTGAATGCAGTAATGCAAGAAAACATACAAGAGTGGGTTTGTAAAAGCAGAGGAAGTTTCCACGACATTTTCACTTGGAATTATTGGCTAAGACATGCGCTATGTTTGATATTCAATTTGACGTCCATTAATTGGCCTGACTGAAAGTTGATCTCTGACGTGGGGAAGAGGAGAAAGAAGAGAAGGAAGTCTTTCTTTTTTCTTCTTTTTTCAAGCTGAGACTTAACTCCAGAGAGAACAAAGTCTTGACTTCCCAAAGCTATGGAAAGCTTCTGATTTACCATGATGGAAAAGCACACTAGGGAAAGAATTAAATTAGACAATACTTAAGACATTTGCCTGTGCACGAAAAGGGGAAATGGTGTTTCCTAAACTCAAAATGATACCAAGTGAAGGTGAAAAAAACAACTCCAAACCAAAAAACCCTCCCTGAAGTCCTCGTGTTTAATTTCCTGGGGATCAGAGAAGGGTATTACAGCCTCGGCTCTGTTGTCATGTTTTGTTTTGCTCCCTCGCTTTTTCAGTGAGTCCTTGTTAAAGCCCCGAATCGGTCTCCTAGTTATGTTTTTGGTGTCTCCTCTCCATTTGCTGCTTTGGGGAAACATGTTTTCCTAGCCCGAGACACTTCAGGTTTGTGCCTAAGCATTCCCTGAGCAGTAGCCACACTTAAAAAGAACAACCCCAAACATGCACACTTACTCAGATGCTTCAGGGACTTGCCAGGTTGTTCTCAGCTGTAGGGGAAGATGGCATCCGGCCTTGATATCTCGAGGAGGTCACAGGAGGCCTGAGGAGCCGTGCAGTGGGAGGTGGTCCTGTGAGTTCCACAGGGACTGTCCTAGGCGCGCATTGATCTGTCTGCTTGTTTCATGTCTGCTTTTCTTTCCACGTGGAAATGTTCCCCGTGGGCCCACAGTGATGCTTTATGGTAGAGGTCTCTGTAATGCGACAAATTGTCCAGGGATAATAACCAAGCTTTTGTAATCAGGCAGATAATTTCTTCTGGCTTTGCTTTTTCTCCTTGATTTCCTTCCATCTTGTTTCTTTTAGCATCTGACTTGCTTTTTCCATGATCTCCTATGTCCCAAGGGTTCCCCGGGTAGTGTCCTGTGATGGACCGCATGGGAGGTCAGCATGGGTTGATGTTCCCTTTGTGCCGAGCCTCCGTGGGCAACCAATGGCCTGCCAGGCTCGAAGACCAAAGCTTTCAGACAATGAATTGGCAGAGGGGGTTCCTTTTTAAGAACAAATTTGCTTCAATCCTGAATACAGTCCTTGTCTTCTTTATCCTCCTTATTTAATTCTGCCCAGGCTTTCCTGTTTTCCACATGCATGTCATAGTATCCATTTATGGTTTTCTCTTAATTCATGCCACCTAACCTTTAGAGACCAGTGGCAAGGGCACACATGAAACTTACAAGTCACTGGAGGGAGAGAGTCTCAATTTGCTTGATACAGCACAGGATGGGCAGGTGGATGGCATGTGCTTGCTTACAGCAAATTCCCTCGCATAACCTAGATCTGTGTCATTTGGGATCTTGGCAATTAATGATCAATCACGTGAGCCCGCCTAGAATTCAGCATCCAAGCAGGGTGCTAAAAACTGGCCTGAAAGTCCAATGGTCCTTTTACTTGTCTGCCAGGACCTTCGCTGGGACATTTTCTTTTCATAACATTATTTGCATACTCCCCTTAGGTTTCTCTGGTGTGAGCATGCAGGCAGGTCCTGGCAGTTAGAAATAATCCCTGTAAAACCAGTCTCCTCTTTGCTCAGCTATTTGTGATGAGGGCAAGAGAGAAAGCATGATTGGGGGTATGAGATTTATGCCCCATGGTCCTTGCTATTTAGGAAGATTGGAGAAGCGGTATTGTCTGTAGGTTAAGTCTTAGCAGAAGAGCAGGGCACAAGAAGTGTTTCTAGAATGCCATGCATAGCTTCACAGGTAAAGGCCTTAGGGATAAGTTTTGAGTGGTTCATGTTCAGAAAATGTTCCCTTGATGGGAGGGAGGTGGAGGAAGAGAAAGCCTGTGGTCCCGATTTGACTGCAGGTGTAGCTTCATTCAGATAGGCTTGGGGAAATTTTTCCTTCCTTCATGTCTGTCTCAGCATAACTTCACGACCCCAACCCCAACTTTTTTTTTTTGAGAGGGAATCTCCCTCTGTCACCCAGGCTGGAGTGCAGTGGCGTGATCTTGGCTCACTGCAACCTCCACCTCCCAGTTCAAGCGATTCTCATGCTTCAGCCTCCTGAGTAGCTGGAACTATAGGCATGTGCCACCACCCCCAGCTAATTTTTATATTTTTAGTAGAGATGGGGATGCACCATGTTGGTCAGCGGGTCTTGAACTCCTGACCTCAAGCGACCCACCCACCTTGACCTCCCAGAGTGCTGGGATTATAGACGTGAGCCCCTGTGCCTGGCCATGACCCCAATGTTTTGTGCTGAGAAATACTAAAAAGAAGCAAGGGAGGCCCTTGCCAGCCTCTGAGCCACTGCCGCCGGAGCTTGTTTTGCCATGGCTGTATTTGCCAGCTGTTTCTGTTACAAGCTCCAGGTGAGAAGCCCAGAACAGAAAAGGCT
The DNA here is from genome assembly GCF_028878055.3 of Symphalangus syndactylus. Lineage (NCBI taxonomy): Eukaryota > Metazoa > Chordata > Mammalia > Primates > Hylobatidae > Symphalangus > Symphalangus syndactylus. The sequence goes on along the minus strand of NC_072436.2, from coordinate 12,691,157 downwards.
CCTGAGGCCACCTCTCAGTACGAGTTGATTCTTCCTTGATAGAGGAATTCTGCTTTGATTCTCACCCAGGACTTGGGAGATTTTGTTTTCAGAACACTAGCACATAAGGTTAAGAGCCAGTGTAGAAGCTCACTGTAATCATGAAGGTGAGGAAGAGAGTAGAACCACAGGGATTTACTTCATGTTCCAGGGAAAGTGTGGATTTGATTGTGAAGGCTCCCAGCATCTCCCCTTCTGCTTCCTCCTTCCTTCACCTCCAGTGAAACACTCCTTACGTGCCGGGCTGCTTGTCAGTAGCAGAGTAGCCTGCACTAGGTGCTGACCCTTCCCTCTTTTTCTGTTCTTTGGCGATTTCTACCACATAGGCTTTTTGCGGACTCTGGCAAATTTGCATTGTTTGTCATTATTGCCCCAGGTTTTCCCGCCACAAACCCATGCTCATCCTGCTGTCCCGATTCCATCTCCAGGTGTCACCTAGACGCGCTTGCTGTGCTTGTACCCACAGGCTTTCACTTTGTGAAAGATGCTTCTGTTTCGGCTCTGTGTCTTGTTACTGATGTCAATGTTGTGGGCTCCACGTTCTCCTGATGCCTCTCCCCCAACCCTCTCTGAGAAGAGAGGGTGTCGTGTGTGTCGTGGAGCCTGCGCTTGTCTGGGTGTCTCTTGTCGAACGTGCATCTCTTTTTGCTCTGCAGGTGGCAGGGTAAAGACTTGGAAGAGACGCTGGTTCATTCTGACTGACAACTGCCTTTACTACTTTGAGTATACCACGGTGAGCACCTGCTGGTCGGCCTCCAGAGTAGGGATGGGCAAAGTCTCCGGTTCCAAGTGTCTCTAATCAGACGTGGTTGAGGAGACGATTGGATTTTCCCTTCTGTGTCTGTGGGGGATGGGGGAGAGTTTAAGCAAAGTGGAAGAACTGAGGTAATTATCAGAATGGGGAACCCCTGAGAGGATGTGCGCACCTTAAAGGGCACTGGGGCTCAGAGCAGGCACCCGGTTCCAGTGAGACAGGAGACACCCGGCCTGGAGGAGGGAGAGCATGGAATAGCAGCACTAGAAATGGGTTTTGGAACTGGGCTAGAAAGAATGAATTTGCATTGGTTGCCGAGAAAGAGTACGTGGCCCTAATCGAAAGGGAGATGAAAAGAAAAAGGAAATAAACGTGATTTAGAAAATTTACCTATTCTGGGTTAGCAGAAATGTGATTTCAGAAGAAACAGCCCAAGGGGTAAAATATATAGTGGGGGAAAAGGAAGTGAAGTGAAATGGGAAAAGTTAATTTGAGATTATCTGGAGTTTTAAGAAGTTTTGTTGGTTTTTATTCAGTGGGAGAGACTTATAGCTGCAAATTTGTTTTATATATGTATATCCCTTTTGTAATAATAACCAAAGAGAATAAAAATCATAAATTAGCTCTTTTCAGAGCTCCCTCTAAGCAAGGTACCCAGAACCCTGGCAAGTTAGCACTAGGTGTGGAGACCGTGGCTTACCGGACTGGTGATGGGGTGCTTTTTCGTTTCTGCCACCTTTCTTGGTCATTGTAAGGGCAAAGCGGGCATACCCCCATGGCATTGAACTTTTGTCTTAAAATAAATCAAGCCCGTTGAGTTGAGAATACTTTGCTTTTATTCTCCAAGTATATCTTCATGGAGCAAAAGTCATTGATCCCACTGAGAAAATTAAGACTCAGAAGTATCTTTTTAAATAAGTTTAGAGCAAAATGGGGCTTAAGTAAAACACTGAAATCCTGACTATGTTCACCGGTCACTTATTTAGGACCAAGAAACAGGTACATGTCTTGGCATTTTCAGCTGTGAGGCGTGAAGCTGGGTTTCCGTCGTGTCTAACACTTAGCGTTGTTCTCCATCCCCACGGACATCATGCACATGCAGCTTCTCACGCAGGGAATGCACTTGGTAGCCCATCAGTCAGCAGGCCAGAGCCGCTCCTTCTGATGGTTTGGTGACTGAGGATAGTAAATCACTGTGAAGGGAATTCTGGCCGGGATTTCATATGTTGCGGGGGCTCAGCTCATGCCCTGCAAGTTCTACACTGGCTTTGCTTTTCTGTTGTTACAGTCTTTTCATATGAGAGCAATACACTTCAAATATCTGCAAAATAATAAAAAGCTGCTTTCTGCTTCACCCCCAAAGTACCACCGTGAACATCTCGGTACATTTTTTTCTGTTTTGTTCACCCTTCTGCCCCATATTTTGCCTTTTTTCTGAAGACACCTACACTAACGATGTCTTTAACATCGTGTCTGAATTTGTCTCGCTATTCTCTGGGTCAAAATGATACATAAGCATCTAAGTGGTGTACTCCTAAGTCCTGGACAATCCTATAGCAATGTTACGAGATTCTAGAATCTTGTGGTTTTTCATGATGATGCCCACAATAGTGGTGTCACCTTAATCCTTAATTCAGCAACATTTATTCAGCAAAGTGTAGCATTTTATCCAGCGATGGAAATACAGAGAAAAATACATTTCTTTCTTTTCTTTTTTTTTTTTGAGATGGAGTCTCGCCACTGTGTCTCCCAGGCCGGAGTGCAGTGGTGGTGTGATCTTGGCTCACTGCAACCTTTGCCTCCTGGGTTGAAGCGATTCTCCTGTGTCAGCCTCCCGAGTACCTGGGACTAGAGGAGTGCGCCACCACATCCTTTTTTTTTTTTTTTAAGTAGAGATGGGGTTTCACCATGTTGGCCAGGCTGGTCTTGAACTCCTGACCTCAGGTGATCCGCCTGCCTCAGCCTCCCAAAGTGCTGGGATTACAGGTGTGAGCCACTGCACCCAGCAGTAAATACATTTCTTTTTTTTTTTTTTTTTGAGACAGAGTCTTGCTCTGTCGCCTGGGCTGGAGTGCAGTGGCGCGATCTCGGCTCACTGCAAGCTCCCCCTCCTGGGCTCACGCCATTCTCCTGCTTCAGCCTCCCGAGTAGCTGGGACTACAGGCGCCCACTGCCGCGCCTGGCTAATTTTTTTGGTATTTTTAGTAGAGACGGGGTTTCACCATGTTAGTCAGGATGGTCTTGATCTCCTGACCTTGTGATCTGCCCGCCTCGGCCTCCCAAAGTGCCGAATACATTTCTTAAGACACAGAGAGGATGCTGTCAGAGTTAAGATGGTAGACTGAAACTTCCACACAGAATTACCTAGCAGAGCAAAAGACTAGTAAAAAAATAAGTAGGGAAAAATAGCAACCAAGCAGGGGAAGAGGCAGAACGAATTCAGTGCACTGCAGCCCTGGGCTGCAGCGGAAGCAGCAGTGGCGGGGGCAGCAGTCAGGAGCAGTGTGCAGGGTTTCTACCTCACAGCCCGGGATTTGAGGAGACCTGGCAGTCTCGCTGGTTTCTCAGGTCTAGGAGGAAGCAAACTGAATGGGACTTGTTATTTTTTCCTCCCTGATCAACGAGTAGTAAAATCTCCTGCTGGGTGGACATTGGTGAAATGGGAAAGGTGAAAAAAGCAGCTGTTATAGACATAAGTAAAGGCTCAGGACTGTATATTCAATGGGGAACACATGGAGGGTCTCCCATGAGCATGATATCCATCCCCAAATACAGGGGTCCTCAACCCCAGGCCATAGGACAGTACCAGTCTGTGGCCTGTTACGAGCCAGGCCACACAGTGGGAGGTGAGTGGCAGGTGAGCAGTGGAAGCTTCATCTGTATTTACAGCCAGTTGCTCCCCATCACTCACATTACCTCCTGAGCTCCACCTCCTGTCAGATCAGTGGCGGCATTAGATTCTCATAGGAGTGCGAACCCTGTTGTAAATTGCGTGGGCTGGAGATCTAGGTTTTGCACTCCTTCTGAGAATCTAATGCCTGATGATCTGAGGTGGAGCTGAGGCAGTGATGCTAGCGCTGGGGAGTGGCTGCAAATACAGATGAATGTTAGCAGAGAGGTTTGACTGCACAGAGACCATAATAATACATCAGTTGCTTGCAGATTCATCAAAACTCTATCAGTGAGTGGCAAGTGACAATTAGCCTGCCTCTGGTGGCAGGCTTAATAGTGGCAAGTGAGCTGATGTACTTCAATTGTACAGCTGTATCTGGTGGCAGGCTTTAAGTCAGAATCCAACACTTATTTCAGTCCATGCATGGCCTGCCCATTATTTTATTTACCACTGCCATCTGCATCTCTTTCCCACACTGTGTACTTGTCTCAGCCACGGTTTTGGTAAGCCCACTCACCAACCCTAGCCAAAATGAGTAAAAACCAAATGTCACTGGAGAGCTTCTGTGAAAAGGGGGAGAGACCCATTGATGAGGCAGCAGAAGATGCCAAGACTGTCAACAAAAATAAAGCTGCATAGTAAAGAAAATGCCAAGAGATCTACTCAAATTCTAGGTTCATTTCAACAGGTGATCACATTCACCACGCCCACTTTGTAGAATATGTGGTGACCAACTACCCAACAAAGCCATGAAAGCTTCAAAACTGCTTCACCATGGAGAGAAAGCACCCTGCATCAAAAGACAAGCCTTTGGAGTTTTCAAAAGAAAAAAACGTAAACATCAAGAACAGAAGCAATTATTGAAGGCCACCCCTTCATCAAATATATCTGCACTGAAAGCATCATTCTTAGTGTCTAACTGCATTGCCAAAGCCAGGACTGGCTGTTGGTGAAGAGTTGATCCTGCCTGCTGCTAAGGACATTTGTCATGAGCTTTTAGGAGAGGCTGTGGTTCAAAAGGTGGCACGTGTTGCTCTTTCGGCCAGCACCATAACTAGATGGATTGATGAAATAGCAGCAGATATTGAGGCACAATTGTTAGAGAGGATTAATGAGTCACTGTGGTACTCAATCCAGGTTGACAAGTCTACCGATGTTGACAACAAGACAACAATGCTTGTTTTTCTGTGACATATTTTTCAGGGGGATGTTCAGGAGGATATGTTATGTGTGCTTTAGTTACCAACCAACACCACGGCTGCTATTCAAGTCTTTGAATTATTACATATCAGGGAAACTGAGCTGTTTTGTTTTGTTTTGTGTTGTTATATGCATGGATGGAGCGGCTGCTGTGACTGGACAGCTACTCAGGTCAAAGAGGTCACTTCCAAATGTGAGTCTATGCAGTATGTCATCCGTAGAGAAGTGATGGCTAGCCAAAAAGTGTCACCTGAACTTAACAACATTTATGCAGGATGTAATTAAAATTACCAACCACATTAAAGTACATGCCCTAACTCAGGTCTGTTCACGTGGCTGCTCTGATACACAGAGTGAGATGCTTTCTAAAGGCACATCACTGGCCAGAGTTTCTGAGTTACAACAGCCACTTCAGAGATTTCTTCTAGAAAAAGTCACCACTAGCAGCGCATTTCAGTGACACAGAATATAGGTCAGGAAACTTGCGTACTTGTGTGACACATTAAACCTACTCACAAACTCAAACTGTCACTTCAGGGGAGAGTGACAAGTGTGTCCCAGTCGGCAGATCCAGTGGCTGCTTCAAAGCCAAACTGGAATTACAGGGGTGATGAGTGAACACTGGGATTTCTGACATGTTTCAAACATTAGAGAGATTGTGAAAGAGACGGAGCCAGGGCTTTCTTTCCCCCAGCTGGTGCATGTCACCTGCCTCAGCTTTCAGAAGAGCTTGAGCGATACTTCCCAACCACAAAAGAACCTGAACTGGAAAGGAATGGATCCGTGACCCATTCGAGAATAAGCCAGGTGAATCAACTTTGCCAGTGCTAGAAGAGGATCGACTGCTTGAGATCACAAATGACAGTGGCCTTAAAAGTACGTTTGAGACAACTTCAAATCTCCATATGTTCTGGATTAAAGTCAAGGCAGAATATCCTGAGATTGCCCCAAAAGCACTGAAAGCCTCTGCTTCCACGCCCAGCATCCTGTGTTTGTGAAGCAGTGTTTTCTGCAGTGACAGCAGCCAGAGAGTGATTACAGAGTAGACTGGACACAAGCAACACATGTTGGGTGTTACTGTCTCCCATCACCCCCAGATGGGACTATCTAGTTGCAGGAAAACAAGCTCAGGGCTCCCACTGATTCTACATTATAGTGAGTTGTATAATTATTTCATTATATATTACAGTGTAATAACAATAGAAATAAAGTGTACAATAAATGTAACGTAGGCTGGGCGCGGTGGCTCACGCCTGTAATCCCAGCAGTTTGGGAGGCCGAGGCAGGTGGATCACCTGAGGTTGGGAGTTCGAGACCAGTCTGACCAACATGGAGAAACCCCATCTCTACTAAAAATAAAAAATTAGCCAAGTGTGATGGCACATGCCTGTAATCCCAGCTACCAGGGAGGCTGTGGCAGGAGAATCGCTTGAACCCGGGAGGCGGAGGTTGCGGTGAGCCAAGATCGCGCCATTGCACTCCAGCCTGGGCAACAAAAGCGAAACTGTGCCTCAAAAAATAAAAATTAATTAATTATTTATTTATTTAAAAAAATGTAATGTGCTCGAATCATCCCGAACCATCTTCCCCCCCCTGCTTTGGTCCATGGAAAAATTGTCTTCCACGAAACCAGTCCCTGGTACCAAAAAGGCTGGGGACTGCTGCCTAGATAGATGGAGCAAACCTTGACGTTGGATACTTACAGTCCCAGAGGAAAGACCAGAACTCAGGGAGTATCTTAGATGAGCTCTCCCACCACTCACCATTCTCTTACGAGACTGCATAATATGCTAGAATGCAGAACACCTGGCCGCCCACCACAGGTCAGGGTAAGTGGTTAGGGGGACACAAGCAGATCAGAGATTCACGGGAGGAGAACCAGGGGTCACTCACAGATTTACCAGAGCCAGCTGGAAGGCCAGAAAACCAAGGTTTCCGTCTTCAAACAAGTGAGAACCCAAGCAATAGCATATACTTACAATGCAACCATTAATGATATAATCATAGAATTATAACTTATTTATTGACAGATAAGTTAAAACTTGAAGGAGTGGAACAAATTAGCTGAAAATATAGTCATGTCCTATAAATATAATGTCTTAAATGCTTGAGCCAGTCACAGAGATTATATCTGAAAAAGACAAGTATTAAAACAATGAGAGGAAAGCTAGCAGGTGCAGAGAACAGAAGACGATCCCAGTAATACCAGAGTAATTGGTGCCTGCAGAATCAAAGATACAGTGTGGCATGAGGTTATTTCCCTGAGAAAAAGGAAAAAGCCCTGAATCTGCAAATCAAAGAAGACACCGTATTTCAGGAAACTTTGTTACAGAAAGGGTAGCTCCAAAGCCTGGCCCCTTTAGACCACTGAACTCGGAGCCAAGTGTCTGGTCATTCTGTTGGAAAAAGCAGATCATCTCCAGCAGCTTTTAGTGCCAGAAGTTAAAGTATCAAGGTCTGCACAGTTTCGAAGAGAAGAATGACCCAAGACCCTTTATCCAGCCACATTGTCGTTTAAGTAAAGCACAGCTGGCCGCACTCTCCTGAAGAAAACATGTGAAATGCGGCACTTTGGAACCCTTCTTGAAAAAAAATTGCTTGACAGTAACATCCAGCAAGTAAGAGAATGAATCACAAGAAAGGCCCCGGGAAGTAAAAGACTGGTAGTGAGCACTGAACTATTCATTTAAATACATAACTAATACTTCAGTATACAACTAATACTGAAATATGCTTAAGTACAGAATACGAAAATATACTTAAGTATGGAACTAATACCAAAATATACTTAAGTATAGAACTAATAGCTAAATATACCTCATATAGAAGTAATAGCTAAATAAACTTAAATATAGAGCTAATACTAAAATATGCTTAAATATAAAACGAATACTAATTAACCAGAAATTGTGGCTGCAGGATAGACCGTGAATGTTATAAACCTGGGCGATGTAAAAGTGAAATAATCAATAAAAATCAGGAGGTGGGAGGAGGAACGATGTGAAGAGTTAGAAGATTTTGTACTTTTTAAAATGCGGAGTCAAGAAATATTGTTAAAATGGAAGCATGTTGTATTTTTTTAAAAGAATGAGTAAAACCTCTTTTTTTTTTTTTTTTGAGACAGAGTCTTGCTCTGTCGCCTAGGCTGGAGTGCAGTGTCGTGATCTTGCAGTGGCTCACTGCAACCTCTGCCTCCCAGGTTTAAGAGATTCTCCTGCCTCATCCTCCTGAGTAGCTGGGATTACAGGCACGTGCCACCACATGCGGCTAATTTTTGTATTTTTAGTAGAGATGGGGTTTCACCATGTTGGTCAGGCTGGTCTCAAACTCCTGACCTCGTGATCCGCCCGCCTCAGCCTCCCAAAGTGCTGGGATTACAGGCGTGAGCCACCGCGCCGGGTCAAACCTCTTAATGTTTTCATAAACTTCTTTGTCTTAACTTGAATAAGGTTATTTCAGGAACTCTTGTGGTAAAGAAACATTTACTTTGAAGTTCAACACTTCTTCAGTTTCTGCTTCCTTTTTTCCCAGTTAAATTCTAAACAATTAAAATAGAATGTGTTTTATGAAAATAATACCACTTGAAATATCCCATTTTCATAAAACCTGTTTCTCTCCCACTCTCTGTACACACACAAAATATCTTCACCTAATGTCAGCAATGATAATTTAGGAGTGATTGGATTTGGAGTATTTTTAAACCTTTCACCTGTATTCTTTTCTACAATATTTAGTTCTTTATAATAAGCAATTCATATTTTTACAACAACAGTGATTGTTCTTAAAGACAAATTTAAAAAGCCAAACATGTTGGCCTCGGTTATTTGCCTCTTCACGAGGGAAGTGAGTGGTTATTGGGCACGCACAAGTCATCAGTGAGGGGTGCAGCCTGCCTATTCTTAGGGCTGCCAGAGTCCACTTGAAGTTCTAGACTGGGGCCTTTTTAATGTTTGGGATTTTACATTGCTGCCCAGGAACTTAACGTTCAGTTGTTTCCATCAGTGGTTCTCATTCTGTCTTTCACTCCAGCACTGAGGGATAGCGTGAGCACCTGTCTGCGATGCTGGCTCACTCAAGCCAGTTCTCAAGTGGCAGGATGAGTGTGCTAAGAAGAGCGAGGAGGGCCACGCTCTGCAGGATGGAGCAGGAAAGAGGCGGGGCCAGGAAAGATACCAGAATCCCCAGTGGGTTCTCCCGGTGACCAGGAGGGTCTTCTTATAACTTGGTCCCCACTCCCAGGCTGAAGACCATGGGTGTAAATCATTTTGGTTTAAAATCATTTTCCATCGAGAACGTGCATCACGCACGTGTAACCCGGATGCCACAGGCCTCACCAGTCAGAGTATACATTATGTCACATACTTATTGAGTTTCAAAGTGTGATTACTCTTAGACCACCCACCTGCTCGCCTGGTGATGCCTCAACCCAGTTAACCCAGCGGAATCCTCAAAAGGTGCAGGCACCAGTGAAACCCTAGAAGTGAGAATGGGGAGGGTAAAAACCAGAAGCAGAATTGGCTGAGAACTGTTTAGGAAACAGACCAGCTGTCGCCCTCACCTCATGCTCCTGAGGGCCTGTCTCCACCCCCCAGGCAGAAGTCTGAGCACTCGCTCACAGGAGAGACTGACACCAAGCGTTTATGGATGAGGGACCCTAGGCCTAGTTGAAGGCAGGGGCATTTTCCCCAGACAGGAGTGTGGGGTAAATGCACCCTTCTCGAATGCCGAGGACTTCTCCCACCCCCGGCTTCCCCTCACTCAGCTCTAGGAACCACAGGTAGCCAGGTCTGTAGCTTGCACACAGTGGGAAGCTTCTCTGCCCAAGAAGAGATGCGTGAAGATATTTAGTCAGATTCCCCAGCAGACAGCCTAGTGAGAGGGCCCTCGTAGATGGCCACAGTCCACAGGCTTCGGGTCCCAGTCAGCTCTTAGTCTTCCACTCTTCAAATGGGACAACCAGGGAGTCCCAGATACCTGAGGAATTCCTGCCAGCTGAGAGTAGGTAGAGACCAAAGCAGCCGAACAGCCAAAGAGCAACTTGGATGAGACGGTGGGGGGTCCAGGAAGAAGAAGGGTCTGCCGCTCTAAAGAGACTCTCGGCCATCTCAGGTGACATCACAGCTGCGAAACAAGAACAGGATCCTGTATGACGCCACGGAACAAAAATAATAAAAAAAAATCCTCCTGGAAATTCAAAGCATGGTAGAAGTGAAAACTCAATGGAAAAGTTGGAAGAAAAGCATTAAGAAAGTCTCCCAGAAAGAATAAAAAGGCAGAGGGAAAATAATAAAGGAAAGACTTATTTTCCAAAGAAGAACTAGTCCAGGAGGTCTAGCATGTTCCAGAGAAGCTGAGAAAACGAAGAGGAGGTAACCCTTGACAAAATAATTTTTAAAAACCTCCCCCAAATGACGGATGTGTTTCCAGGTTGGAAGGCTTACTGAATACCCTGCATGATGACTGAAAATGAATGCATGCCAAGGCTGCCTCCTTAGGGGCCTCATAGCACCGAGGACACAGAGGACGGCAGTCATGTGCAAAGCACCAGCAACCAGAACAGCTTTGTACGGGGTGATATTGAATGCTGAAGGCAGGAATGCTGGGCTTCCCAGTCTTGGAGGAGGGTCACGTCCAGCCTAGATTGTTAGGCCCAGCCAGATAGCAGCCAGGTGTGAGGGTCAAATAGAAACATTCTTAGCCAAGTGAGATCTCAGAAATGTTACCACCCACACACCCTTTCTCAGGATGCTGGTGGAGGACAAAGGCCTTGGTTGTAGGAAACCAGAGATCTTGAAACCTCTTGTTTCAAGAGTGGAGGGAAGAGTGCTCTGGAATGGAGAGTGCTGAGCTTAAGGATGAAGCAATTTACCAAGTGTCAAGGCAACCAGTCCAGACTGGAACAGGTTTCAGAGGCTCCAGGAAGGATTACTTCAAGAAAGGAAAATTAATAGGATGCCTGATACAAATTAGCATTAGCAAGGAGATTTTGATAAGAGGTTAACCATTTGCAATTGGTTTTGGTGGTAAGGTCACAGAAATAAAAATCAAAGGAACAACCCACTTCTCCACCCTCCATAATTTTGGTTTCAGTGGGGAAGGAAGCTTTTCGGGAAGGAAAAAATTAGGAAGTTCACTATATGGCACAGGTCAGAAGAGAAACATGGTGTTAATGAAGACACTATATAGCCCTACCTCAGATGACCAGATCGTTATTTGAGGAGGACGGCGGGTATGAATATGCCTGGGTAAGAGGAGGAGCTCAGTCCTCTCCTGTAGGTAACACCTAAAATCAAGCACTCAAAAGGCAGCAGTTCTAATACGGTATTTTGGAGATGTGTGAGATGCAGAGGTAAAGACCAAGCAGGTTGACTTGAAGAAGTTGGAAATAGTTGCTACCTGGGGTGGGGAAATGGCTGAAAGACTCTTTTTCGCTTTTAGAGAACTCATAGAACTGGTTGGTTTTTTTTGTTTGTTTGTTTTTTTTTTTGAGACGGAGTCTTGTTCTGTCGCCCAGGTTGGAGTCCAGTGGTGCTATCTGAGCTCACTGCAAGCTCCATCTCTCGGGTTCACACCATTCTCCTGGCCAAATATAAAGACTTTAACAGTGCTAGGACTTGGCCATGGGTTGGCTGGATATCAGGGGACTGTGAAGCTGCTGTCAGACGTGTGCTGGAAGTGTCTGCAGTGCCGTGCCCTCTGCAGATGAGACGGGACTAGTTGGTGAGTGCAGCTCTGTTCTGGACAGGAGTCGAGGTGGCTTTGGAAATCCAGGTGGAGTTGTCAAGATGGTGGTGTCTCTGAGGATTGCACTGTCTGGCGGTGGGGCGATGGACAGAGGCAGTGAGTGGTTAATGGTCTGACCCATAGCTGCAGTCCCAAGCATCAGGGGCACTAGGGTGAAAGTAGGAAAGGCTTCCTGGAGTTGTTGCCCCAGAACTGAGGCTTTGGAGGTGAGTGGGAGAGCCAGGCAAAGGGAAGAGGGAAAGGTTCTTTCTAGGGGAAAGGGGCCCGCACACTCCCTGCTTGAGGACCGTGCCCAGGTCATTGCCGGCCACACTCTCACGGTGTCTGTTGAATCTTCTGGGCTTTCTACTTGCAGAGGACTTGCAGTTATATTGACGATCCTCAGACATTTTTGGCGTTATTCTTGTTTAGAATGTAAGGAGTTCTCTCAGGCTGATTTGTGAACTTCATGTCCTGGGAGAAGGCAGGAGAGTTCAGATGAGTTGCCCACGGGGAATCTGACAGTGTGTGTCCTTAAACTGTGATCTTAAACTTCCTCTCTTCAACTGTTCTGTAGGATAAGGAGCCCCGTGGAATCATCCCTTTAGAGAATCTGAGTATCCGGGAAGTGGAGGACTCCAAAAAACCAGTGAGTATTTTTGCTGAGATATTTTGAGGGGAGAGAGGGGATGGGCATTTCAAAGATTTTTTTTAAAAAACTCAAAACCAAAAAACTGAAAAGAGCGATCAGGCTTTTATTTAGTCTAATTTTTTATTATATTGCTCAAGCCAAAGATGAGACTCAAAATCACCTCTTCCTGTGCCATCCGTCTGCTTTATCGTTTCACTTAGTGAATGTCACATGAGGTGTAGAAGTTGCCCCTCCTGCGATGGCAGCGGCAAGCACGCATGAGTGGGCTATGTAGTTTATAACCTTGGGACGCCTTCCATTTATTTTTCCTTTGTTTTGGACTATCATGATATTACTGGCTTGACTTTAAAAAGTCTTAAGTAACCTGCAGTTCTCTCCATATTTTACATGCATTGGAAGTGGAGCTAACTTATATCAGGCCGATATGTTTGCAAACGAGACTTATTGATATACAATTTACAGCCTCCAGAATTCCACTTCTAGGCTTCACTTTTCCACAGGAAAGTATGTATTCCTTGTATTTTGTGAAGGTCAGAATAAAGGGGCTTTGGGGAAAGAAATCAGCATATTTCTCAGTTAACAGCTTCCTTTTCTCCACTCTCTCCCTCTCTGTTTTGATTCTCAGAACTGCTTTGAGCTTTATATCCCCGACAATAAAGACCAAGTTATCAAGGCCTGCAAGACCGAGGCTGACGGGCGGGTGGTGGAGGGGAACCACACTGTTTACCGGATCTCAGCTCCGACGCCCGAGGAGAAGGAGGAGTGGATTAAGTGCATTAAGTAAGTGACTGCTGAGAAAGGGAAGTGCGCACCTGATGCGGCCCTCACCTCACCAGGTGTTGATCGTCTTAGTGGTTAAACATACCGCCCGCATCTCTTCTGTGCTCCAAGTTCTTAGGGAAGCTTCGTCCTGGTTCTCAGCTGACGATTTCCCAAGAGGCCTTTGGATTCTTGGCTATTACAGCATATGTAAGAGAGCACGTCCCATCTGGGTTCCCCACGTGTCCTCATAGACCCAAAATAGGAAGAGGCGAGTGAGCTACCCGCACAGATGCCATCTGCTCAACTGGTCTTTCCGTGTCTGACGAAGCCGCTCTCATTCTCATAGTGACAGCTCAGAGGAGATAGTAGTCATGTTCTGTAATTTGTGAATCCTGTGAGTCACCATTTTCCTAGCTACAGATGAGGAAACTGAGGCCCATAGAGGTTAAGAAATTTGCTGGAAGTCACATACCGTAATCCAAGGTCCGGGAGGAGGGAGAAGCTTCCTCAGGGTTCCACAGCTGAGAAGTGGAGCTCCCAAATCCAGGCCTCTGACTCCTAGCTCTCGGCTCTGTCGGCTCCACTGGGCCACGCCATGTAAGGTCTGTCACGGGGCTGGAAATTTCCTGATGTGACAAGTAGCTGGAAACATGGCTTTCTAAAGCCAGTTGGCTTCTCTTGCTTAATGTTCTTCTCTGGGACTTGGTCCGCCTGGCTCTCCCTCCAGTCCCTGTGCGAGGGTCAGCAGTGAGCATTCTGACTTTGCCTTCCCTCAGTGATCCTTTCTCCTAAGAGCACAGCCTTGTCCTCTCCCTCCTGGGTGCTTCATCCATGAGAGTTCACCTAGCTGTTTTCCTGAGAAAGATTCCTCAGCTGCCTGTGACTTCACCTGGAAAACAGGGAGAATGTGCCCACAGGTGACTGCCAAGGCCCCTGTAAGTCCTCTGTGTACTGTGTGACAGGCTTTCTCCCACCCAGACTACAGCCCCGTTCCCGAGGGAGTGCAGTATCCTCCAGCCTTTGTTTTATCTTTTGGTATTTCTACTCAGACCAGTGTAGGTTTTGGCCGAGGCTAAATACCTTAAAACTGACTGAAGATGGAGATGATGTGATGATGGAGGGAAAGGAATAGATGATATATCCTCTCAAAAGTAAATTCATGCAATGAAAACAGACAGGAACCAGCTGGAGAGAGGATGAATTTGGCACCAGGTCATGCTGTGCCAAGAGTCCTCGCTCTGTCTCTCTGAGTGCAGTGCCTGGTAGGTGGGTAGCCTACTTTTTCTGTGTGATAGAGGTCATTTCTGCCTCACGGGGCTCTTTTGAGGATTAAATGAGATCGTGTAGTGGGCATGGGGTTTGGCAGCTTCCCTGGCATGACAGCCATCATGGGAAGTGTGGCCCTGAGCAGGGGCCAGCCCACCCTCCATTGAGCAGACACGGCGCCACGGTGCTTTCAGAGTCCCCTACCAGTAATGGCACAAGCCCTGTGTTCTGGGGAAGAAAACAGCACTGTTGTGGGGGACCTGTATCCTTTTTTTAACATACTGAAAAAAAATTTATTGAATCATTATGAAATGTATTTTTTATATAAGATTTGAAGTAAGGGTTGTAAGTTTGTTCTCACGAATGAATAGCTGATGGTCCGGACACCATTTATGGATTCATTGGCGTCGCCCCCACTGACTTCATGTGCTCTCCTTAGAGTGTACCCAGCTCCCCCGCCACGCTTCATGCACCTGCCGCTCCGCCGCGCCTCCCAGCGTAGCATTGTGGTGTGCTTTGACTGTGCTGGCTGGCGGGTTCCCTGTCCTCCCCTCACTGGTCTTTCAAAAGTTTTGGCTGGTTTTGTACATGTGTCTTTCATATGATTTTTACTTCTATAGTCAGAAAAACTAAGCATTTTTCAAAGTCACATTTAGAATCATTCAACCCTTTCATGAGCGTGAGTGCCAAGTTCTCCTGTGGGCTTGCTGGGTTCCTCTGCTCTGTCCCGGAGCGGGCTGGCCTCAGCCTGGGGATCTGCAGATACCCTCTTGGCACTCTGCAGGCACGCCGTCCTCAAACCTCCTTGCACCCAGTGCGAGGTGGGCCCATTAGGATGATTATCCCCATTTCACACATGAGGACACTGAGGCACAGCAAAGTTGAGTGAGTTGTCCAAAACCACACAGAGGTGGAGCTGGTCCTCAAACCTGAGCAGTGTGACTCACGCAGCTGCACTGGTAACCACCATGCAGCCTCAGCTGTCCTTGGCCCTAGATACTTCTCCCAGTGGAAACATTGGTGACAACAGGAGCAGGAAGATGATCTGGCTGGTGGATGCCTCCTCCCCAGTATTGCCAGAAAGGCTTTCAAAGTCAAGTTCAGGACATGTTTTCCTCTCACGAAGTGCTTTTCCTAGAGTTCCCAGCACCCTCAGTTCTAGTGCCCCTGCTGTGCGGGTGGTCCCAGCACCCTCAGTTCTAGTGCCCCTGCCATGCGGGTTGTCACAGCATTCGGTTCTGTAGAATCAGGTGTGTTCTCTAATGCCGGGACTTTCTTCACACTGTACCCAGAGGTACAGCAGTAGAACTGCGTGTCAGTGGTAACAGCGACTGCCATTGAGTGTGTCGGCCAGGTGCTGAGATGTGCTCTTCGAGTACGGGATCTCTTTTTGACTCTCTGGAACCCAGGGAGGTGGAGGTGGGGCATCTTCAGCTCGCACGTGAGGAAGTGAGAGTTGAGGAGCAGCAGGCAGGGCCAGGCCTGGGGCCTGGTGTCCGACCGCAGCCCAGCCCCCCTCATCACCTGACACTGTGCCTCTGCACACAGGGCAGCGCCACACGCACCTCTCTGCAGAAACCCCCAGCTTACCCAAAAGGGTTGGCCTACCCAGGAAGCCAAGGGAGATTCACCCCAACACCTCCAAAAATGAAAGCACGTGTTCCGGCCGCCAGACTCCCTCGTGAAAGCACTTTGGGTGGTCAGACCGCTTCCTGGTGAGATCCCATCAGGACATGTTTCTAGTGCTCTTCAGTTCCTAGCACTCGCCGGGGAGCTGCGGAAGCATTTTCCCATGGACACACTGTCTCTCGTGAATAGGTTCCGGGTCAGCCCAGGAGAGCCATAGCAGCTGCTGGTGCCACCGCTTAGCAGGGGTGAGTGCCTTGCCTGCAGTCAGGAGCTCTGGAACAAATCATCACTTAGGATACGGCTTCCCTGGAAAGAAATTAAGTGTCAGAACTTTCAGACCATAACTTGCTTGAAAGTCGAGAATGGCAGACATAGGGTTGTGGTGTTGCCCGTCCACTGCAGGTGCTCCAGCCCGCGGCGCGGCCTGTGCTGCTGTCTTTGAGGCTGTAGCACAAGCATGAGCTCGGGCCCCCTCCCTGTGCACCGGAGACCCAGCCAGGTCCAGCCGGTCTGTCCATGGTGCCCCACCAGCAGCATCGTGCCAGGCAGTGCCGCCTGCAGAGTCATGGAGCCTTAGTTATTGAGCAGGTGCACGTGGGGGGCTTGGAAGGCCCCACTGCATTACCATGCCAGCTATCACACACCCCGTGCCAGAGGACTGCATGTGACACAGCTTGATTATGTGGCACTCACTGCTGCAAAGCAAAGTCAGATGTCATCATGGAAACTCAAGCACCAGTTTTTTTCTCTGAATTGGAATATAGCTGTAAGAATGTGGCATGATTCTGTTCCTAAATGTGAATTGATTATGATGTTGAAAGAGGTGAAAACCCCAAAATTTTCTTGTCATGTGTTCCTGTGTCTCTTTCAAAGTGTGTCACCTTAGGTCACTGGGTGGACACAGCAAGGGTGGAGGACACTAACTTGGCCTCTGCAGTGATGGTGGGGTGGGACAGGGGTTGTGGGGCACGAGGGGCCCCTGAGAAGCAAGCCCCTGCCTGGGTGTGTTTCTTCTGATTCTGTCCCTCACGTCTCTGTTTTCTCCCTTTTCTGTGCTCCAGAGCAGCCATCAGCAGGGACCCTTTCTACGAAATGCTTGCAGCACGGAAAAAGAAGGTCTCCTCCATGAAGCGACACTGAGCATGCAGCCAAGGGCGTTGGTCTGCAGGGGCCTTGCAGCTCCCGCTCTTCTCCCGCACCTCCACGGATGCACTGCTGCCGAGCAGAGCGTCCTCTGCCAGGCCCCGCCCTGGATTCCTAGAGACTAGCTTCAGCTTTTACTATTTTTTCTAAGTGGGAGAAGGGTGGGCAGTTATCACTGGGGAAGAGAGGACCGGCCACCTGTCCAGCATGGGCTCTAGAGCCCTCCTCTCTCACAGGGCAGAGCTCTTGTCGGCAGGGCAGCCTCCTGGCCAGTTTCTCTGCTCAGTGTTCTGGTAGCAGAGCTCGGAGCCAACTGTTTACCTCTTGGTTGTCCCCGTGAAGAAGCCTTCAAACCCTGCACCATAAATACATGTATCCATATATTATTATATGTTAAGAGAAAAAGGTGGAAAGGAAGAGAAGCCACATACTATAAAGATCTATTTTTTTTTTTTTTTTAAGAGAGAACGTAGTGCTGTTCAGGTGCATTCTGCCCTGGCTGCTCTGGGGAGCTTCTCCCTGGAGAAGAGCACCCGGGGCTGTGGCCGAGGGGCATCAGCCTGGACCCATGGCAGGGCCTGGCCTGCCTCTCCTGTGCTGTGGGAGCTCGCTGCCTGGTGCTTGTCTGGGCGAGACAGACAGGTGAGATCGAGGACGCAGAGGGCAGAGGCTCAGTGGGGCCTCAGACGACACAGTCAGACTCGGGGGCCTGCCCTGGCCAGGGGTGCAGTCGGCAGCAGCGTGCAGTCCGGCAGCTCCCGCGGATGCTTTTCCATCCCAAGTGCCTGCGGAGCGCCGAGGAGAAGAGAGAACTGACTGGACGCTTACGTTGTTTTCCTCCTTCAGAATCCAAGTTCTTGTTGGGCTTTAAAGTAGAAAGTCAGCATTTTCCTTGAGCTAAATACCTAATAACCAAAACTGTGAGGAAGGTTATCGGGACAGAGGTTCCGGATAGCCTGTTTCATTTTGGGTTTTCTTCCTCTTCCCCAGACTCCAGTCCTCGTTCTAGAGGAAGGAGTAGGACTTCCCTGATCCCCGTAGGGCTTCAGCTTTTTCTGCCTCAAAACCAGCCCTAACTGGACTACTCTGGATGCATTTTGTGGTGGGCCCCCTAGAGGGGAAGACGGGCCTTCATCTGCTCTGTAGGGTGCACTGGAGTGAGGGGTGTGGCCGGGCTGCCTCTCGCATCTCTGTCTTCCCCTGCAGGCACTGTGTGAGCTGGCCCTGCCCCTCCTCATTACAGTACGAAGGGAGCCATGACACGCAGCATTTTCCTGCCGTTCTCTCAGGGACTCTCAGGGCAGCTCCTGTCACTCCGCCAGGGCCAGCTTGCCAGTCCAGGCAGAGCAGGTGGCTGGCTGTCTGGCCGTCTCGCCCCGCCCCTCCACAGGACCCTGGACCAGGGTGGTGCAGGGCGCGGCCCCGAGGAGGCAGGTGGAGGAGCTGCGGGTTTCCACAGGGCCGTGTTGCCACAGCTCCTCTGATCCTTTAGGGTTGGCGAGCATCTCTGGAAATAGCTTTTGCAGAGGAGTGGTGGGAGGAATAGAGGGGGACAGTCTGTCACCTCCCTCCCCGCCACTTTGTGTAGATCCTACCTGGAGGGAATGGCTTTAGGTACTTTTGTGCCAGAGCTTGTGAGGGTGACAGAAGAGGGTCCAGGCTGGAAACCTGAACTTTCTGTGTGGGAGAACCAGGTGGTGCCTGTCGAGGTCTGGGCGTGTTTGGGCCGGTGCTGGAGCCTGTCCAGCTGGCCCGGGCCCTGGCCTGGTTCTCAAGTGTTTCCTAGACAGAGAGGCACCTGGGTCAGTATTAGTCTATTTATCAGAGGTGTAAATAATCTATGTATAGTTTTTCTCCTTTTAGATTATTTTGTATTTGTTTAAAAGAAGTTTTGTCAAAATACAAAAATATAAAGAAATGACTGAAAGTTGTTGACAGGGTTTTTAAGAAATTATAATTATTCTAATTGTTTTTGTTTGTTTGGTTTTGCCTTGTAAACTAGCGCCAAGGAACTGCAGCAAATAAACTCCAAATCTGCCCAAGCCATCTTTGTTGTTCGTGGTGTCTCTGGGTTCAGGTGGGGCTTCGAGGTGGGAAAGGAGTGCTGACCGGACGCTTGTGCAGGAGGGTGTCACTCCAGCTGCACCTTGAGTTCAGTCGTAACACCTTGAAAGTGGGAGGAGGGTTCTGTCTTCTATTAAGAGCAGAGTCAGAAAAGATAACTAACTTAGTCTTTGCACCGCCCCCCCACCCCTGCTTTTTTAGAAGAAGAAACGTGAAACGTCAGTTTTAAACTAAGATCAAGAAATATGCCTTCAGTCAATGGAATACACTTTTAGTATGATTCCAGTTTCCAGAGACGACTTCATAACGCCAGGAAGTAAACAGGGAAAAGTCTCAGTGGGCTCGAACCCAGAAGCAGGGGAAGGCGCTTGATGAACCGGCACCGAACAGAGAGACAGCAAAGCACCAGGCTGTCCCCTTCTGTGGGTCCATCACGGGCTGGTCCACGTTCTTCCACACAGCAGCAGTCATGTTTCCTCCTTGCTTCAAGCCCCCAGTCTACCCTGCCCATTCCCCCAGGTGACTGCCCCACTTTACCGAGAAGAGACGACCATCAGGTGTGAAGGGCAGCATTCCTCCTTTCCACCTCCGTCAGAGTTGTTTTTGTTCCCTCCCATCGCCGGAAGAAGTGGCCTCCTTTTTTCCTGTCTCCCCTGGATCCATCTCTGTCAATTATCCTCTGTCTTGTACATATCCCCAGTTTCTTTCCCCATTAATTTCTTTCCCTGAAACCACAGAAACGCCCATCTCATTGGAAAAACAACTCCCTAAGCTCGAACAAGACAGAGATGTCCACTCTTACCACTTCTATTCAGCATTGTACTAGAGGTTCTAGGCAGGGCAATTAGGCAAGAAATGAAAGGCATCCAGATAGGAAAGGAAGAAGGGAGATTACATTTATTTGCTGGTAACAATGACTTTACAATGCCTAGCTGAGCCATGGGAACGGGGCCACTCCCAAGGCTCCAGAACTGTGGGACCACCAGCTTGCCTCCCCAGCCTGGAGAGCTGTATGTAGGCACTAGACGCCATCCTGTGACAGCTGCGGCATGGGCAGAACCCAGCACGGGGTAGGGCTGCTCCTGGCCTTGGGGGATCACGTTAAGATGAGTCAGAGATTATTCTGGAGTCTTAAGATTTAATGTCTGCCCTATTGGGTTTGAGACTTACTTGGGATTGGTTATTCTTTCCTTCTTGCCCTTTTTTCCCTTTTGGAATGGGAATGTCTATCTCATGCCTGTCCGCCACTGTATTTCGGAAGCACATAACTTGTTAAATTTCGAGGCTCTCAGCTGGAGGGGATTTGCCTCAGAATGAATCGTGCCTTGAGTCTCACTCATATCTGATTTAGAGGAGACTCTGGACTTTGGACTTTTGAATTGGTGCTGGAGCAAGTTAAGACTTTTGGGCAGTTGGGATGGAATGAATGCATTTTGTACTGAGAGTGGTGAGTGTGGGGGAACCAGTGGCAGAATGCTATAGTGTGAATATTTGTTCCCTCCAAAACTCATGTTGAAATGTAACTGCCATTGTCACAGTATGAAAAGGTAAGACCTTTAAGAGGTGTTTAGCTGAACTAAGGAAAAATCCTGCAATAGTAATACATCTACAAAGTTATTAAATCACCAATAAAATCCATTTGAGAACAGTTCATCACCCCAAAGCACATGCTGTCTGCTCATCAGCAGCCTCTCCTCCTCTTCCCCTGGTCCTGGGCAGTCCTAATGGTTCTGTCTATGCACTTGCCTCTTCTGGGCATTTCATGCAAATGGAGTCGTACACACATGAGCCTTCGCGTCTGGCTTCTTTCACTTAGTGTTACGTTTACACGACTCATCCCAGTAGCGTGTGTCAGAGCCTCATTCCCTTTTATGCCCAAATAACATTCCATCGTATGGAGACCACATTGTTATTCATTCACCTATGGGCGTTTGGGTTGCTTCCGCCTCTTGGCTGTTAGGCCTGCTGCCACTGCCTTTCTCCGCAGGCGTTTGTGTGGCTGCAGGACTGTAGAAAGTAAAAAGTTTCCTCTTCAAAGTTTCCCTTCTTATTAAAGAATAAATCATAAGTGTTAGAAATACTAGTTTCTTTTAAAGACTAACTTCCTTCAAGCCTCCTTGCTTTGCGCTAATAACTCTTTGTTAAGCCCCATCCTATGTAGCTGTTAGACATGCTCAAGGCACGTGGTACATTCCATGTCCTTGTACCTTAACCAAAGTATCTGTACTCACGTGCTCATAGGCATATTCCAGCTCGCAGCCTATGCTCCTTCCTTATTTGAGAATAAATTAGTAGTCAATTGGGTTTTAATGTAGACCGTGAGGCCCGGCTCCAGCCAATGGAGACAGGACACAGCAATAGAGACCTCATGCGTATGGAATAAATATTCTGGTGTCTCTTTATTCTGCGTGTGCCCTCCCCATTGTTCCATCTGCAAGGGGCACCCTTTCTGCAGAAAGTAAAAATTGCCTCGCTGACAGAACTTTTTGTCCGAATGCTAATTTTTCCTTGTGACACCAGGGAACAAACGTTTTGCATTTCTAACAGGGACTCCCGACAGTTCCTCGTTGCATCTACGTCCTCACTTTCGTTCACTCCTCAGCCAGGGGCCTCCGTCCTCTCTCCTCTCGGCTCTGGTGGATTAGTCTCCCCGGGCTCTCCTACCCCTCTGACGGCTCCTGTGCATTCCTTCCTTGATCTCTCCTGTCTGCCCACCCACCAGCTGCTGGACATGCCCCAGGATTCTAGCCCCCAGTGTTCCTAAGCCCTCTTCCATGACAGATACTCAGTGCCGCTACTGAGCCTGCTGCTACCCGCTGGGGGCCCCTGTGTGTGCCTGTGCAATTCCCGCCGTTCTAGGCTTCCCTCTCCACCTCTGACTGCTTGTGGGATGTCTCCACCAGAGTGGCTTCCGGGCCTCCCCAGCTCAGCCTGTCCGCAGCCGATAGCCCCAAGACTGCCCTTTGTCCTGGGGACTCTGCTGCCACCCTCAGAGAGCCTGTTTAGGCTTGGAGCCCTTTCTCATGTGTCTCCCCCTCTCTCCCTACACCTAGGCATTCCCAAGCCCTCCCTGTGGACCTCTGGAGTGGCTCCTCACAGCCACTGTCGCAGCCCCGAGGCAGACCTTCATCATAGGCCTGGCCCACCGGGGCGGCTTCCCCACTGGTCTGCGGACCTCTAAGCTTTGCCATCTTCTACTCCATGATCGATGCGGCTGTGGAATTTTCATCTACCGATCACGTCATTCCTCCATTTAGCAAAACAAGCCAACAGAACCTGTCCCTTTGCTTGCAGAAGAGAACCTGAATCTGCATGATGCTCAGCGCCTTCTCCACCAGGCTCTGTTCGCCTTATCTCTAGCTGTGTCCATCCTTAACTGCGCCCTCCCTGCCCTGTGTCCCAAGCTCTTCCTCCACAGCCACTGTTTAATAGCTAATAGCTTTGCCATCTCCTCTGCCAGCCTGTTTGTGCAAAACCTTCTCATTCTTCGAAGCCTCGCGTCATCCAGATTGGCCCAGCTTTTTCTCAGGCTGAAGGACCTCCTCGTGCTTCTGAGCGGTGAGTCCACTGGGTTCTGGGATGGCTCACGCGGACGTGCCTGTCTCCGTGGTTGTGTTGGGAGCAGGAGCCGTGAGGCATTTGTTCCCTGCTTCTAACCTGAGGGAGCAGGTCCCGTGCGCCCAGCGCTGGGCTTCGTGCCCCTCAGTGCGCGTGAGGCTGCACATCACAGAGAACTCACCTAGTGGGGACGTGACTCATGAGGACACAAATAAGAACAGGAAGCCCCAAGTGTGCGCTCCAGGTTGTTCTGCTGCCCTGGGATGTAACCTAGGACCTTTCCTCCTCCTCCACTCTCCCGGAACACTCATAATGACCTGGTTGCGGCACAGTTATAAGGAGGGGACACCACATCCTCACACAGTGGCACTCAGAAGGAGGAGCAGGGAGCGAGGGGCAGCCACGGCCCCCCATGCTTGCCTCCCTTCATCAAGGAGGAAGTGTCTTTCCCCAGATTCCCTGCAGACGTGTCCTTACGTTTCAGCGTCACACCGGGTCTCGTCTCCACCTCTCGGCCAATCCTCCGCTTGGGCCCACTCGATGCCTCACTGCGGCTGGGTACACATCCTGCAGACACAGTTGGGATGCCGTGGGCCGGACGCTGGCAAGCAGAGGGTGGAGAATGGATGCTAGGTCGGCAGAAAGGCTGTGGCCGCCACAAGTGGAGAGTGGGAGCAATGAGGAACTGTGTCTGGCGCTCACAGTCTGGGTAGAGCAGACATGAGAAAATTGAGTGAGGTGATCCCGGGGTGCGGGGGGCTAACCCCAGGAGCAAACAGGTGGGCGGCTATTGGAAAGAGCAAGCAGAGGGGTAACTTGAACAAGCTGATGAGGGAAGGCCCCACTGAGAAGAGGTCGCTGAGCTGAAGAGGCCACCCGGCAAGGACCCGGGGCGCTGCTTAGAGTAGGGTAGCTAGTGGTGGGGTGGAGGGAGCCTGAAGGAATTGCTGGGATGGGCTGGCTGAGGCCTGGGGTGGCAGGGGATGCAGAGGAGAGGTCAGCAGGGGCCAGATGGAGTGGGACCAGGGCCATGGTAGGGGACGTCTGAGGTGGCGTGGAGCTTGGGGGCTGGGGAGGGACTCTGGCTGCTGGAGGGAGAATTGTTGGGGGAGGAAGGTGCCAGCACGAGGCTGTGACATAACTCAGTTGGGGGTGATGGGGATTGCACCAGGACAACCGTGAGGGAGGTAGGGGACAATTAAAAATTCACGATGTGCCTTCGAGGGAGGGGCAGCAGAACTTGGAGGTAGAAATGGAGGGAAAAGGAGAAATCGGGATGAGTCGTAAGTGTTGGGCCCGGGCAGCCGACAAGGACATGTTTAGGCTGGAAATCCAGGTTCTTTCCTGGAGGTGTCAAGATGGCGATGACTCTTAGAATGGCCGGCAGGTGGGGAGCTGGCTGGTCACATTGGGAGCTCTGCAGAAAGACGAGTGACCACCTACAGGTCACATGTGGCTTCCCAGTGGTCCACCTGGCGAAGGGCTCATGGTTCATGGCCTCAATAAAACTTGTTTAGTCTTAAACGGGTTGTGTTAAGAATTCCTTTGTTATTTTGTCCTGCTTTAAGGCCCAGGAAAAGCCTGGGCAAAACTCTTGGTGGCCTTTTGTTACGTTGCAGCCTTTGTATAAGGGGGCTGACTCTCTCAGCTTTTATTTATTTTTTTTTTTTTTTTTTTGAGATGGAGTCTCACTCTGTCGCCCAGGCTGGAGTGCAGTAGCATGATCTCAGCTCACTGCAACCTCCGCCTCCCGGGTTCAAGCAATTCTCCTGCCTCAGCCTCCCGACTAGCTGGGATTACAGGCGTGCAGCACCACGCCCGGCTAATTTTTGTATTTTTAGTACAGACGGGGTTTCAGCATGTTGGCTGGGGTGGTCTCGAACTCCTGACCTCATGGACCACCTGCCTCGGCCTCCTAAGTGCTAGGATTATAGGCATGAGCCACCGTGCCCCGCCAGCTTTTAATATTAAACTTCACCACTTGGTCAGTGCTGAAACAGTTGTTATGGAGGCCTGCGTTAGTGAGCCTGGCCTGCCACAAACCCACAAACATCTACCAGTGTGATCTACACCATTAACAGAGTGAAGGAGAAAACCAGGTGATCATCTCCATCAATGCAGGAAAAGCGTTGGACAAAATGAAACTCCACTTCACCAGGAAATACACCCAACAGGGCAGGAGCAGAAGGAACCCTCTCAACGCAAGCAAGGCCTACTGCGGGACACACTTGAGACGGTATCGTCCCCTCCTTCCCAGGCCGGAAGGCACCAAGAGACCAAAGAAGGACTGGGGCAAGTCCAGCCTGGTGAGTAGCAGAGTTGATGAGGACCCGCACGCAGGGTACTGCTGGATGGCAGCAGAACAGCTTTAGAGATCTGCGCCGCCCCCCCATCTCTAGGCTGCTTTTATGATTTTCTGGCTCTTTGCCTACTGTGTGTGTGTGCCATGGGACTTTTCCTTCCTGGTTTCTCAGATCCTCTCTGGGCTGTGTGGGTTCTCAGGGACACCTAGTCCTTGGCTGGCCACCATGGCGTGGACTCACCATGTGGCCTTCAGGGTTCAGGCAGCAGACATATGCCCTTAAGTAACCTGGTCGAGGACCTGTTACAGTACAGTACAGCGAAAACCCCACAGTGAACCTCATACTCAACGGGGAGAGATTGGAAGCTTTTCCTCTAAGATCAGGACCAAGACAAGGATGCCTGCTTTTGCCACTTCTACTCAACATGGTCCCGGATGTTCTAGCCAGAGCAATTAGGCAAGAAAAAGAAGGTCTCCAAGTTGGAAAGGAAAAAGTAAAATGATCTCTGTTCGCCATGCCATGATTTTATATATATATATATATATAATATATATATAAAACCTTAAAGATTACACACACACACACAAAAACGGGTAGAGGTAATAAGTGGATTTGGCAAAGCTGCAGGATACAAACTCCATGCACAAAGTGGTGGCCTTGGGGGAAGAGCTCTGGCTGCCCCTCCCAAGCCCACCCTCTGAAGTTCTCAGGAAGTGTTTCTCTGCCTCCATGTCCTGCCCTGGGTGGGGCAAGGAGCCCCATTGCTCAGGGCCTCCCCAGGATGTTTGGGTTCTCAGGGACACCTGCTCTTGGCTGGTGATATGGTTTGCTCTGTGTCCACACTCAAACGCATCTTGTAGCTCCCATAATTCCCACGTGTTGTGGAAGGGACCCGGTGGGAAATGATTGAAGTATGGGGGCGGGTCTTTCCCATGCTGTTCTCATGATAGTGAATGGGTCTCACCAGATCTGATGGTTTTAAAAAATGGGAGTTTCCCTGCACAAGCTCTCTCTTTGCCTGCCACCATCCACGTAAGGTGTGACTTGCTCCTCCTTGCCTTCTGCCATTAAGGTGAGGCCTCTCCAGCCACGTGGAACTGTGAGTCCAATTAAACCTCTTTCTTTTGTAAATGCCCAGCCTCGGGTATGTTTTTATCAGCAGAGTGAAAAGGAACGAATACAGCTGGGCACCATGGCCTGGGCTCATCACCTGGCCTTCAGGGTTCGGGCAGCAGACATACGCCCCTAAGTAACCTGGCCCTGGGGTCCGGCTGCCCTGGGGCCACATGCACTCTCTGGGGTGCTCAACCAGTGAGTCCTTGAGGGCTGTCTCTGGCAGCTCCAGCCTGAGTGCAGCAGCGAGCTGCTGGCGCTAATCAAGGCACCAGCCCATCTCTCCACCCTCACTCCCAGACCAGTGGCCAGTGTCACATCCAGAGGATCAAGCTCAACCTCCCCTCCATGGTGACACTTGACACTACCCCAAACGTGCTCCCAGCTATCCCACCACAGCCTCCTGCTGACCGAAATCGAGACTGTTGAGGCAGAAATTATATTCTTCCTTTTTTTTCCCAATGTTTTTTCTTTTTCGATTGCTCTGGCAGAGCAGGGTTACCCCGTAGGCAGAGAGTAGCCGAGGCAGAAATACTGTGATCTGGTTTATTGGAAACCGGAAGTGAGGATGAACCCCGGCAGACATGCCAACAAAGGTGGGCGTGTCCTGGGGCCTGCTCCAAGCTGGAAGGCTTTTAGAGGAGAGTGTAGAGGGGGCCTCCTCACACTGGAGCTGTCCTTTTCATTGGATGCTGCGATACAGAGGTTACAGTCACTGACTGCAGATGACAACATACAGGCTAAAATGTCTGTGAGCAAGACAGTAAAACGTCCTGGTTTCGGAATCCATCCTCATCCTTTCTGATGTCTGTGGACCGCACACTAATCAGAATGTCAACAACGTGAGGAAGTCGTGATAAGATTCTCTACTGAGGGACAGGATGCCGCCAGGAACCACAAGAGCTTCCCCGCCTGGGCAGGTTCATTTGGAAACCCCTTTGCCTTTAAAGTAAACTGCCACATGTGACCTGATAGGTTATCAGCACACCACAGGGACAGCTTTGAGGAATAATTATTCAGAATGATGCCTTTTTTCTTTTCTCCTTTTAAATCTCCTTGCGAGGTCTGGTCGAGATTTAGCTTCTATGGCTGTTGATACTTGAAGGGAATCAAGCCTTCCCACCAGGCTGGTGCAGGATGATATGCCAGGCCCCGGCAGGTGCCAGCTCTCTTCTAACACCCATTCTCTAACTCAGTCCTCACAGCAGCCCCGAGATGAAAGCAGTACTGCTAGGGCTCATTGCTACCACGATCACTGCCGCCTGCAGCTCTCCCCAGCTCCTTGCCTGCCCAATGGCACCTCACGACTTATTCCTCTGTCTCCCTGTTCCAGGATGTAAAATCAGTGAGGGCGGCAGCTTTATTTTCACACCTGTATTCTCTGTACTTGGAACGGTGCCTGGTAGATAGTAGGTGCTTAATACATATTTGTTGAATAAATGACAATGTCATGAATGAATGCACGAATGATAAAGACAAGAAAACCGAGGTTCAGAGACATTTAGAAACGTACGTATCCAGGGGCTCGCAGAAACAGGGAAGTCAGAATTGGGCCCCAGGTCGGCCGGATCCCCAAACCCACCCTGTTTCCAGTGTCCAGGTTTCTCCACCACAGATTCAGAGATGGGAACTCAGTTGACATCACTGTTGGACCTGTCCCAAATGTCTGGAACTTCTGAGCTAACAAACAATCATTGGAGCAGCTGAAGCTGAGGGTGGATTTCATGTTTCCCGGTTCATGCCCTATGTGATTTAACACGTCTGACGGCTGCATTGTTGGAACTAGCCACCATGAGCTAGAGGTGCCCCTTGTGTAGCCTTGTCCCTGGTGCCTTGGACACCACGGACAGCCACGAACACCCCAGAGAGGCTCTGCTCTCCTGCCCCGGGACCACAGTAGGCTCCACACTGGTTTCCCTCCAGCCAGTTTCCCGTGGTGTTGACTGGTCTTTTCAGGACTCAGATAATGTGATTGTGTCCCACCAGCCACCTCCTAGAAACCCCTCAAAACACCTTCCTGACAATGGGGTAGCCCCAAACTCCTTAGGAGGGGGAGACTGCACCTCCCAGGCTGGAGTCCCTTTTGGCCTCCCCATTCCATCTCCTGCAGCCTCCCCGACAGCCCTGCCCCAGCCATGGGACTGAGGGGACCTGGAATGCTGCTGCCTTAGCCCAGCTCATTCCCAGCCCTGGGTCTCACCCACCCCTCTCCCAGCCAGGTGAGCGCCTGCTCATTCTTCGAAGCACCTTCTCATTTGTTGGCAGAACACTGCTCTAGTGCACACCCGCATCGTGCGTACAGAGATAAGGACGGCCCGTGGGAGGGGTCAAGCGGCTTTACACAGTCCACAGGCAGGCAAGCATGCATGTATGTGGATGACGGCCGCCTCAGGGAATCACCGGGGCCTTAGGAAACCTGCCTAGGGCCCTCCATCCTAAGCTGGGGCTGGGTGGCAAAGGGAGACGCCGGGAGGGCTCCTGGAGGAGGAATTCCCCTAAAACCGGGACCCCAGCTTCCTTCACCCGAGAGGCCCCCGATGTCATCAGCTTTGTTCAGGTGCGTGTGTGACGTGATGCTATGAACTCACGCTGAACCGAAGCCACTCACACCTGTCAGGTATTTGCCCGTTCACGTTGACGATGTCTTAGAGCAGCGCCCCCGCTCCATGCTTGTGCTACTGGGTTCTAAACTCTGCACGCTGCCTTGTTCGAGCGTAACCTGTGTGTGTCTGCTCCACAGCATCTGGTGCACCCTTTCGGTCACAGGAAAAGGGGTGGAGACCACTAAGTTCTCACGTTGTGCTGGGCACCGTCAGTGACAGCAGACATCACACATCACAGCCCAAGCCCATTGGCCTCACTCAAGGTGCAGACAAATTAGCCCACTGTTCAGGGCCCAAGGGATACCATGGAGACTTGAGGAGGTGCCTCCCTGAAATACCAGTGCCCTGCAACCTCCGCCTCCCGGGTTCAAGCGATTCTCCTGCTTCAGCCTCCCAAGTAGCTAGGATTACAGGCATGCACCACCACGCCCGGCTAATTTTTGTATTTTTTAGTAGAGATGGGGTTTCGCCATGTTGGCCAGGCTGGTCTCGAACTCCTGACTTCAGGTGATCCGCCTGCCTCGGCCTCCCAAAGTGCTGGGATTACGGGCGTGGACCACCGCACCCAGCCTCCTTCTAATTTTAAAAAATAAACAGAATATGTGTTCCAGCTTCCACTTAGGATACAGAAAGCTAGAAGGAGCAAAGTTCCTACCATATCTAGAAGAAAGACCCAGAAAATCTGCAAATTTTCTTTATCCACTCATCTGTTGATGGGCACTTAGATTGCTTCCAAATTTTGGCTATTGTGGACAGAGCTGCAACCAACATGTGAGTGCAGGCATCTCTTTGATCTACTGATTTCCTTTCTTTGGGGTACAGAGTCAGCAGTGGAATTGCTGGATCATATGGTAGCTGTATTTTTAGTTTTTTGAGGAACCTCCATGCCATTCTCCATGCTGGCTGTATGGACCCTCTGCTCTGTTTCATCCATCTCTGTCTATACTTATGCCAATACCATATTGCCTTGATTGTTGTAACTTTATAGCAAGTTTGGCAGTTAGAGATAGTAAAAAATCCTCCAGTTTTCCAAAATCTTTTTGCCCATTTTAAGTCTTTTTCATTTTCATATAAATTTAAAGTCAACTTATCAATTTCCATAAAATGCTTGATGGAATTTTGATTGGGAATACACTAAATCTGTAGATCAATCATGCGAGAACTGACATCTAACAATATTGCAGCTTCTGATGCATAAACAGGGCTTATTTCTTCATTTATTTATGTCTTCTTTAATTTCCCTCAGTAATATTTTATAGTTTTTACCTTATAGGTCTTGCACATATTTTATTAAATTTGTCCCTAAGTTTCTCATCCATTTCGATGCTATTATAAATTACAAATACTATTATTTTTATTTTTTTATTTTTCTGAGACAGAGTCTCGCTCTGCCACCCAGGCTGGAGTGCAGTGGCGGGATCTCAGCTCACTGCAACCTCCACCTCCTGGGTTCAAGCGATTCTCCTGCCTCAGCCTCCCAAGTAGCTGAGATTACAGGTACCTGCACCATGCCTGGCTAATTTTTGTATTTTTAGTAGAGACGGGGTTTCACTGTGTTGGCCAGGCTGTTCTCAAGCTCCTTACCTCAAGTGATCTGCCCGCCTCGGCCTCCCAAAGTGCGGAATTACAGGCGTGAGCCACTGTGGCCGGCCTATACATACCATTACTTTAAAAGTTTAATAGCTAGTTGTTTGTTACTAGTATATACATATATGATTGATTTTTTAATTGATTTTATATCTTGCAACCTTGTTAAATTCACTTATTAGTTCTAATTGCTTTTTTGCATATTTCTTGGGATTTTCTACATAGACGATCATATTGTCTGCAAGTAAAGACAGTTTTATTTCTTCCTTTCCCTTTACTTTCTTATGTATGACTTTATTTCTTTTTCTTTCCTTATTCTGCTGGCTAGGACTTCTAGTGCAATACTGAATAGAGATGGTGAGGATGAATTCCTTGGTCTTGCTCTTGATCTTAGGGGAAAGGATTCAGTTCTTTAAGTTTGATGCCAGCTGTAGGTT
Source organism: Symphalangus syndactylus (assembly GCF_028878055.3). Taxonomy (NCBI): domain Eukaryota; kingdom Metazoa; phylum Chordata; class Mammalia; order Primates; family Hylobatidae; genus Symphalangus; species Symphalangus syndactylus. Next base: position 12,660,431 of record NC_072436.2, on the reverse strand, counting down.
TTTTTGTTTTTTTAGAGACAGAGTCTGGCTCTGTCGCCCAGGCTGGAGTCCAGTGGTGCGATCTCGGCTCCCTGCAAGCTCTGCCTCCAGGGTTCACGCCATTCTCCTGCCTCAGCCTCCTGAGTAGCTGGGACTACAGGTGCCCACCACCACGCCTGGCTAATTTTTGTATTTTTAGTAGAGACGGGGTTTCACCGTGTTAGTCAGGATGGTCTTGATCTCCTGACCTCGTGATCTGCCCGCCTTGGCCTCCCAAAGTGCTGGGATTCCAGGCGTGAGCCGCCGCGCCCGGCCGTTTTCTGAGAGTTTTAATCAGGACTGAGTGTTGTCACATGGCTTTTCTGCACAGATGCAGATGTTCATGATTTTTCCGTTTAGTGCATTCGCATGGTGAATCAAGTGGCTTTTTTTGTGTGTGTGTGTGGTCAATCAACTTTGCATTCCTGAGATAAAGCCCACTTGGTCATGATTTTTTAAATGTATTTTTGGATTCAATTTCTTAGTATTTCATTAGGATACTTTGCATCTACATTCATGAAGGACAGGATGATATGGTCCTTTCAACCATGACACTAACTAGATGGTCAGCTCTGTGGGAAACGGGATTTCATCTCTTCACTTCGTCTCTGTGTTCCCAGCTCCTAAACAATGCTTGGCATATTGTGGGCCCTCGGGTGTGTCTGCTGAATAAACAATGCATGGGAATAAACCACAGGCTGCCTCATGCCAGGCAGAATCATGTGAATCATTTATCAGAACCTGTTTCCTGCACCGAAGAGAATGTGGTTCAGGTGTGTTCACAGGGTGTCAGGATGGTTGTTTTAACTCTTAAAGCGGTTCTAACCCTTGAAGAGTGGAGGTGATCTGAAGCTGGGAGAGAAACGACAGAAAGAAGGAGCCTGTTTTTGGCAGCGTCACTGCTGTCTTCTAACTCTGGACCCACTTCTCTCCACCAGACAGCTCACTAAACTCCCCTCCCGACTGAGGTTTGGGCAGCTGCAGCACCTCTCCTTACAGGCCTGGCGGGTCCTGGCATCCCTGCGCCACCTTTGTGTACAATCTCACCACACCGAAGGCAGCGCGGCGTTTCTTCTGTTACACACAGACCCTGAACTCACCCTGCACGCTCTCATTTTCATCACCACTGTGATCCTTAAGTATCCATCGGGAGAATGGCCACGTGGCCACCAATCTGCTATGCTCGGCACCCCTCGTTTCTCTGGCATTTCATATAAGAAATCGTGCTTATGACTCACTGGCTCCCTGCTACATACTGGGTGCTCATATGCTATTTCTTTAGATTAAGTGAACTATGATGCTTCGCAGAGACAGATGTTTTCATAGTCTGGAAACCGAGGTGCGCTCACTGGCCAAAGCGTGCGGTGGACAGGGTCTGGGCTGTTTCTCTTGTTTGTGCTGCTCCTCCTCAGAGTGACTAAACCCCGCAGGCTGTGTCCTGTGCTCTGGGCATTGGCCTGTCTGGCCGCCCTCAGTAACATCACCACTGATATGCTTTGGCTGTGTCCCCACCCAAATCTCATCTTGAATTACAGCTCCCATAATTCCCTCGTGTTGTGGGAGGACCCAGTGGGAGATCATTGAACCGTGGGGGCGGTTTCCCTCATACTGTTCTCGTGGTAGTGAGTAAGTCTCACGAGATCTGACGGTTTTATAAGGGGAAACCCCGTTAGCTTGATTCTCATTCTTTCTTGCCTGCTGCCACGTAAGTTGTGACTTTTGCCTTCTGCCATGATTGTGAGCCTCCCTCCTCCCCGCCCCAGCCATGCAGAACTGTGAGTCCATTAAACATCTTTTTCTTTATAAATTACCCAGTCTTGGGTATGTCTTTATTAGCTATGTGAAAACCGACTAATACAACCGCCAAGCTCAGTCCCCACCCCCGCCCCCTGTCAGGCCTCCTGCAAGCATCTGTCGTGGTCCCACCCAAGCTGCCCTCTGTCAACAGCTCAGCAATGTTCCTCTCAGCCCCCCATGCCATTCACAAGAAAATCCTCAGCATTTCTAAAATCTGTTATTTCAAGGTATTTTCAAACTGGCATAAAGGTCGCAAGAATGGTACAGAGACACCCCATATACCTTTCCCCGATTGCCCATTTTAAAGCCTTCCCCCACATTTCACTTTTGCCATTCCTGTTCTTAGGGTTTGAATTTCTGATTCTAGTTGTTTCTTTTTATAGATCTCCAAGTGCCTGTGTTAAGATACCTAATTAGTCTGAAGGGCTGAATTACAGCTTTCTTCTGTTGCATGGTTGATTTTGGGGCGAGGGGCAGGGGTGGGGTGGGGGGGGATCTGAAGTGCTTTGTTTCAGGTTTTCTTTTTTATTTTATTTTATTATTTTTTTTTTTGAGATGGAATTTCACTTTTGTTGCCCAGGCTGGAGTGCAATGGTGTGATCTCAGCTCACTGCAACCTCCACCTCCCAGGTTCAAGCAATTCTCCTGCCTCAGCCTCCTGAGTAGCTGGGATTACAGGCATGTGCCACCATGCCTGGCTAATTTTGTATTTTTAGTAGAGACAGGGTTTCTCCATGTTGGCCAGGCTGGTCTTGAACTCCCGACCTCAGGTGATCCACCCGCCTCAGCTTCCCAAAGTGCTAGGATTAGAGGCGTGAGCCACTGCGCCTGGCCTTCTATTTTGTATAGAGTTGCTCCTGACCACTCCTGGCTACCCACTTCATCACTCATTCATTCAACTAATGTTGACTGGGAAGAAAGTTGAGTCTCCTAGACCCAGAAGCCAAAAGCACTGTCAGGCTTGAATCCTCTTGAGTCTTCCTCTCCTGCTGCGCCATCTCCACAATCCCTGTCAGGAGGAACGTGGCAGCCTGTGGCCCGTGAGCAGCTGCACTTGGGGGCTGGGGCCACTCCAGGGCACCCGGATCGGGTGACTGCATATGAGGCTCATGAATCTCATGTTTTCCTAAACTTTGCAAAATCAACAACGGGTGCCTGCCAGAAGGACGTTACTCGAATGAACAGACTACTGTTGGTGAGCAAATACAAACGCATGTTTTTCGTGTTATTCCAATGGTATGACGGAGAGTCTTAAATACAGAGAAGCAAAGTGCTCCGAGGGGCAGTGTGGCGGGGGCCGAGCCTCCTCGTCTGCCCTCCGCGAGCTGTGCTGAACAAATGGGGGGACCTCCCACCCTCCTGCAGGACGGTGTTCTCTCCCTGGCTGGTCTCCTGGGCTCCAGCCTTTGGGCAGGGCTAGCCTCGGCCCTCACCCCTGGCTGACTATGTTGCCGGCTTTGGCCCTCACTATCACTACACAGACCTTGACCATCACACCCTGGAGGGCAGCGACTTTACCCTTTACCACTTGAACAAGGCCTCACTCAAGTGGCTGGACAGTAAAAGGCTCCCAGGGTCAGACCTGTGCAAAGGTGTCATCACTGGAACTCTGCTTCCTGTGAAAGCAGCCCCGTGGGAGCTGGAGAAAAGTGGCCAGTGTGGGAAGATACCAGATGCCAGGGCCAGGAGTGGCTCTGGGCTCAATTTTAAATTTTGATATTCACCTGTCTGTCTCCTCCATGGCTTCAGTTCTTCTGGTTGGAGACGTCCTTGGTGAAGGAAGTGGTGAGTGTTGGCCCTCAGGTTAGGAAACTTCAAGTCTGTCTCCCCTTGTGGCCTTCCGTGTCCCCCCTGCACACATCCACCTGGCGCCTTCCTGATTCTCAGGGCTCCTGGGGCAGAGCTTTGGCTTCCCCTACCTGAGCTCGCGTGCGTTGGTGGTGGCAAGAAGGACCCCATTCCTCCACTTGAGATCAGATCACAGCATTAGTGTTATCATAGTGAGGGCTCAAAGAACGCAACACAGAAAACATTCGGACCAGGAAGGGGGAGATCCAGATACCTTTAGAAAGCAAGGACTCCAGCTAACATGCATCAGAGTCAGGCCCGTTATGGAGAACTTGGTCTCTCTCCTTCTTCTTCTTCTACAAGCTCCCCTCTGCCCCAGTGCATGCACACACACCCACTCACAAACTCCCCCATCTCCCCAAGACTTGACTCTTGTTTTCAGTGCACTTTTTTCTAACTAAGAATCTAAATTTAAGAATCGGCTGGGCACAGTGACTCACGCCTGTAATCCCAGCACTTTGGGAGGCCGAGGGGGGTGGATCACCTGAAATTGGGAGTTCAAGACCAGCCTGGCCAACATGGTAAAACCTCTTCTCTACTAAAAATACATAGTGGCGGGCACCTGTAATCCCAGCTACTCGGGAGGCTGAGGCAAGGAGAATCGCTTGAACCCAGGAGGTAGAGGTTGCAGTGAGCCGAGATCATGCTATTGCACTCCATCCTGGGCAACAAGAGTGAAACTCCATCTCATAATAATAATAATAATAATAATATAATCTAGGACAGAATAGTCTTTTCCGAATTACGGATTATAAGTCATCTTGGCCAGGCACGGTGGCTAATGCCTATTATTCCCAGCACTTTAGGAGGCAGAGGCAGGAGGACTGCTTCCGCCCAGGAATTCAAGACCAGCCTGGGCAACATAGTGAGACCCCCACTGCCGCCATCTAATTTTAAAATATTAAAATAATCATCTTATTGGCAAATGCTAGTCAGAAAGAAAATCTGCACCAGAATGCAAGAGGCTCAAATATGTGTATAAAATCTGTCTGGTTAGTGGTGACAGGAAGCAGCAATAGCACCAGGTGCTGGGGAGCGGCCTGTGCATGGCACTCGCTGGAACAGGGTATGCTGGGCTAGGAGTCTGGGGCAACATCTCAGTTCACGAGACGTCACACTTGGAGGAAATAGGGACTTGGTGGCTGCAGTTTTTCACATTTGGGAGAATGGAACACGGGACAGATCATGGGGACAGGGGGACACGAGGGTCAGGCCGAAACCAGGTCAGGCTGCACAGTCAGCCCTCCTGCTTCTACTTTTTTTTTTTTTTTTGAGAGGGAGTCCTACTCTGTCACCCAGGCTGGAGTGCAGTGGCGCGATCTCGGCTCACTGCAAGCTCCACCTCCTGGGTTCACGCCATTCTCCTGCCTCAGCCTCCAGAGTAGCTGGGACGACAGGTGCCCACCACCACATCCGGCTAATTTTTTTTGTATTTTGTATTTGTATGTGTATTTTTAGTAGAGACAGGGTTTCACTGTGTTAGCCGGGATGGTCTCGATCTCCTGACCTCGTGATCCGCCCGTCTCGGCCTCCCAAAGTGCTGGGATTACAGGTGTGAGCCACCGCTCCCGGCCTATTTTTTAATTTTATTATTTTTTCTGAGACAGAATCTCACTCTGTTGCCCAGGCTGGAGTCAATTGGCATGATCTTGGCTCACTGTAACTTCTGCCTTCCAGGCTCAAGCGATTCTCATGCCTCAACCGTCTGAGTAGCTGTGTCTACAGGTGTGTGCCACCATGCCTGGCTAATGTTTTTGTATTTTTAGTAAAGACAGCATTTCACTATGTTGGCCAGGCTGGTCTCGAACTCCTGGCCTCAAGTGATCCTCCCACCTCAGCCTCCCAAAGTGCTGCGATTACAGGTGTGAGCCACTGCACCTGGCCAGCCTGCCTGCTTTTAGAGCCTTCCTGGTGTTAGGTGTTCAAGGAGAGCAGGTGCACCTAAAAGGGATGCATGGGGAGTGGGGGAATAACATGGGGCCATGGGTGGATGGCAGAGTGGGAAGTGGTGGGGAAGGGCTGGGAAGGGCTGGGATGGAAACTTGCGGGGTAATACAGCACTTGACTCTTAGAGGTGGCTCACGATGGGGGAGCTCCAGCACCGGTGACATGAGTGTTCAAGGGCTATTGCTGACCACCCCTCAACCCCGCCCACCATTTGCCTCCCCTGCATGGAAGGGATTTAGCCGAGGAGAAGGCAGGCTTTTCTGAGTTGATTGAGATTTCTGCCGAGGTCAAGCCTGCCCAGACGATGCAGGTTAGAGGCAACACTACCTTCTGAGACCCTTGAACGGCTCACAACACAGAGACTTCCATGGGGTTGATATTGACACATCAGGCCCCTGATGTAAATTTACGGGAACATTCACCTGGCGGAGGCTGGTGTGGCTGGAGCATGCTACGCCGTGTGGATTTCATCAGATGACGCGGATGTACATGCATGCACATAACATTTTGCCCACAAGGTTAGTGATCGACAGGCCCCTCACGCCAGTGTATGGACTGCAGGTTGTGTGACAAAGTCACACTCTTCCCATGTATTTGGAAAGTGGGGGGGTTTGGAACAGCATCCAACATGGCAATGTGAAATTGATCTTATCTCTTTCTACACAGTTTTCCTTAAAAGTCTAATTCAAGGCTGGGCGTGGTGGCTCACGCCTGTAATCCCAGCACTTTGGAAGGCTGAGGCAGGTGGATCACCTGAGGTCAGGAGTTTGAGATGAGCCTGGCCAACACGGTGAAACCCTGTCTCCACTAAAAATACAAAAATTAGCCATGCGTGGTGGCGGGCACCTGTAATACCCGCTACTCAGGAAGCTGAGGCAGGAGAATTGCTTGAACCCGGGAGGCGGAGGTGGGAGTGAGCTGAGATCCTGCCACTGCACTCCAGCCTGGGTGACAGAGCGAGACTCCATCTTAAAAAAAAAAAAAAAAAAGTCTAATTCAAGTGGGAGTTTAGGGGAAACCCCATTGATACAATCATATCTGCTGGTGAAGAACTTTATCTGAATAAATGGATTGATTGTGGAAATGCAGAAATGCAGAAAGAAGTCACTTTCCCTGCAGTTCAAATGATAATCTGATAAAGAGTCTTAAACAGAGATAAGCCTCTAAAGAGCTGTTGGAAGACAGTGAGGGGTAGAACAAGAATGCAGGGTTATCCCATTTCCCCCGAGGAGACCCTCATTAGTTCATTTAGTTATGGAAGTTGCATCTGACACAGCATTTTGGTCATAAAGAGTTCATTGTTTTAGGTTCCTGCTATTGGCTACTTTGCTGGGAATGCTGACTAAGTACGTCTTGGATGCTTGAAAGTTGGTTCAGGTTTGTGAAGATGAGGACATTGCATAATTGTCCTGTTGAAATATTGCAAATGTCTAAGAAGTTATCTCTGTCAACTTTGCCAATGAACACATGACTCCAAGATTGAGTGAGGAAGTGCTCTCAGAATGGGGTGAAGAACAACCGTGTGTGTGGGTATCTGTGTATATGTGTGTGTATCGGTGTGTGTGTGTGTGTGTCTGTGTATGTGTGTATCTGTATGTATGTGCCTATGTGTGTGTGGTGTGTGTACGTATATGTGTATATGTGTGTGTATGTATGTGTGCGTGTGCGTGTATGTGTGTGTGTGTGTGTCTTCCCAAGACTTGTGCCTTTACTAGAGAATGAAACACAGTAAAGTTCACATACATTTGTAGCTAGCCCTGAGGAGGACTCAAATATAACAGAAGAGACAAGTGAATCTATTTAGTCCAATTCAACAAATACTCATGCACCCATGAGGTTTCAGGGTAGTGTGCGGGATGCTGGGTATACAGGGAGGGACGGCATGTGCCCCCCGCCTCAGGGCACACACATGAAGCTAGAGGAAACAAGACTTATAAAAGTAGTGTCTTCAGGGCCAATTTCAAATCAGCCTGGATGTTTTAGTCTATTTCGGTTGCCGGTATATGTGTGTTTTTTAAATCAACCGTTTATGGTCCCGTTCACATGATCATTCACTGCACAAATAAAATTATCCTTCAGGTTGAACAGAGTCCTGAAATCTGTATGAATACAACTGTCTAATTCACCTGCAAATCCTTTCTTGATAGAAGATGGAGAGACGGTGGTTTTGAAAGAGCGTGGAGTAATTCGTGCAGGTGGAGTCCAAGTGAGCTAGGGACATCCCTAATGTGTGGGGTCCTGCCTTGTCTGAATGTCCCCCAATGCAGGATGACAGGCTGGGTGGTAGCCATAGTGTGACTGAAAGGCGTGTGTCCCAAGGCTAGCTGTTGATGGAGTCAATCCAGTGGCAACAGGTTGTCCTGACCCAGCTTAATTCCAAGGCAGCTTGTGCTGCATAGAAAGCTGCATAGAAAGAAGCCCAAGCTCTTCTACTTCCAGCCTCAAGACAGTGAGTCCAAGAGCTTGACTTTCTGCCGAATTAAACTGGACAAACAGGCCAGGCACCGTGGCTCACGCCTATAATCCCAGCAATTTGGGAGGCTGAGGCGGGGGGGATCACTTGAGCTCAGGAGTTCACGACCAGCCTGGTCACCATGGTGAAACCCCATCTCTACTAAAAAATACAAAACTTAGTCAGACATGGTGGTGCATGCTTGTAATCCCAGCCACTCGGGAAGCTGAGGCACGAGAATCGCTTGAGTCCGGGAGGTGGAGGTTGCAGCGATCGAGATCGCGCCACTGTACTCCAGCCTTGGTGACAGAGCGAGACTGTCTCAAACAAATAAACAAACTAGATAAATAAGAGGTAAATGTTTTCAGGTATTGGACAACAGACAGCACAGGACTGTGATTTTTGAGAGCAGAGAATCACATGAGCTGAAGCTCCCGTGACTGCCTCTGACTTGCAGCCACACACACATACACACACACTACACACATACATACACACACAGATACGCACACACACAGATATGCACACACATACATACACAGATACACACATATACACAGATACACATACACAGATATATACATACACACAGATACACACATACACAGATACACATACACACACACACACACACACACACACACACACACACAAGGTTGTTCTTTACCCCATCCTGAGAGCAATTCCTCACTCAATCTTGGAGTCATGTGTTCATTGGCCAAGTTGACAGAGATAACTTCTTAGACATTTGCAATATTTCAACAGGACAATTATGCAACGTCCTCCTCTTTTGTGTCACAGTTGAGGAGGAAGAGACCAAGCAGAGTGGTGTGGTTGCTGAGCTAAGATGGAAGAGGCTAGAGTAGTGGGCTGTCAAAGTGGCTGAAGTTTACAAATGAGAAGCCCAGAGAAAAACAGGTAGCTCCAGAAGTCTACAGCAACACTCATCACAGGTCTTCATTCAAGAGCTGAGCTGTATGGGGTAGGGCAAGACTCCACGAGGCCTGGCAGAGATTACCTGTTCCAGGGCTGAGGGCCAAACGTGATACTGGAGGTCTTGATGTACTGGGGAAGAAGAGGTGTTTCACTTTCAGCCCAGCCAGGATGAAGAGACCTCTCATTCAGGTGTGACCCCAGAAAGGTCCGGTCTTAGAGGAACTATTTCCTAGGACTATGTTCAAGACCAAAATAGCCCTGCCCTAGCCAAGAATAAAGCAAACCAGATGGGACCAAAGGGCCTTCCAGTCATCAAACTACCTGCCAGACAAATCTCACAACTCTTTAAAGGAGGACAACCTAATTCAGACTGGCTACAATATATTATCCACATACTTTCCAGCATATAACACAAAATAACTAGATGTGCAGAAACACAAAAATGCAACTCATAATCAAGAAAAAATAGCAAGTAAAAACAGCCCAAGATGACCCAATGTAAAGATTGGCAGACAAGAACTTTCATGCAGATTATATGAATATATGACCAGTTGTTTAACAAAGTCACCAACGCAATACAATGGGGAAAGGAAAGACTTTTCAACAACTAGTACTGGAAAAATGGAATAAATGCATGGGAATATTTAATTTGTTTGTTTATCTATTTATTTTGAGACAGGGTCTCACTCTGTCACCCAGGCTGGAGTATAGTGGCGCAATCATGGCTTACTGCACCCTTGACCTCCGTGAGCTCAGGTGATCAATCTTCCCACCTCAGCCTCCTGAGTAGCTGGGACCACAGGCACACATCATCACACCCAGCTAATTTTGTTATTTTTTGTAGAGACAGGGTTTCGCCATGTTGCCCAGGATGGTCTCGAACTCCTGGGCTCAAGTCATCTGCCTGCCTCAGCCTCCTACAGTGCTAGGATTCCAGGTGTAAGCCACCGCACCCGGCCAACAAATGAAAATAATTGAACCTCAACTCCTACTACATTACGTGCACAAAAATTATTTTGAGATGGATTATAGACCTAGCTCCAAACCTTAAACTATAAAGCTTCTAGGAGAAAACATAGAAGAATATCTTTATAACCCTTGGAGTAAGCAAATATTTCTTAGAGAAGAGACAAAAATTTCATAAAAGAAAAAAATTAATGACTCAGACATAAACCACAGTCTGGGAGAAAATATTTGTAAAATATTTTCTGTCCACAAAGTGAAAATGATATCTCATGGCAGTTTGGATATGTATCTCCCTGACTCCTGGAGATGGTGCATATTCTTTTATATTGACTTAAATTTTTTTTCCTGTGAATTGCCAATTCATGCCCTTTGACTGTTTTTCTATTAGTTTGTCCTTTTTAAAAAAATCAGTGTTTGGGTGCTTATGTGAAGTAATAGGAAACCTATGCTTACATGTGTACTACAGATATTTTTCTAAGTATTATATTTGTCTTTTGATTACATTTGTTATGTTTTCCAAAGTTTTAATTTCATAGGATCAAATATGTTCATTTTTCCTGTGTAGTTTTTGTGTGTTTTTTGTTGTTTGATTTTGAGATGAAGTCTCCCTCTGTCACCCAGGCTGGAGTACAGTGGCATGATCTCGGCCCACTGCAACCTCCACTTCCTGAGTTTAAGAAATTCTCCTGCCTCAGCCTCCCAAGTAGCTGGGATTACAGGCACCTGCCACCAAGTCCAGTTAATTTTTGTATTTTTAGTAGAGATGGAGTTTTGCCATGTTGGCCAGGCTAGTCTTGAACTCCTGACCTCAGGTGATCCATCTGCCTCAGCCTCCCAAAGTGCTTGGATTACAGACATGAGCCACCATGCCTGGCCTAGTTTTGTGTCTTATTTAAGGAGATTATCTTTATTCCAATATTAATAATTCCCTGAATTTTCCTCTAATTTTTAATTTTTTTAACCTTTAGATTTCTAATTTATCTAAAGTTTATTTTTAGATGGAAGGGAATTAAGTTTATTTTGCTCCAGGAAGGTAATTGATAATGCCAACACAATTCATTAATTAAATCATCCTTTTTTCATTCAGTTGAGATACCACTTTTATCATGTATTAAATTCCCATACATTTTTGAAATTCCTTCTTTTCCTGTGCCAAGAATACTCTTTTCATTTCAGTAGCTTCTAAAGGAGCTATTAATAGCTGGTGAATCAAACCTCCCTTGCTGTTCCTCTCTAAATGTTCTTGGCTATTCTAAGACATTTATTCTTTCTGATAAGCATTAAACGTATTTTGTCCTGTTTAAAAAGCATAGTCAGGAAGCATGGGCCTAAGGCCACTGTGCTTCCAGTGCTTCCTTGGAGGAACAAGAATAAATTAATGAGAGGTGCTTCTTGCCTCCAGGGCACTCCCAGTGCCTGGCACGCAGCAGGCTGGGTAAGTGTTTGTTGAATGAATGCACAGTTGCCTGCTGCATCCACCCCACAACCTTAACACACACCATCAGTCTTGGAAGCAGAACTCTGGGACAGATCCGACGTGGCCACTGTCAATAGTCTTGAAAGCAGGATGTTTGTCTTCGGTCAATAGAGAACTGGCATCAGAGGGACAAGCTCCTCTGAAGTGTCAGGTGATTTCCCAAAGGATCGTTTGTGGGGAAATATTTAGGGAGCTGTAATCTGGAAGTCCTGTTTCCCCCCAAATACCAGGACTCCTCCCCATGCTCAGGGGAAAAGTCCACTGCAAGACCTCCCGTTTCCAGCTGACCAGGAGCCCAGAGAGCCTCCTCCCTGCACAGAAGGGCTCAGGGCACAGTCCTCTTTCCCGCCACTGGCTGCAGTGCATTGAGGAGGACCCCAGGGCGGGGCCTGCACGTCTGAACTGCCTTGGACTCTGGGACGCCCTCGCTGGAGCTCCCCTCCTGGAACCCATTTCCTCCAGGAGAAACCTCGAGAATGAAGACGGAGTCTAAGGCGTGTGAGTCCAGGGGGGCCCCTTGCCACCTCAAACTGAGAAGTCAAATCTCAAACTAAATATATGACCAGCTTAATTACGTTTATCACCTGCATAAATGTCTCTTGAAAGAAATCGTATGTCTCTGCAGTCTGTGAAGGTGTTCTTGCCTGTCTGGAACAAGAAAAGAAGATAAAATAAACATGTAGTAAAATATAGGGAAACTTGATTGAAGAACTAGTGTATTTTAACTTTGGTGACTTTTTGCAAAGCCAGATCTGAAAAGGAAAAAAAAAAAAGTCCTGCTCATGGTGGGTCCCTCCCAGAGCTCTCTTTCTTCTCCGTCAACCAATAGTTGTTTTTTCACAATGTGTGTAAAGAGAATTTAAGAAATTCTTCTGTCATTTAAGACTCGACGGCCAGAAGGAATTCCACTGTCTCCCTGAAAATAATTTCTCTTCGTCTGTCAATGACATCATGATTAACCTAATTTCCCAAGTTAAGTCATTTCTTCCTTTCTTCCACAAATATTTATTAAGTGCCTTCTAGGTATCAGGCATTTTTCCAAGAATGGCAGCAAAGCTGTGAATAAAATAAAATCCCTCCCCTCATGGAGCATATAGACTAGAACGGGAGAGAAAGACAACGCACAAACTGATATGGTTTGGCTGTGTCCCTACCCAAATCTCATCTGGAATTACAGTTCCCATAATCCCCATGTGTCATGGGAGGGACCCAGTGGGAGGTAATTGAATCATGGGGGCCGTTACCCCCATGCTGTTCTTGTGATAGTGAGTTTTCATGAGATCTGATGGGTTTGTTTGTTTTTGTTTTTGTTTTGAGACAGAGTCTCATTCTGTTACCCAGGCTGGAGTGCAATGGTGCAATCTCAGCTCACTGCAACCTCCACCTCCCGGGTTCAAGTGATTCTCCTGCCCCAGCCTCCCGAGTAGCTGGGATTACAGGCACCTGCCACCACGCCCGGCGAATTTTTTGCATTTTTAGTGGAGATGGGGTTTCACCGTGTTAGCCAGGATGGTCTCGACCTACTGACCTCGTGATCCGCCTGCCTCAGCCTCCCAAAGTTCTGGGATTACGGGTGTAAGCCACCGCACCCAGCCGATCTGATAGTTTTATAAGGTGTTTTTCCCCTTTTGCTCAGCACTTCTCCTTCCTGCCACCATGTGAAGAAGGACATGTTTGCTTCCCTTCAGCCAGGATCATAAGAGTCCTGAGGCCTCCACAGCCCTGCGGAACTGTGAGTCAATTCAACCTCTTTTATTTATAAATTGTCCAGTCTTGGATATTTCTTCATGCAGTGTGAGAACAGACTAATACACAAATAAATAAGATAATAAAAATAAGAGATGGAGGTCACATTTCCAAGCCATGTCTGGGAGCATATATGGGGACTGGGGGTTTTCTTCCCCGCCAGATGTTATCTGATCCAAGTAACCATTTAGGGGAAAACACTGAAAATCGGTCAGAGCCCTTGCCAGAGTGTGGCTGTGGTTGACCGATTATGATGAATCTGCATTTCTTGGACAGGGTTCTGAGTGATGGGTTTGCTGTTCGAGGGCCTTGTGCAGAGACAGTGCTTGGAAGAGCAGCTGCCACAGCTGGTGTGGGCAGGAAGCAGGTCTTTGGGCCAGAAACCTTTCTCTCAGTGGCCCTGGCAGGTCTGTGTTCTTGCGTCTTCTGGGGCTGCCCCTGGGCACCTGCCTTCCAACTGAACTGACCTCAGCCTCGAGCCTCTGTGATTCTGTGTTCAGCCTCGGCCTTGCTACAGTCCAGGCCATCTTTCTCTTACTCCTTATCATGTCAACACCGCTCCATGCTGGAATGGTCAGATGCTCTTCAGAGCTCAGTCACAAAAAACTTAATGTCAGTCTGCATCCTTGCCCGGCTTGCTTCCAACTCTACAGCTCCACGGTGACAGCAGCAAGGGCCAGTTGGGAACAAAGTGTGGGCAATTGACAGGCACTGGGAACAGGGACAGGGGCTCTCCCTGGAATTGTCCCTTCTCTGGCCTGTCCCTCTGCATCTTGATGTTACATTCCCCTGGGCTGAGTGAGCAGGTAGGGCGGCTTTCTGAAAAAGCAGCAATTTACCCTTTCTTTGTACTTTTCAGATTCCCTGGTGGACTCTCCCATTTGGTGGCATTACCTGATTATCTGTGTGCCCGCCATGTTGCTCCCGGGCTCTCTGCCCACGGCTTGTTCTACATCAGAAAGAGAAGCCGCAATGACCCCCTCCCTGCCCTCCAGAGCCTCCTTCACCATTGAGGTGGCTCGGAAAACCCAGAGCCTCCTTCACCATTGAGGTGGCTCGGAAAACCCAGACGTAAAAGCTTTAAGGCAGAAGGGGGAAAGCACTGCGGTAATAGGGATGAAACTGCCCCCAGCAGGTGCTGGCAAAGTCAGCTCTTGGTGCCTTGTTCCTCCCGTTTGATCACTGCTTCTCAGCCCTCTCCTCCACCCACCTCTGCACCCACCCTGCCTCTCTCTCCTCTCTGTGGTCTTTGTTTTCCTCCCTCCCCTTCCCCAACACACATCCATGCATGTTCACACACACAGGTAAAGGTCCCGCCATTCAAGACATTTAAAATAAAGTTGCAAGAAATATATGTGTAGTATAAAGAACACTTCTATGTCTGGATTTGCTTGTTAACATTTTGCCCCATTCACTTTATCATTTGTGTGTGTGTGTCCTCTCTTGCTCTGAAGCATTTGAAAAATTGCTTATGTACCTCAGACCTTTGGCGCTAACAGTTTTGGGCATATTTCCTAAGAAAAGAGATATTCCCTTATGTAACCACTGTACAGTTATCAATGTCAGCAGATTGAACATGGACACAATACTTCCGTCTGATGTTTTTTTTTTTTTTTTTTTAAGACACTCTGTCGCCTAGGCTGGAGTGAAGTGGGGTACAGTTTCGGCTCACTGCAACCTCTGCCTCCTGGGTTCAAGCAGTTCTCCTGCCTCAGCCTCCTGAGTATCTGTGATTATGGGCACCAGCCACCACGCCTGGCTAATTTTTTTGCATTTTTAGTAGAGATGGGGTTTTGCCATGTCGGCCAGGCTGGTCTCTAACTCCTGACCTCAGGTCGATCCACCTACCTCGGCCTCCCGAAGTGCTGGAATTACAGGCTTGAGCCACCGCACCCGCCCAGATCTGCTGCTTGAATTCAAATCTTGTGGGTTGACACAATGAAGTCATTCATAGCCTTCACCCGAGCCCAGGGTCCAGCCCAGGGTTGGGCAGGACCCTGTTCTCTCTCTTTAGCCTCCTTCAGTTGGGAACATCCCACAGCCTTTCTTTTCTTTTCTTTTTTTTGGAGATAGAGTCTCACTCTGTTGCCCAGGCTGGAGTGCAGTGGGCAGTGGTGCGATCTTGGCTCGCTGCAACCTCTGCCTCCAGGGTTCAAGTGATTCTCCTGTCTCAGCCTCCCAAGTAGCTGGGATTCGGGCGTGTGCCACCATGCCCAGCTAATTTTTATATTTTTAGTAGAGACAGGGTTTCACCATGTTGGTCAGGTTGGTTTCCAACTCCTGACATCAGTGATCCGCCCACCTTGGCCTCCCAAAGTGCTGGGATTACAGGCGTGAGCCACTGCGCCTGGCCCCCACAGCCTTTCTTTTTAAAGAACACTCCCCTCCTTTGATAATGGATGGCCCTTCATTTGGGGTTTGTCCTGTGTTTCCCCACGAATAGACAGAGGTCTTGCCTCTTTGGCTGGGACCCCATGCTGGGGGTGCTGGCCCAACTCTGGACATCCCCTCTGGGGCCCTCCAAGTCCCACCACCCTTCGTTGGGGACATCATTGTTCACCACCGGTCAAGGTGTGCCCGATTTCTCCACTGCAAAATCGCTGTTCCTTTTTCCCCCCTGCAACTGAGGAGCAGCTGGGGAGGCGCTTTCTGATGACGCAGTTTCCCATCAGCCCATCCTGGCCACACCTCCCCGGATGAGTCCCGCCTGCCGCACCCTTCACCCTTCAGAGGGTTTCACATCTTCCTCTCCCAGGAGTCGGACCACGATGTGCAGCTGACCTCAGCAGGATAATCATGACCTAAGCTGTCCTTTTGGGGGTGAACTTCCTTAGGAAGTCTTCCCGACATCGATACACTGCAGAGAAGAACAGGGCTGGCCAGGGCTGACTTGCCGGGATTGTCTAAATAGGACAGTGGTGCATGGAGTGGGGCTCTGTGCATTCGTTAAATGCTATCGGCAGTTTTTCAGACTTTGCATACATTGTGTATTTACTAAACTTTGGGGACAAGCTCAGTGATAATCACTCCCTTAACGCTGGTCCTCGGTCCCCGCTGTTAGCCTGCCTGGATGATGCGCGCAGGTGAGGAGTTTCTGGTGCTCTCAGTTCTGCAGGTGCGGATGGAATCGTTACTCTGAGTGCTCTCCCTGCAGGGGCGCTGCCTGTTAAGGAGCATTCCCTACCAGCCACTCACCTTCTCCGCAAGCTGCACACTTTCATATCCCCTGCCTTGCCTCTTCTGTGGCTGTTTTGATAACGCCATTGAATGGCTTGTTAATGGTGTTTCATTAACTGCATCAGAGATACGAGTATTACCCACCATGATGATTCACTCGGGAATGCTTAGGGCTGCCCGTCACTGAATGGCCACCAGTGGTGGTTTCGGCAGATAGAGATGTGTTTTTCTCTATGACAAAAAGGCACATGTTTCAGCTGCCGCTACCGTTGCCACAGAGGCTGTCATCCTCCTGAAAGCCCACCATGGCGGTGTGGTGACCTGGACGGCCCAGGAGTGGGTCTGCGTTCAGGGCAGGAGAAGGGACGTGATAGAGACTGTGCCAGCTGCATCTGTCCCTTTTAGTAAGAAAGTGTGTGCTTTCCCACAGGCTCATCTCAGGGCCTCCCCTGGACTTGGCCTTCCTAGAATCATTAGTGAAGGATGCAGCGGGGAAGGGCTTGGGCACGGTGTTGAGTCTGCTGATCTGTAACACCTGCTGACCCGTCAGCTTCATTTACTGTTCAGCTACACTGGCCGCTTTCCAACTGCTAGGTGGACGCAGAAGTTAATGGCTCCTGGTGGATCCATAAATAGCTCCTCTCTGATATTAGAGAATAAGACACAGGCAGACTTATAGATGGCTGGTATCCTTTCTTCCCCTTCACTAGGCTGCACTCCTGACGTCCCATCTGCGGCTCGGGAAGAAGACGGGTGATGGTGTCTCATCCCATAAAAAGAGGCCTGCTAATCCCAGCAGAACAACCCAAGGCACCGCACTTTAAAAAGCAACGACCCAATTTTGATGTTTTGGAAAAGAAGAAAGCCAAGTTGCCCTTATTTCGAAGTTAGGAGCAGCTGTCACAAAACAGTTTCATGCACACAGCAGGAGAAGAAATAGGGTTTGCAAGGTAAGGCGCAGCGGGAAAACGCACACAGGGGACAGCCCCGCATATCCCCCATCTGCCCTGCGGCTAGCTCCTCTCTCCAGCTTCTCCCCTGCTCTGTGCGTGTCTCATGGGGTCTCCCAGCCAGAGACGGGGGAGGAAAGGAGGAGAGAGGGGCTGGCTACTTATTCCTCGGCCCCTCCCTGTTGGCTCGAGGTGGTCTCCTGCACCCGGACCACAGGCCTGGGCTCCATGCAGCACCCTCCTCACAGCTTGGTCCTGGTAGATGCTCCCTCCCTTGCCCTGCAGGCCCAGCAGTGCTAGTGGCTTCCGGCTCTTCCAGCCCTGGGTCCTGCACTCTCCCTCCGTGGTCTCTTTTTTTTCTTTTTTCTTTTGAGACAGAGTCTTGCTCTATCACCCAGGCTAGAGTGCAGTGAGATGATCTTGGCTCACTGCAGCCTCCGCCTCCCGGTTCAAGTGATTCTCCTGCCTCAGCCTCCCAACTAGTTGGGACCACAGGCACACGCCACCACACTCAGCTAATTTTTGTATTTTTAGTAGAGACGGGGTTTTACCATATTGGCCAGGCTGGTCTCGAACTCCTGACTTTAAACCAGGCCTGCTGGGGTAACGTTTCTTGTATTACAGAATCACTTGAGAGATCCTAGTGTCTATTTAGAACACCCAAAGGATTTAGAAATGGAAAAAAAAAATGGTTTGGGGACAGCTTAGTTCTCCTTCCTCATTTGGTGGTTGAGGAGCCTGAGCCCCGTGTGGTGAAGGTTGCCGTTCCAAGGTCACCGGCAGGAGTTGGAAAACCTGCTCTCACAGGCGTCACTGTTAGAAAAGATTCACACACATATATACACACATATTTACACACACAATACACACACACAATACACACACATACACACACATATACACGCACAGATACACACACATACACACACACACACACACACACACACACACGGGAAAGCAAGGGCCCGCCTTGAAAGCTTGCTGTTGACTTCCCAGGCTGAGTTGAGCACTGAATGGTGATTTCGGAACTTCCTTTTGCTCTGTTCAGTTGTGCAGATATAAGTGAAGTCATTCTGTAGTCAGGTGCCTTACTTTAATAAAAAATCATCGTGCGACAGTGACTCGGGTGGTTTTCTGCTTTCCCTTATTGCATATCAGTTAGTCCGACACACAGGAGGATCCTTCAAGCTTTTAAAGGGTCTGGGACTTTTTTTTTCACTTTTTTTTTTGTATCAAGTAAGATAGCTATTTAGTTTTATTTTTTCCAAATCATTTCAACATTGTGTATTGTATAAATCCCCCATGCTTTCCAATATTATATTTGTCATGTGCTAAATTCTCAGACATACCTGGATCTTTTTTTTTTTTTTTTTTGAGACAGAGTCTCGCTCTGTCACCCAGGCTGGAGTGCAGTGGCGCGATCTCGGCTCACTGCAAGCTCCACCTCCTGGGTTCACGCCATTCTCCTGCCTCAGCCTCCTGAGTAGCTGGGACTACAGGCGCCCGCCACCACACCCGGCTAATTTTTTGTATTTTTAGTAGAGACGGGGTTTCACTGTGTTAGCCAGGATGGTCTCGACCTCCTGACCTCGTGATCCGCCCACCTTGGCCTCCCAAAGTGCTGGGACTACAGGTGTGAGCCACCGCGCCCGGCCTACCTGGGTCTTTTTCTGAACTTCGGTTTTCTTCCACTGATCATTTGTCTATGCTTTGGTCACTGCCATATAGTTTTAATAACAAGAGCTTACTATACATTTTCTTTTTTGAGACAGGGTCTTGTTCTGTCTCCCAGGCTGGAGTGCAGCGGCACAATCGTAGCTCATTGCAACCTTGAACTCTTGAGTTCATGCAATGCTTCTACCTCAGCCTCCCAAGTAGCTGGGACTATAGGCATGAGCTACTGTGCCCGGCCTATTTTTATATCTGATAGAGAAAGGTTTCCTGAACACTCTTCTTTTTAAAAATGTTTGGCTAATTTTCTTTCAAGCATTCTTCCAAGTGTACTTTGAAATTCAGCTTAAGTTAAAACAAATAAACAGAAAACAACGCAATGTAATTCTGACTGAGTCTGTACTGTATATGGAAGAATTGGCATATTTTGTATGATTACATTTTTCCTACCCAGGAACACGAAATAGCTCTCCTTTTGTTCAGGTACCATGTCCTCCAGGGAATTACTGCAGTTTTCTACTCCCAGCATTGTGTAATTGTTGAGTTTATTTGAAAATTCTTTTTACTTTTAGTTGCTATTTGAAATGGAAACTTTAAAAGTTTGTGTTTTCTAAATGGTTATTGCTGATTCATATGTATAAATACTCATCCGTTTGATAAGTTTGTAGTTACGTAGGCTAGATTTCCGCGTCAATCGTGTCATTGGCCAACAGGTTTATCCCTTCTTCTTCTGCATTTACACCCTCTGGCCCCTGCCTTGGGCATAGGATACAGGACTTCGAGACGGCAGTGCCTCTTCCAGGGAGGCCTCTGGAATTTCATCCCTCAAGATGATAGTGCCTTTGGCTTTTGGTTTCAATATGTACATACATTTTATAACGTTAAGCAAGTTTCATTGTTTTTCTGGTTTGCTAAGAGATTTCTTTTTTAGTGAGAACATTTTCTAAAAGTTATCAAGTGCCTTTCAGTAGCTATTGAAATGTTATTGAAATGTTCAAATGGCTTCCCACTTTTAATTTATTCATATAACAATTTACATGAGTAAATGTCTTAATTTGAACCAAACTTGCATTCTGGAATCAAGCCTACTGAGTCATGGGATCTTTTGTTTGTTTGTTTGTTTGTTTTTGTTTTTGGGATGGAGTCTCACTCTGTCGCCCAGGCTGGAGTGCAGTGGCATGATCTCGGCTCACTGCAAGCCCTGCCTCCCGGGTTCACGCCATTCTCCTGCCTCAGCCTCCCGAGTAGCTGGGACTACAGGCACCCGCCACCACGCCCAGCTAATTTTTTTTGTATTTTTAGTAGAGATGGGGTTTCACTGTGTTAGCCAGGATGGTCTCAATCTCCTGACCTCGTGATCCACCTGCCTCAGCCTCCCAAAGTGCTGGGATTACAGGTGTGAACCACCATACTCGGCCAGGATCATTTTTATTTTTTTAGAGACAGGGTTTCACCATGTTACCCAGGCTGGTCTCAAACTCCTGAGCTCAAGCAATCTTCCCACCTTGGCCTCCCAAAGTGCTGGGATTGCAGGTGTGAGCCACCGCACCCAGCCTCCTAAGGGTCATTTTTAATAGGGACAGTTACTGCCCACTTGCTGATGGTTGATTTGGGTTCTTGAATCTCTCGTTTCCCCTGAGACATTGATCTCTCATTTTCCTTGACCACTTTGGTCAGGCTTTGCTAGCAAAGCCTTCACTTCTATAAAATAACCTAGGAAAACCTTCACTTTATAAAAATAATATATTGCCTGTAATCCCAGCACTTTGGGAGGCTGAGGCAGGAGAATTGGCTGAGGCCAGGAGTTTGAGACTGGCCTGGGCAATATAGTGAGACCCCATCTCTATGGAAAAAAAAAAGATAAAATAATCTCTTCAGGGGTTCTGTAGTAATTTAAATAACATGGAAATTATATATTCATGGAAGGTTTGTCAGAATTGGTAAAATGGTGTTGGCCTGGCAACCTCTGGGGGGAAGGGAGAGGGGGAGGTTTGTTTTTGTTTTTGAGACAGAGTCTCTCTCTGTCGCCCAGGCTGGAGAGCAGTGGCGTGATCTCAGCTCACTGCAACCTCCGCTTCCTGGGTTCAAGTGATTCTCATGCCTCAGCCTCCCAAGTAGCTGAGATTACAGGCACGTGCCACCACGCCCTGCTAATTTTTGTATTTTTAGTAGAGACAGGGCTTTGCCACTTTGCACAGGGTGGTCTCGGACTCCTGGGTTCAAGTGACCTGCCTGCCTTGGCCTTCCCAAGTGCTGGCATTACAGGTGTGAACTGCCCACCACATCCAGCCTGTTTTTGTTTTTTTGATTTTTGTTTTTGGCTCAAACCAGCAGTCTCCAACCTTTTTGGCACCAGGGACGAGTTTTGTGGAAGAAAATTTTTTCCATGGACGGGGGCAGGGGTGGGGGATGGTTTCAGGATGATTCAGGCATGTTACATTGATTGTGCATTTTATTATCATTACATTATAATATATAATGAAATTATTATACAACTGCAGTATCATGAAGAATCAGTGGGAGCCCTGAGCCTGTCTTCCTGCAACTAGACAGACCCATCTGGGGGTGATGGGAGATGGTGACAGGTCATCAGGCATTAGATTCTCATAAGAAGTCCACAACTGCTGGGCATGGTGGCTCAGGGGCTGGGCTCGGTGGCTCAGCCTGTAATCCCAGCACTTTGGGAGGCCCAGGAAGGCAGATCACGAAGTCAGAAGATCGAGACCATCCTGGCTAACATGGTGAAACCCCGTCTCTACTAAAAATACAAAAAAATTAGCCAGGTGTGGTGGCTGGCGCCTGTAGTCCCAGCTACTCACGAGGCTGAGGCAGGAGAATGGCGTGAACCCGGGAGGCGGGGCTTGCAGTGAGCCGAGACTGCACCACTGCACTCCAGCCTGGGCGACAGAGCGAGACTGTGTCTCAAAAAAAAAAAAAAAAAGCCCACAACCTAGATCCCTCGCATGCGCAGTTCACAGTTCACAATACTGTTCGTGCTCCTCTGAGAATCAAATGCCACCACTGATCTGACAGGGGGCGGAGCTCTGGCGGTAACATGAGTGATGAGGAGTGGCTGCAAATACAGATGAAGCTTCGTTTGCTCACTTCCTGTTGTGTGGCCCAGACAGGGCACCGTCTGTGGCCCCAGGGGTTGAGGACCCCTGGTTTCAACAACAGAAATGTACCATCTCCCAGTTCTGGAGGCCAAAGTCTGAGATCCAGGTGTCTGCAGGGTTGATCCCTTCTGAGGCTGTGAGCAGGACCCCCTTCCAGGCTCTCCTCTGGCCATTGGTTTCCTTCTTTCCCTCCCTCCCCTCCCCTCCCCTCCCCTCCCCTCCCCTCCCTCCCCTCCCTCCCCTCCCCTCCCCTCCCCTCCCCTCCCCTCCCCTCCCCTCCCCTCCCCTCTTCTCCCCTCCCCTCTTCTCACTCTGTTGCCCAGGCTGGCATGGTTTACGTTTGTGGTTTTTCTTTATTTATCTTGCCAGACATTCGCATGTTTTGATGAACTTTTCAAACAACCAGTTCTTTGCTTTATATTCAGTTGTAGACTGAGTTTTCCTGGGGGTTTTTGGAGTTGGGAAGGAAGGATCTTTTTTTTTTTTTGAGATGGAGTCTTACTCTGTCACCCAGGCTGGAGTCCAGTGGCGTGATCTCCACTCACTGCAACCTCTCCCTCCCAGGTTCAAGTGATTCTCCTTCCTCAGCCTCCTGAGTAGCTGAGATTACAGGCATGCACCACCACACCCAGCTAATTTTTTTTTTTTTTTTTGTAGAGATGGGATTTCACCATGTTGGTCAGGCTGGTCTTGAACTCCTGACCTCAAATGATCTGCCTGCTTCAACCTCCCAAAGTGCTGGGATTACAGGCATGAGCCACCGTGCCTGGCTGTGATCATTTATCTTGGCTTCTTTCTTAACCCTTCTAATGTTTCTGTTCTGCAGTGCATGGTGGCTGGTTTGTGTGAGTTCAACGCTCAGCTGTGCATTGTTTATCTCTTAGAGCAGGTGTGAATTTTCTGTTTCAACCAGCTATGTGCAAACATGAACTCCTATTTTTATAACTGCTCAGACATTCCCATGACAGGGCCTCATTTCTGCTTGGCAACAAGAAAACTGAATTTAATTTCATTTAATTCAGGAAACAGTTCTGTCGGGTATTTTTCTCTAATGGAGTCTGGTTGAAAGCTTCATCGCTCACAGAGAACATTCCAGCGTTAGTGTCATGGCCTTCGGCCGGTGCAGGACTTTCTCGGAGCCCAGGTGGCTCCCTGCGGGAAGGAGAATTCGACGCTCCGTCCCCGTCCTCTGCCAGGGACCCACTTACTAGTCTCCTGGGGCCGCTGTAATAGAGGAACACAAACTGGGTGGCATCAAACAACATAACATTTATTTTCTCACAGTTCTGGAGGCCAAACTGCAACATCAAGATATTAACAGATACTGACCTGCTCCCTCCGCAGGCTCTAGGGGAGGAGCCTCCCTTGTCTTTCCCGGCTTCCAGGGCGGCTGGCCATCCTGGGCGTCCTTTGGCTTGTGGCTGCCTGGCTGGCATCCCCGCCCCCATTGTCACTTGACCTTCCGTATGCCTCTGTTTTCTCTCCTTATACAGACCCCAGTTACTGGATTGGGATCCACCCTAACTCAATATGACCTCAGCTTAATGAAAGACATCTGCAGAGACCCTATTTCTACTAAAAGCCACATTCTGAGATTTCTCGTGGACATGAGTTTTTGAGAGACACTGTTCTGCTCCATGCAGGGAGGGAACTGGGATCTGAAGACGTTGCATTCGAGGTCTCGGGGCTCCTCTTCTGATGAGCAGCCTCGGGCTGACCTGGGGCAGGTGTGATGTCTGCGCCTCACCATCTCCACCCTGCCTGCTGTGGAATCTCCATCACAACGACAGGTGCTTTGGAGGCCGGAGTGCATGCGTACGGGCCCTGCACACACTGAATGTCACTGGGAACACGGACACACCCCGCTTCCAGGAGAAGATAGAACACATCGACCCCTTTTGTGAGTACAATTTTTTGAAGTCTCCAAAGCAATGGGACTGCCCTGGGGAAGACAGAGGCTGTGAAGGGAGTGTTGACCCCAGTGGGAGGTGGACGGAACGGGATGCGGGCGCTCAGGGTGGAAGAACGACGTAGGCGGTCAGTGGTCAGTGGGCCATGCCCACATCTGGGCTAGATGTCACTATGGTGCCATTCTGTCTCCACACAGCCAGGCAATGCACAAAATAGGCCATGTGGGCCATAGTGGGGGTGAACATCCAGCCTGGAGGCCCTCGAACAAGCCCACTGAGGGCCTCCAGTTGGGGGCACACATGGGTGACACCTGGCCTAGTGACGCCCCACCTGGACTGCATGTTAAAATCACTGGGGAACTTTTAAAGGGCTGATGTCTGATTTCTCCAGGGATTCCGAGGCGAGCGGGAACGAGGTGAGGTCTGGGCTTGGGGGTTTTAGTGCTGGTCATCCACGGTGACACTGAGAACGGAAGCTCTCTGTGGGTGAGCCCTTGGGGAACCCAGCTGACCAGGCCCCTGGGGTCCCGTGAGGCCTGAGTCTGAGAAGGCTCATCTCTCCCAGAGCCTGCGGGCCATCCCAGGCTTGTACCTCTGGCCCCGCTCTCCGTTCAGGCCACTGAACGGGGCTGAGCCACATCCTTCAAACAGCTGCTCAGATATTTCAAATCAGCTTTCATGGGCTTTTCCATAGGAAGGGGACGTCTGCTTGCTGAAGCCAGCAGCTGGCCCGGCGGGAGGTGTGTCAGGTGTGCTGGGGGAGCCGTGACCTTTCCTGGGTCCCCCTCTGTTCAGCGCAGCCGCCTCGGGCAGGCATGCCTGCAGGGAGGATGGCCGCGGCTGCCAGAGCCCCTGGGGCTTGGTGCGAAGGACCTCTGGGTGCTGGAATCTGCACGTGTTCCTGTGTAGTACTCAGCCCCTCGAGGCCTTGCAGGTGGAGTGGGCGAGGACAAGTTTCTGGGGAGGACACAGGCCTGGCCCTGGGGTGACAGATGGTGGTGTCACCTCATCCAGTCATTCATGAGCTGTGCATACTGGGCAGGTGGCCCCCTGCAGCCTCTGTTCCGCATTTTTGAAATGAAGGGGTAGAGGGTGGTGTGCACGGTCTCAGCACATCACTCAGCATGGAGGGGTGTTGGTCATAATAATAAGGACGAAAAATCCCTTCTAGAGTTCCTTACCAGCCATGCATGGTCCCAGGGCGTTCTCCAGGTTGGCAGTTGATCGAACCCCCCACCCCAATAACCCAGAGTCAGCGACGCCTGTTGCCTCCACCCCAGCGCTGTGGGACTAAGGCCCAGGCAGGTTCAGTGGCTCGAACAGGTCACCTGGTTGGTGGGCAGGAGAGCAGGCACCCCCGGCCACCAGGCTCACCGCCTCCTGGGCCCACTTGTGAATAGTGCTCCTGTGTTCACTGTTGACCAAGGTACCCCTTCCACACCCACTCCTACCTAGGGTCCCACGCCTCCTAGGGTCCCTCCGTAGCCTCCACTCACAACTAGAAGCTGAATGACCTTGGTTCTTCCAAATGACCTTTGGAATGACCGATTGTTCTGCTTTCTTCTGAAGACTGTATGACACATTATCAGACCAAACCAGAGCTCTTGGTTTTTGGATCTGGGGATGAATTCCTTAGCACAGATGGAACCATGAATTTCTATGATCAACTGCCAGGAAGGAAATACCTCAGGTAATGCTGCTGCCTGCTGGTGATGAGGGGACAGCCAGTTCCCCATGGTCACATCTGCCTGACGATTAGACCAGGGAAGAATTTGGGCAAAACAGCAAGTCTTAAGGTTTGTTTGGAAATGATCAGGCCAAGCAAAGCCAGAGACTGGAAATTGTATTTCCAGATCTTCATTCGGATTCTTTTCTTTATGTTTCATAAAATTAAAAAGATAAAAATTCACATTTGAATTCCCAAAATTATTCTTACTATTCCTTTTTTTTTTTTTTTTTTTTTTTTTTTGAGACAGGCTCTCGCTCTATTGCCTAGGCTGGAGTTCAGTGGCGTGATCTTGGCTCACTGCAGCCTCAAACTCACAGGCTTAGGTGATCCTCCCACCTCAGCCTCCTCAGTAGCTGGGACTACAGGTACGTGCTACCATACCCAGCTAATTTTTTAAAAAACCTTTAGTAGAGATGAGGTCTTGCTGTGTTGCCCAGGCTCAAATAATCCACCGCCTCGACCTCCCAAAGTGCTGGGATTACAGGTGTGAGCCATTGCACCCAGCCTCAAAAATTCTTACTATTCTTCTAAAGCCCTCATTGTGTAGTATCTTCTTACCTTTTCCCCCTTTATTCAAAATATTCCAAACCTCTGCCCCTGGAACTGCCTCGTGTCTTTTTTGTTTTTTTTTTTTTTTTGAGACAGAGTTTCGCTCTTGTTGCCCAGGGTGGAGTGTAATGGCATGATCTCTGCTCACCGCAACCTCCACCTCCCGGGTTCAAATGATTCTCCTGCCTCGGCCTCCTGAATAGCTGGGATTACAGGCATGTGCCACCACGCCCAGATAATTTTGTATTTTTAGGGGGGTTCTCCATGTTGGCCAGGCTGGTCTCGAACTCCTGA
Organism: Symphalangus syndactylus; assembly: GCF_028878055.3. Taxonomy (NCBI): domain Eukaryota; kingdom Metazoa; phylum Chordata; class Mammalia; order Primates; family Hylobatidae; genus Symphalangus; species Symphalangus syndactylus. Next base: position 12,633,848 of record NC_072436.2, on the reverse strand, counting down.
CTTCAGGTGATCTGCCTGCCTCAGCCTCCCAAAGTGCTGGGATTACAGGCGTGAGCCACTGCGCCCGGCTGCCTTGTGTCTTTTTAAAAGACGAGGCTGCGGTGTCCTTATCATTTCATGGCTATGTTGATTTCTGTGTAATTGGAGGCCTTGAATTTTCATTCTTAACATTGTCCTCTGGGTGGTGGCCCCAGATGGCTCTGATGGCAGCAGGCACATGTCCAAGCCAGCTCTCCGGCCCACATCAGGTCCCTGGCTTGATACAGGGCAGCGTCTTCCCATTCCACCAGCACTCAGACTCTCTGCTCAGACACGGTGGGACTCTCCACCCTGGTCGTTGGTGCTCTGATGGGGTCGGCTTCCTGGGGCTCCTGGAACAAATGTTCATGCACTGGGCAGCTGAAAGCAACAGCAGCTGATTCTCTCGCGTCCTGGAGGTCAGAAGTCCAAGATCGAGGTGTCAGTAGGGCAACCCTCTCTCTCAAGGCTCCCAGCGAGGGTCCTACCTGCCTCTTCCAGCTTCTGGTGGCCCCAGGTGTTCCTTGGCATATGGCAGCATCACTCCAGTCTCTGCTCCATCTCACATGAACTTCTCCTCTGGGCCTGTGTCTCAAGTCTCCCTCTGCCTTTCTCTGATAAGGACACCAGTCACTGGATATGGGACATGCCCTAATCTCATATAATCTCATCTCAAAATCCGTAACTTAATTACATCGGCAAAGGTCCTTTTTCTACATCCATGGATTCAGCCAACTGCAGATTGAAAATATTAGGAAAAAAAATAACTGTACCACAATGAAAAATAATAGAAATTTAAAAAATACCGTATAACAACTATTTACATGGCACTTACACTGTATTAGGTATCGTAAGTAACCTCGACATGATTTAAAGTGTGCGGGAGGAGGATTATAAATCATGCTGCTATAAAGACACATGCCCACGTATGTTTATTGCAGCACTATTCACAATAGCAAAGACTTGGAACCAACCCAAATGTCCATCAATGATAGACTGGATTAAGAAAATGTGGCATATATACACCACGGAATACTATGCAGCCATAAAAAGGGATGAGTTCACGTCCTTTGTAGGGACATGGATGAAGCTGGAAACCATCATTCTCAGCAAACTATCGCAAGGACAAAAAAACCAACACCACATGTTCTCACTTATAGGTAGGAATTGAACAATGAGAACTCATGGACACAGGAAGGGGAACATCACACACCGGGGCCTGTTGTGGGGTGGGGGGAGGGGGGAGGGATAGCATTAGGAGATACACTTAATGTAAATGACAAGTTAATGGGTGCAGCACACCAACATGGCACATGTATACATATGTAACAAACCTGCACGTTGTGCACATGTACCCTAGAACTTAAAGTATAATAAAAAATAAAGAAAAATAAAGTGTGTGGGAGATATGCATAGGTTATGTGCATAGGTTATATGCAAATACTATGCATACATCAGGGACTTGAGCAACTGTGGCCTTTGGTATCCTTAGGGGCCTTGGAACCCATCCCTCAGGGACAGCAAGGGATGACTGTAGCTACTCCCGCTTCCTCCCCTCTCCTATCCCCTGCTAACAGCTAATCTGCTTTCCGTCTCTACAGATTTGCCTATTCTGTATATAGCCTCTAAAAGGAATCATGTACTATGTGGCTTTTTGTGTCTGACTTCTTTCACTTACATAATGTTTTCGAGGCTTATGCAAATAATGTTTTTCAGGTTTATGCAAATTGTAACATGTATAAGAACTGCACTCGTTTTAAGGCTGAGTAATGGCCACATTTTGTTTATCTGTGCATCTGCTGATGGGCATTTGGGTGGTTCCCACCTTTTGGCTACTGTGAATCATGCTGAACGTTGGAGTACACAACTCTGTGTGGACATATGTTTTCATTTCTCTTGGGTGCATACTTGGATATTGTGTTTATCACACCATGAGAGACTCCAGGATGTCCATGCCTTGGGTTACAGGCACATGGAAACTTGCTTTTTTTTTTTTTTTTTTCAGAGCCATCCCCAGTGCAGGACATGCTGTTGACTTCCATGAGACAAACACCTACTTGGAAATCAGGTTTTTTCTGTACCTTTTGAAGGAGTAGGAATTTCCCAGCATTTCCTGGACAAAGACAGAGGTGAGTGTCAGATACGGAGTGGAGTTCGGAGATGGAGATTCATCCCTGTATGTGACAGGGATGGGGATTTACCAAGAGAGGACAGTGCCCAGCCCGAGCCTGGGAGTTTGGTTGTTGGGTTGGCAGAACTCGTCTGAGATGTGCCATTCTGGTGTGTCCTGGATCAAAATTTGGGGCAGGCTGGGGTGGCTTCAGCTGGAATCACCTGCAACCTGTCTCCTCAAGTCCCCAGTCCCTAATACCGCTGGGTAATCCCTGGGCGTATCAGCCATGTAAACCTCGTACCAAAAGGCGAGGCACAGTGGAAACATTTGGAAGCCCCCAGGATAACGCATGGAGCCTGAGGCAGCCTGGCCCAGCCTCTCAGGCCTAGATGCGCCTCTGTGGATGTTAATGTGGCATAGACGCACCTCTGCGGACGTCACTGTGACACAGGCGCGCCTCTGCGGACGTCACTGTGGCACAGGCGCGCCTCTGCGGACGTCACTGTGGCACAGGCGCGCCTCTGCGGACGTCACTGTGGCACAGGCGCGCCTCTGCAGATGTCGGGGGCAGGTGGGTATTTGCGTCCCGTTGAAACCTGTCCGCGCTTGTCAGAGGATGACCAGAAGCAGACCCAGGAGGAGCTTCGGAACTGCACGGGGCAGGTGCAGCCTGGGGGTGGCACGCACCACAGAACACAAGAGGCATCCAGGAGGCAGATGCAGCAGATAGAGGCCACGTGCCTCACCGCCTGTGAAATGCAGGGAGAGGAGGATGTTATGTCACTGAGCCCATTGGGCACAGCATGGAAGTATGTGACATCCATGGTTGACACTAGGAAGGCAGCACTCGAGTTAGACCTGTGAAGGGCGGATCGTGACCTTGGGCTTTTGTGCAAAGATGACCCTCCTGTGCGTGGCTGTGTCCTCCAATGCATTGACATTTAGCATAATGTTTTTAACGTCCATCCATGTTGTAGCCTTTGAAAAAATCCAGGTGTCCGCAGGAGGTGTTAGTCCAGGGACACCGCGAATGATGCTTGTTCACTAGCAGAATGTGACCCTGGGAGGAAGAAGGTGTACAAAGTGTGTGAGTTCTGGGAGGGAAGAGATATCTCGCTGAGAGAATCCCAAGGGTGTCAGAGGCTTGGAGATCATCCAGTAAGGAAACGAAGGCACAAGTGTCGATGTGGCTGTCTCTGGCTCCTAGGACAGGGCCTGTCCCCCCCTGCCAAGGTGGTGCTGGCTCTTGGCTGCCTGCCATCTTCCCTGCCTCACTGACCCAGAAAGGCAAAGGTACAGAGAGAGTGTCTCCTCCTTTCAGACAGCGAGGCTGGGCATCGTCAGGTTCCACACCAACATGGAGCCCCTCTCCATCAAGGCTTGGCCAGCAAAGGCCTGCGGTGGAGAAAGGTACTCAGAATTGTGGAGCCAGTGCAGGGCAGTGGCCCCGACGTGTGGGCATGAGGGGCATTTCCCTCCCTTTTTCGTACCTCCTTCGGGTCTGCTTGTCACAGTGTGGCCCTGGGACTGCCTTCACGGGCATCGTAGGAAAGCCACACGGCAAGGCCCAGGCTGACCATCTAATCGGAGGACAGTACCCCATGCTTCCTGCAGACCCCTGGCGGGCATGTGGCACCCCAGTAAGGGGAAGAAGGGGCCATGCCCCGACGGGTGCCGAGGCCCACCTCCCGTGCTCTCCCTTCCCGTGGGGGCCTCCGTGCAGCAGCTCCAAGTGCCTCTTTGCAGCAGAATCCCACACATTGCACCTTTCTTGAGTCCCCTCCCTTCTTTCTTGGGCACTTGCATGGTCTGGCAGTGGCCCTGACAACTGGGCACGGGAGCCTATTCCACCTGGATCTGCTTCGGGCTAGATGGTCATCAGTGATGCACACTGACCCTTTTTTGTAAGTGTTGCTGTCTCTGGGTAACTTATTTTTATGGGGTCTCGTTCTGATACCTTGGATGTCACTGTGGCACAGGCGCGCCTCTGCGGACGTCACTGTGGCATAGGCGCGCCTCTGCGGACGTCACTGTGGCACAAGCGCGCCTCTGCAGATGTCGGGGGCAGGTGGGTATTTGCATTCCGTTGAAACCTGTCTGTGCTTGTCAGAGGATGACCAGAAGCAGACCCAGGAGGAGCTTCGGAACTGCACGGGGCAGGTGCAGCCTGGGGGTGGCATGGACCACGGAACACAAGAGGCATCCAGGAGGCAGATGCAGCAGATAGAGGCTGCGTGCCTCACCGCCTGTGAAATGCAGGGAGAGGAGGATGTTTATGTCGCTGAGCCACTCAGGGAGCAGAGTTTCCGAGTCAGTTTAGACAGGACTCACTCCCGTGGTGGCTCTGGGGCCACGTTCTCCTGTGCCTGGTCACTGCAGGGGAGGGCTGTGGCATCCCTCCGTCTGCAGCCATGGCAGCGGGAGAGCCGCATCAGGAGAACTCAGTGACTCCAACAACGCGGTGTCCTGGGCCTGGGGAAGTCCGCCGCAGACCTGTGCTACAGGACACGGAGGTGGCATGTTTGAGAAGGGACTAGACCTGGGCGGCCGTTAGGTTCAGCCCCGCTTTGACAGGTGTGGCTCGAGGAATCCAGTGCCAGCAGCCGGGGCAGCGCAGGCAGGAGGAGCTGGGCCTCTCACTCTCAGCAGGGCCCTGGCACTCCTGTTGCTGCTGCTGAATCCGTGTGTTCTGTTCTCTCAGAAGAGGCTTCCAGTCCTTTTCCCCTGGGATTGGGGTCTCCCGGTCTCAGTCTGCAGTGGGAAAGCCGGTAAGAGGCGCCCCCCGCACTGCCCCACTTTCCAGATCCTTTCTCCATCAGTACCAGGGGCTGCAGCAGCAGTGCCCAAATCGCCCTCAACCTCCCTTTCTGCTCTCCCGACTCCCAGGGTGCGGCCCTCCAGCGTTCCCCAGCCTCTGGGCACCCCGGCTCTCCACAGCGGCTCTTGGTGCCTCTGGACTGGTCCTGAGTGTGTGCCAGCAGCCTCTGGCTTTTGAGGCAATGCTTTCCTGACAATACATCTGTGGGTTGAGTGGGTGGAAACTGAATCACCAACTTATGTTTATTTTCTTTTTTGCTTTTGGAATTTTTTTTTCCTGAGGTGAAATTCACATAACATAAAACTAACCATTTCAAAATGAAGAATTCAGCAGCAATTAGTACTTACACAAGGTTGTCCAGCCACCATCTCTACCTACTTGTAGCACATTTCCCTCACCCCAAGAGGAAACACCAAGCTGGGCATGCCCACTCCAAGCTGGGCATGGTGGTGTGTGCCTGTGGTGCCAGCTAGTCAGGTCCCATCTGCTCGGGAGGCTGAGGCAGGAGGATCACTTGAGCCCGGGCGGTCGAAGTTGCAGTGAGCTGTGATCATGCCACTGCACTCCAGCCTGGGCGACAGAGCAAGACCCTGTCTCTAAAAACAAAAACAAAAGGAAACCCTGAGCCTGTGAAACAAAAGGAAACCCTGACCCCATGAACAGTCTCTCCCCATTCTGCCTCCCCACACTCCCTAGCTGCTGCTCATCTGCTTTCTGTCCATGGATCACCTATTCTGGGTGTTTCATGTACATGGAGTTGTATAACATGTGGCCTTTTGTGCCTGGTTTCTTGCTCTAAGCATAATGTTTTCAAGGTTCATCTATGTTGCCACGTGTATTACTGCTTCAGGACTTTTTTTGCTTTTTTGTTTTTGAGATGGAGTCTTGCTCTGTCACCCAGGCTGGAGTGCAATGGCACAATCTCGGCTCACTGCATCCTCCACCTCCCGGGTTCAAGCAATTCTCCTGCCTCAGCCTCCTGAGTAGCGGGGATTACAGGCATCCGCCACCACGCCTGGCTAATTTTTTTATATTTTTAGTAGAGATGGGATTTCACCATGTTGGCCAGGCTGGTCTCAAACTCCTGACCTCAAGTGATCTGCCTGCCTCTGTCTTCCAAAGTGCTAAGATTACAGGCGCAAGCCACTGCACCCGGCCAGATGTTTTAAGGATGAATAATATTCATGTGTATGAATAGACCACACTTTGTTTATCCATCCATCTGTTGATGGACACCTGGGTTGCTTCCATCTTTTAGTGACTATAAATAATGATGCTATGAGCATATGTGTACCAGTTTTTGTTTGAGTACCAGTTTTCAGTTCTTTTGGGTGTATACCTAGGAGTGGAATTGCTGGATCATACGGTAATTCTATGTTTAACTTTTTAAGGAACAACCAAACTGTTTTTCATAGCAGCTGCACCATTTTTCATTCCCACCAGCAATGTATGAGCGTCCTAATTTTTCCACATCCTCACCAACTCTTGTTATTTTCAGTTTTCTTTTTTTAAATTGTAGTTACCCTAGAGGTTGTAAAGTGGTATCTCATTGTTGTTTTGATTTGCATTTTCTTAATGACTGGTGATGTCGAACATCTTTTCCTGTGCTTATTGGCCATTTGTATATCTTCTTTGGAGAAATATCTATTAAGTCCTTCGATCATTTTAAAATTGGGTTGTTCGTCTTTGCTATTGACTTGTAAGAATTCTTTTATATTCCAGATGCTAGATCCTTATCAGATAGATGATTTGCAAATGTTTTCTCCCACTCTGTGGGTAGCCTTTTCACTGTCTTGATAATGCCCTTTGATGCAGACATATTTCTCAAGTGATTTTATTCCCACCAGGCTAAACATTATCATATTTCTCATACCTCACTTTTCTGACAAAATCCTGCTGAAAACTTTAACAATATTATTGAAGTTTGGTTTGAGCCTTTCCCCCAATAAAATACACAGTCCTCAAGGCTTTAATTTAACAATTAAATACTTGAACCCCTGCACACACTCGCATGGCTGGGGGAAGAGAGGGCAATGTGAAGAGCTCTCCAATGGCACTGCCACCTAAAGGCAACGTGGCTGCATGTGACCAAATATGTCACTGGCTGTCAGGCAACAAACTGGTCCAGTGGCGTCACTGGGGTGGGCACGATAGTTCTAACTAACCAGAGCTGGATGCACACGAGCCTGCACACACTCTTTAGCCCACCTAATTGTTTTCTACTATAAAACTCAAGGCATATGTAAAATAGTCACAGATACCCTAAGGAAGGCCCCTGTTAGGTTTATAGTGCCTTCAGGGTGGGTTGACTTCATAATGATCAACCTAGACTTCCACTCCCTCCCCGGGCAAAGAGCTGGCCCAGCACTCCAAGTAGGGAGTTCTTTATGGCTGTTGATCTCTGCTCTGGAGATGAGCTGAGCACCAGACTGGAAGCATGAGTTGCGGGCTGCTCGGGTTAAACGGGAAGACAGCATGCTGATGGGGGCTGCCAGGAGAGCTTGATGAGGGAGCAGTTCTCTGAGTGGGAGACTTGTTACTTGCACACTGAGCCTTCAATGACTGTGATATTTCACTCCATGTCACAGGCTCCTGGGGCCTACAGAAAGGAGCTGGAGGTACCTAGTGCAGGCTGGGAGGCCTCCTTTATTGAGGTGACATGCCTGGATGCTGGTGGGGGTTGGGGAGAACGCTGCCTCCCTGGAATAGAAGACGCCTTGGCAGCCCTGGGTGCAGGCTGGCCAGCCCTGTCTGGGCTGCCTCTCTTCATTCCATGGCTCTGCTTGTTAGAGGAGGAAGTTAGGCAGACATGAGTGGCGCCCGCCAGCCCAGGAATGTCAGGCGACCATCAGGTGATGGTCAGGCAGTTGTTAAACTGTCTCTCTGAAATGATCATCAGTTGCAGCTCAAGCTGGGGAAGATGGTCTCCCAATAAATAAAAAAAACACCTGAAACTGGTGATCAGCAGCTTCCTGATAAGCTCTCGAGTTGGGTGAGTGGGCTCAAGCGTGCGCACTAAGAGGCAAAACGGCGGATGTATGAACTTCCTCTGGGGGCGTTCAACCAGTAAAGGAAAACCACCCCTACAGAGCACGCGCACAACCTCAGTAAACTCACTACACATGCAATCATCCTCCTGAGTGCTGACCAACACTGCTGCATGGGGCTGCTGAGCAACAGCCCGCCCCGAGGGAAGAACTGAGGGAGGAGAAGAGAAACCCCAGAGCCGTGCCAATGGATAAACCCCACGCCCAGGGCTGAGCCGTCACTTGGATCTCTCACGTGGCGCACTCAGCCCTCTTCCAAGTATACTTTAACTTCCTTTCACTCCTGCTCTAAAACTTTTTCATAAACTCTCACTCCTGTTCTAAAACGTGCCTCAATCTCTCCCTCTGCCTTAAACCTATGTCTGCCCCGAATTCTTTCCTATGAGGAGGCAAGGATGGAGTTGCTGCAGACCTGTGCAGATTTGCTGCTGGTACTCATGGACAAAGTCTGAAAAACCTCTTCCTGCCCTGGGCAAGGCAGATGGGGGCCCACCAGGCTGGCTTTGCCCACTGTCTCCGATATCATCCAACACAGTCGGCCAGGTTGTGTGGCCCTCTCATCTACATTTTCATTTGCCAACAAGATGGTGTGGGCTATGCCGTCTTTGCACAGCGATCTGATCCCAGGGACATTTGTGTGGGTGTGTGCCCAGGAGCTGCATGTCTGCAGGTTCAGATCGGGGTCAGCTTTGCTGGAGACTGTGGCTTCCTGCCATGGCACCACAGAAGAGGGCTGGCGGATTGGTCCTGTTGTCTCTCATAGCTCTGTAGGGACACAGCGAGCCATGTGGACTGACAGCTGGACCCTTCATAAAGATGGCCTAGAAAATTAGGACACCGTCCTGTTGACAAAGCCCCTAGGCCTGCCCCCATCAGGCCTCATGGGTCCTTTCCAGGCCTAAGCCAGGGTTCTGAAATCATCTGTAATTTGAATTTATATTTCTAGGCCACATTCCCTGCATCCTTTCCAGCAAGATGTAATTCTGAGATTTTTGTCATTCCTGGGCGTTATCTTATGAGGACTGCCAAGGGATGCAGTGCCATAGGAGGAAAGTTTTCTTCTAAGCTGCAAGCCAGCTCTGGCTTCTGGAGTTTCTCCTGAGGATTGCAAGACAGTAGGTCCCCTGTCCTTTAGGTCTTCTCCAGAAATACCTTAAAATAGCAAATAAAATAAGATAGAAGCAAACAAAACCTGAACTTAACAGCTGACTTGATTTCTGTGCACCGGAAGCTGTGTTTTATTCACCTTTTACAGCCCATTTTCAGGCTGACGTGTTGTCTTAGGGTATGCACGTCGAGATATTTCTCACCCGTTTTTGTAACGTCTTCAAGTTGGAATCAATGCCCTTGAACTTCCAGGCCTGTGCCTGCACAAGCTGCCCCTCCCTGTGTCTTCGGAGAAGTCCTACTGTGGGGACACAGAGTGGGGGAGGCAAAGCACCGTCAGCTACCGTGACACGAAGCTTGTTGCTGGACCCGGAGAACGTGAAGGAGGGGAAGGGGGCCCAGCACAGTCCATCCCGTGCCCCGCTCAGACCCGCTCTGCCCTCTCGTTACTTCTGGCCCATCACAGAGCCCCCTAGCTGGCAAGATTCGGCAGCATTTGAGGCCTCTTGGTGTCCGTGTCAACTCAGACCCTGGATCCAACAGCCCTGAAATGTCTGCATCCTCCCTTTTCCCAGCGTGTACTCTGAGACATGTCCGTAGGTTCCTTTAGGGAGAGGTTAAGGGACTTGGCCAGGTGCAATGGCTCACACCTGTAATCCCTGCACTTTGGGAGGCTGAGGCAGGAGGATCACTTGAACCCAGGAGTCTAAGACTAGCCTGGGCAACATAGTGAGACCTTGTCTCTATGTTAAAAAAAAAAAAATTAAGGGACTCTATCAAATATACTTGCAGGGCCACTGTGGGGCTCTTTCTTAAGGAGGCCTGGGATCCTCGCGCATGGATGGGCTCTGGGGCTATGAAATTGACTGAAGATGCTTTTTCATTGCGGTGGCTGATACCAACATTTTGTTCACCAGCTCTGTGTTTCCCTTTTAGGGATACAGGTTAAGTCACCATGCTCATCCCAAAGGGCACTGGGCCTTTCTGTCATTATAATAATCATGCCCCCTTAGCCACTGGCAGTGCAGTGCCACCCCCTGCCCTCTCCACCCTGTAGTCCTGTCATCTCTGTTGACACTCAGGAGGCAGTGGAGGACAGTATCCCTCGAGCACCCCAGATGTGCCAGTGCCCCACTAATGCTTCAGCCATAGGGGTCCTCTGGACCTTCCTGCGGACAATGGTCAGGGCTGCATTCTCGAATCTCACTTGGTGAAGTCGTCCGGCTTCTCCTTCCATGGACATGGAGAAGTCGTCCGGCTTCCCCTTCCCTGGACTTGGCGAAGTTGTCCAGCTTGCCCTTCCCTGGACATGGCAAAATCGTCCGGCTTGCCCTTCCCTGGACTTGGCGAAGTTGTCCAGCTTTGCCCCTTCCGGGGCCTTCTGACCTCAATGCTTTGCCAAGGCAGTTCCAGCCTCTCCTAATTTACTGTAGGTCTTCGTGATATGAAAGCCTCCAGGAGCCATCCAGGCAGTGTAGGAAGACAGGTTTCAGGGCCTCAGGCCACTCCACCTCAGATCACAGGACAGTGATTGCACGCTGGTAAATTCTCCCCGAGTGAGCCTTCTCTCCCGGCTGCTGGTCCCACACCCTCAAGACCCCCTCCCAACATGCGGTCCTGGTTCTTGCTGTGCACATGAGCCAGACCTTACGGTCGTTTGGATGTGTATGCAATTTCCTCCTATAGCAGGTGGTTTGGGGTGGGGGCTCCCCAAGGCCAGCCACACACTCAGTGATGGACTGGAAGGGCTCATGGCACACAGCGTGTGGTTCACTCGCAGCCGAGGCCCAGAACGGTGAGAGGATACACAATAGGACCAGCAGGGGAAAGACATGGGTAGGGGCTTGGGAGGCCCATGCACAGGCCTCTGTTTTCCTACTAGGAGAGGTGTGTTAGTCCCTTCCCACACTGTTAGAAAGAAATGCCTGAGCCTGGGTGATTTATAAAGAAATGAGGCTGGCCGGGCGCAGTGGCTCACTTCTGTAATCCCAGCACTTTGGGAGGCCAAGGCAGGCGGATCACTTGAGGTCAGAAGTTCGAGACCAGCCTGGCCAACATGGTGAAACCCCATCTCTACTAAAAATATTTTTTAAAAAATTAGCTGGGCATGGTGCTGGGCACCTGTAATCTCAGCTACTAGGGAGGCTGAGGCAGGAGAATCACATGAACTTTGGAGGCAGAGGTTGCAGTGAACTGAGATTGAGCCATTGCACGCTAGCCTGGGTGACAAGAGCGAAACTCCGTCTCAAAATAAATAAATAAATAAATAAAAAGAAATGAGGTTTCATTGGCTCACGGTTCTGCAGGCTCTAAGGTACAGGAAGCATGGCAGTATTTGCTTCTGGGGAGGGCTCAGGGAGCTTGGCAGAAGGCAGAACAGGCATAGGTGTCTTACATGGCAGGAGTGGGAGAAAGAGACGATGGAGGTGCTACACACTTTTTTACACACTTTTTTTTTTTTTTGGAAACAGTGTCTCTCGCACAGGCTGGAGTGCAGTGGCATGATCTCGGCTCATTGCAACCTCCAGCTCCCAGGTTCAAGCAATTCTTCTGCCTCAGCCTCCCGAGTAGCTGGGATTACAGGCATCCACCACCACGCCCGGCTAATTTTGGTATTTTTAGTAGAGACAGGGTTTCACCATGTTGGCCAGGCTGGTCTTGAACTCCTGACCTCGAGTGATCTGCCCTCCTCGGCCTCCCAAAGTGCTGGGATTACAGGCATGAGCCACTGTGCTCAGCCAGTGCTACACACTTTTGAACAACCAGATCTCACGAGAACTCACTATCGGGAGAACAGCACCCAGGGGGATGGTGCCAACCCATTCATGAGAACTCTGGCCCCAATCACCTCCAAATACCTCCCACCAGGCCCCACCTCCAACCCCAGGATTAAAATTTGACATGAGATTTGGTGGGAACACAGATCCAAACCATATCAAGGGGGCACGTTATCTTCCCTTCTCCAGCAGCGAGAACGTCAGCCACATGAGACTCAGAATGTGGAATCTGTGTTTGTTTGTTCTCATGCTGCTGACAAAGACACACCCGAGACTGGGTAATTTATAAAGAAAAAGAGGCTTGATGGACTCACAGTTCCATGTGGCTGGGGAGGGCTCACAATCATGGTGGAAGGTGAAGGGCATGTCTTACATGGTAGAAGTCAAGAGAGAATGCGAACCAAGAGAAAGGGGAAACCCCTTGTTGAATCAGCAGATCTCTTGAGACTTATTTACTACCAAGAGAACAGTATGGGGCAAATCGCCCCCACAATTCAGTGATCTCCCACCAGGTCCCTCCCACAACATGTGGGAATTACGGGAGCTACAATTCAAGATGAGATTTGGGTGGGGACACAGCCAAACCATATCAGAATCCCAGCCACGTCACACAGAAGCCACTGCCAGCAACCTGCATGGCTGACGAGAGCCCCTCAGTGTGGTTGTTCACCTGGCTACGATTCCTCCAGATACATCGTTTTTCAGCCCATGTTTGTCATTTGATTAAAAGCCTCCCTAAAATCTAGTCACTGCACCTTCAAAAGTGCTATCAAAAAAAGGAAATTGGGGGGGCCCGCTAATGAGGTTATCTGACTTTCACCAATGGGGATTCCATCTCCAGCTTGCTGAGCACGATGGAGAGATCCCAGCCATGACTTGGTCTGGCTTTCAGAGGCTGCTTAGCCTAAACCACCAAATACGTAAGTCATGCTTTGTACAGATTCTTGACACACACAGAAAAGACGACATCAACGCATCAGGCAAGGGTACATCATGACATTGCGAAATGTACTTGCTAAAGGTTATGAAACTCAAAGGCATCTTTTTTGCATGTGATGTGAGATGGGCACGCTCCCCAGAGGAGGAACAGTTTCCTTTCTCGTGACACCCTGCAAGAGGTATTGCGTGTGATTATCTACTAATTGCAGAACAGAGCCTAAGAAAGCCGCATGGAGGGTGTGGCTGGCACGTGCGATTCTTTGCCTGATCCAGGAGAGGAAAGGTGCTGGTTACTGAGATCTCTCAGTCCTACATGCAAACGGAGACCAGCTGGATTGAGGGTTTCTCCGTAGTTTTGGGCCTAGCCTTGCTTGAAAATCTTGACAATCATCAAAACTATCTTAAGGCTGGGCATGGTGACTCATGCCTGTAATCCCAGCACTTTGGGAGGCCAAGGTGGGAGGATTGCTTGAGTCCAGGAGTTCGAGACCAGCCTGGGCAACATGGCAAAACCCCGTCTCTACAAATATTACAAAACATTAGCTGGGCCTAGTGGTGTGCTCCTGTAGTCTCAGCTACTGGGGAGGCTGAGGTGGGAGGATCACTTGAACCCAGGAGGTCGAGGCTGCAGTGAGCTGTGGTCACACCACTGCACTCCAGCCTGGGTAACAGAGCGAGACCCTGTCTCAAAAAAGAAAAAACTATCTTAAGCAACATGAAACTCAAAGCCACCACAACATCCTAATTCTGTGTGTCTCTGAGACAATAGATAATGGCCTAATGCATGCATCTGCAAGATTGTGTAATGTTCCAAAGCATGGATGCACTATTGTTTATTTTGCCCATTTTATTGTCTTTGTAGCTGTCATTGGGATATTTTTTCCCATTTATAACAGTTTTTTTCCTAATATAAAGGAAGGCTGCCGGGTGTGGTGGCGGGCGCCTGTAATCCCAGCTACTCAGGAGGCTGAGGCACGAGAGTCGCTTGAACCTGGGAAGCGGAGGTTGCACTGAGCTGAGATCGTGCCACTGCACTCCAGCCTGGGTAACAGCATGAGTCTCCGACTCAAAAAAATTTTTTAAAAAATGGGGATCACCAGTGCCTCCCCTAAAATGAGGATTACCAGTGCCCCCCTTAAATGGGGATCACCGTGCCTCTCTGGTGGGTGGTTGGAAGATTAGAAATACCGCGGAGAAGGCTCCTGCCCAGCACCTGGCTTGTGGCAGGCACTGGCACACAAAGCTCAACCACGGACGCATGAGAAGCCACGTTGGGAGTCACCCATGTTCGCTGCTCAGCTTCCTTTAAACCCCACGGTGAGCGATCCAGAGCTGGCCAAAAAACTCGGATTTTGCGCTTGAAGAAGAGTGAAAATCCTCATGCCACCAGCTGCCATCGTGGCCTGCCATGTTCGAGGTGTCTCAGGTAAACTCACCACTGCAAAACCCAGAGGTCCCTCCTCCACCCGGGCTGCGACAGAACAGCCACAAGTGTTTCTGCTTCAGTTTTTCCCATCATCGCTTCCCTCCCCAGTGAAGTGGTGGGAGTTTGGGAGACTCAGAGGAGTCCTCCTCAAAGATTAGAAATAGTAGCATGGAGAAGGCTCCTAGAGGTGTGAAGTGAATAGACCAATCCGGGTAAAGCCACAGAGCAGAAATTACAATTCCAGATGTTGGTTTGAGTTTTTCCCCTGGATCCCCTGACTCAAAGAAGCATGACCCCCTGCAGCTGGAAGAGTCCACCTTTATGCTTTGGGCCCCAGAGTGGGCTGTGTTTGCCATTCTTTCAGCCCTGGTTTAATCAACACCTGCGTTTTTCTGCCCCTGAGAGTGACTCACACATGGAAATATAAACTGGGAACTGTCTCCAGGCTCTGTGACAAGATCCAGCTCCGTCTGTAAGGGAAAGTTCTGCCCTCCCATCCCATTTGAGCATGTTTTGGTTTTCAAGAGCTCCCTAGGGCATTTGGTTTTCATCATTTTCCAACGTCTTCCAGTGGAAAGACCAGCCAGCTCCCCATGGAGGGTGCACATGCTCACTCTCTTCTTCCCGCCCCTGGAGTCTCGTTCCTTATGTTTGGAAAGCTGAAGATTTCCTCTGCATTGCATGGTTTATGTCAAATATCTGTGAACATTCAAAGCAAATGGACAGCTCTGTGCATTTTAAGGTTCCCCGGTGTAACCTGAATGACCCAACTCTTGGTCGCTGGCGTGGCTGTTGTTTTCGTAAATCATGTGAGAGGCAGAAGCAGGTTCTCAAGTGAATAAAAAAGGCTGGGTGAAGAGCATGGCCTCAGACACCTCCTACCACACGTAGATAATTGAATCGTTGCCCTATGTGGACTTTGGGTGCCAGAAGAGCACCATGCTGGTTTTTAAAAAGCTGTTTCCCTGTTCCCGGTGTGCAATTGATTTCCATGTCAAAGAAACCCTACTGGCCATCGACAGCTTTTTCCCAAGACTTCTGCTGGGGCAAACATTTCCCAGTGTTTCCTGGGCAAAGATAGAGGTAAGGTGCCAGGTACTGAGGTTGCATGTGACTTAGACAAACCCAGGGAAAGCCCGTGGAAGGGGGCTCGAGTTTGACAGGCAGCGTCAGGTGGGTGAAAGCGGAAACTTGACAACTCTTGCAGGGAGCAGGGAGCTCTGGGTGAGTTAAACTCATTCTGTTCATGTCTAGAGGTGGCATTCGTAACCTGGCCAGATGTCAGCAAGAAGATGGGCACAGGTCAGTCATGGGCTAGAGACTTGCAGGTCCTCAAAGCTTGTCTAACAATTCCAGAGAAGGCCAGGTGTGGTGGCTCATGCCTATAATCTCAGCACTTTGGGAGGCCGAGGTGGGTAGATCACCTGAGGTCAGGAGTTCGAGACCAGTCTAGCCAACATGGTGAAACCCCATCTCTACTAAAAATACGAAAGTTAGCCAGGCATGGTGGCGCATGCCTGTAATCCCCTAGCTACTCAGGAGGCTGAGCCGCACCATTGCACTCCAGCCTGGGCAACAAGAGGAAAACTCCGTCTCAAAAAATAAATAAATAAACCCAAACAAAAACAAACAAAGGGGAGAGCACAACACAACCGGAGTAAGGCTCCCATGATGACAGCATGGGTGTCCACACTGGACGGCTGTTGCGTGCTGCAGAGTTTGGTGTCTCATGGATTCAACCGCAGGATACAAGAGGAGGAGCTTGGAGATAATCCGGCCAACTTACTTCACAGACAAGGACACCGAGGCACAGAGTGACGGGGTCCCTTTCCGGGCACACTGAGCTAGCCTGTCGTAGGCAGGTTTGAGAGCTGAGTCTATTGCCGTGGTCCTGTCCCAGGCTTTCCTGCAGGGCCCAGCTGGTGCTGGGATGTGTTGCGTCTTCTCTCCAGCTTGCATGTTGGTCTCTTCATTGTTAATCTGAAGAAAAGGGCATTTGTCTTAAGAGGAAGAGAAAGGCCATGAATTCCCTTTCCTTTTTTTTTTACCCAAATCTCACTCTGTGGCCCAGGAGGCTGGAGTGCAATGGTGCGATCTTGTATCACTGCAGCCTCCACCTCCCAGGTTCAAGAGATTCCCCTGCCTCAACTTCCCAAGTAGCTGGGACTACAGGTGCCCGCCACCATGCCTGGCTAATTTTTTGTGATTTTAGTAGAGACAGGTTTTGCCATGTTGCTCTTTCCTTCTTTCTTGTGTCTTGGCATCCCTTTTCACAACGATGCTGAGACGTAGGTTCTGGTCCTGTGCAGGGTCCCCAGCCCACACGCAGGCCCGGATGCTGTTACTGGCATCAACTTCGCCAGGCTCTGGGCCTGTCTTTGGCTGTTGGCTGCCGAGGACCAGCAGAAGACATGTTCTGGGTACACGCGAAGGACCATGCTCAGCTGCCAAGGATTCAGAAAATAGGAAATGGGGCTTCTTATGCCACTGTATAAGAGTTCTGTTGGCAGTTGTATTTGGATAAACAGAAGTTTGAGATTCTGATGGTTTTCTGATAGTCTGACCAAGTCAAAAATTGACCCACGTTACTAACACAATCTGTATCTGTCAAGATTTAACCAGAGAAACAGAACTAGCAGGAGACATAGGATATATATGTGGGTTTATTGCAGGAAACTGGCTTCTGTGGCTGTAGGAGCTGGCTAGACACATCAGAATTCATGGGCCTGGCTGTCAGGAAGAGCAGCCTGGGAACTCCTGAGCACAAGCTGAAGCTGCTGGCTGAGGTTTCCCCATAGAAGAAAAAAATTCTATCTGAAGCCAGCAGCTTTGACCAGTGGTAGAGAGATGCCCCATTCACAAAGGGCAGGGGGTGGTATGGCGGGCACGCTTCCCGGGGACACAGTTTGGTGACTGTCCGCATTCCCCCAGGCAAGCGCATGCAGGGGCATGAGGATGGGGCAGATTCCAAGAAGGCCTTGGCCCCCGTCCCCCCTGGCCCTTCTGCCTGGGGCTTCTTTGTGGCTGAACCCTGCCTGGCCACACACAGCATCCTGCACTCTCCAATTTTCTTGGCTTGGAAATCTTAGAAGCGTAGTTTTCTTGTGTCCCAGTTCTTTCGACTTTTTTTGTTTGCTGGCCTGGTACTTCTCTATCTGGTAAGGACACATTTTTATTTTGTTTTTAATTTCCAGTCCATCGTGGGACCCACACTTTTGTAAACCACGATAAAGATGAACTACCAGAAAAATGATGAAGCACTTAGACGACATGGCAAAGTGAAGTGGCTGTCAGAGTTTCTACACAGTTGCTCTCCATTTCCACACTCAGTGAGGTGCAGAACAGTCAGTTCCCGGACTGTCCCTGGAGCACAGGCCAGGCACCCCAGATGATTAACTGAGGGGTTCCATGAGTATTTCCTGAGCACTGCATGCTGAGCACTGTTGTAGCCCGAGGAACTAAACTTAGTACCCAATAGTTACTTTTTCTAATCCTCTCTCTTCTTCCGCCCTCCACCTTCAAGTAGGCCCCAGTGTCTGTGTGTGTCCATGTGCCCTCATTTAGCTCCCACTTATAAGTGAAAATGTGCAGCATTTGCTTTTCTGTTCCTGAGTTAGTTTGCTAAGGATAATGGCCTCCAGCTCCACCCATGTTTCTGCAAGGAACATGATCTCATTCTTTTTTATGGCTGCGTAGTATTCCATAGTGTATATGTAACACATGTTCTTTATCCAGTCTACCACTGATGGGCATTGAGGTTGATTCCATGTCTTTGCTATTGTGAATAGTGCTGCAATGGACATATGCGTGTATGTGTCTTTATGGTAGAACAATGTATATTCCTTTGGATATATACCCAGTAATGGGATTGCTGGGTTGAATGGTAGTTCTGTTTTTAGCTCTTCGAGGAATTGCCACGCTGCTTTCCATAATGACTGAACTCATTTACATTCCCACCAACAGGGTATAAGTGTTCCCCTTTCTCCACAACCTCACCAGCACCTGTTATTTTTTGACTTTTCAATAATGGCTGTTCTGACTGGCGTGAGATGGTACCTCATTGTGGTTTTGATTTGTGTTTCTCTAATGATCAGTGATGTTGAGCTTTTTTTCATATGCTTGTTGGCCACATGTATGTCTTCTTTTGAAAAGTGTCTGGAACTTTGCTTTTAATGAGGGATACAGACAATAAATTAACATAATAAGTAAATTAAACAATACTTTGGAGGGCGGTGCATCCTAAGGAAAAACTAAAGCAGAGAAGAGGGATACCAATGATGAGTTGGTTTCTTTTTTCCTGTTGGATGGGGGTGTTGCCATCAGGGATGAAAACAAATGAAGTAAACCCATCTATTGAAAGGAATTCACGGTTGTCCTTATCAGTGAATACATTTTTTTTTTTTTGAGACGGAGTCTTGCTCTGTCCCTAGGCTGGAGTACAGTGACACGATCTCAGCTCACTGCAAACTCTGCCTCCCAGGTTCAAGTGATTCTCCTGCCTCAGCCTCCTGAGTAGCTGGAATTACAGGTGCCCGCCGTGACGACTAATTTTTGTATTTTTAGTAGAGACAGGGTTTCACCATATTGGCCAGCCTGGTCTGGAACTCCTGACCTCAAGTGATCCGCCCATCTTGACCTCCCGAATTGCTGGGATGACAGACATAAGCCACCTGCCCGGCCACATTTTTATTTTAACAAGATGTTCTTATCAACAAACACACAAAGATGCACACGAGATGAGAATTTCTGAACCAACCACTGATACACACAGGGAAGACTTCAGGGCAGGTTAACATGTGGGGCTAGGGGAAATCTCTCAGCATTTGCAGGGGAGAGCTTGGGCAGTCCCAGGAGGAATTTCTGAAAGGAGCCGGGAGGAGAGAACAAGAGGACGAGACAAAAGATAATGGAAAAGACGAATGGTTTTTAGAAAGCCAGGTACCCGCCACCCATGAAGTTTAACAGGAGGAAGACGTTTCTCACTGGGCTCATTTTCCCAGTTACCTCGGCAGGAGGAGGCGTGGAAGGAGGGCACCAGAGTCCCATACACTTCACACAATGCAGACAAGCTGGGAAATCAGTAATCTTGTCACAATTAGCAACTCTTTAGCAACAATAACGTGCTCACTGGTTTAGCTCAGTGGACTGGGTGTTCAACTGTGAAAGAGAAGAACAAAATTAAGGAATGCGCACAAAAGGCTGGTGAGAGAGTGTCAAGGCTGTCTAAAAGCTGCAGTGAAATTAGTACTTTCTGGCTTGCAAGGTGAAAAAGATTCCACGAGACCATGTGAGTTTATTGTTCTACTTGGCAGTATATAAAATGGAGGCAGGTGGTCATAGTAGGTGAGGCTTATTCGGCACCCACTGTGTACACCAGGACTGTTCTAAGAGCTTTATATATGTGTGTATATATATATATGTGCGTGTGTGTGTGTATATATATATATATGTGTATATATGTATATATATACACACACATGCACACACACACACATATATATATATATATATATAGGGTTTTTGTGTGTGTGTGTGGTTTTTTGTTTTTTTTTTTGTTTTTTTTTTTGAGTCAAGGTCTCGCTCTTGTCACCCAGGCTGGAGTGCAGTGGTGTGATCTTGGCCCACTGTAACCTTCGCCTCCCGGGTTCAAGGAATTCTTGTTCCTCAGCCTCCCGAGTAGCTGGGACTACAGGCATACACCACCTTGCCCAGCTAATTTTTGTATTTTTAGTAGAGACAGGGTTTCACCAAGTTGCCCAGGCTGGTCTCGAACTCCTGACCTCAGGTGATCTGCCCGCCTCAGCCTCCCAAAGTGCTGGATTATAGGCTAAACCACCACGCCTGGCCAGAGCTTTATAAATATTAACTCACTCAATCCTGATAACCACCCTGGGAGCTAGGTATGTCTCTTTTTTTTTTTTTTTTTTTTTTTTGAGACGGAGTCTCGCTCTGTCGCCCAGGCTGGAGTGCAGTGGTGCCATCTCGGCTCACTGCAAGCTCCGCCTCCCAGGTTCACGCCATTCTTCTGTCTCAGCCTCCCAAGTACCTGGGACTACAGGCGCCCGCCACTACGCCCGGCTAATTTTTCTGTATTTTTAGTAGAGACGGGGTTTCACCTGTTAGCCAGGATGGTCTCGATCTCCTGACCTCGTGATCCGCCCACCTCGGCCTCCCAAAGTGCTGGGATTACAGGCGTGAGCCACCGCGCCCGGCCCTATGTCTCTTATGCCCCACTCGGAGATGAGGAGACTGAAGCTGCCCTGCACGAGCTTGGACTGTAAGAAGTGGGCACACCAGCACACAAACCCTGCTGTCATACTTTCTTCTAATTTGGCCTTGAGATCTCTCTCTGGAGAGTATCCACTGGCCAAGAGAACCACTTTCTAGGAGAACCCTGACCAGGGGCAGAGTTAGGTTTGGGGGTGCCGGTCAGGTGCGATAGGTGGGGGGCAGCTCAGCAGAAGACAGGAAGACACAGGAGTGGTTCATTACTCACAGGTCCTGCAGTAATAATACCTAATAAACCCCCTGGGTGCCCAGGAGGACCGATGGGCAGTCCAGAGACAGCAGAGAGCTCAATCAGTGGGTGGGGGCAGGGGAGAGAGGGATCTGTGGACCAAAGGCTTTATTGGGGTCCTGGGAATTACCCGGCAAGTTTCCCACAGGGAGTTCCAATTGGTGGGTTTGGAGCAGCACGAGCTCTGTGGGGTCACCCTGTGACTGAAGGGTGGTCACCACAGCAGAGCTGCACAGTCTGTGTGGGGTGTGGGGTCAGTGGGGTGAGTCCAGTAGGCTGTGTGTAGCTATCCCAGCTCAGCTGATAAATATTAACTCGTTCAATCCTCGCAACCACCCTAGGAGCCAGGTGCTACTCTGATGCCCAGTCTCCTCGTTTCTGAATAGGGCATAAGAGACATACCTAGCTCCTAGGGTGGTTGTGAGGATTGAGTGAGTTAATATTTATAAAGCTCTTAGAACAGTCCTGGTGTATACGGTGGGTGTGAATCAGCCTTACCTATTTTTATCACCTGTCTCCATTTTATGTACTGCCAAGTAGAACAATAAACTCATATGGTCTCATGGAATTTTTTTCACCTTGAAAGCTAGAAAGTACTACTAATTTCACTGCAGCTTTTAGACAACCTTGACACTCTCTTTCCAGCCTTTTGTGCACATTCCTTAATTTTGTTCTTCTCTTTCACAGTTGAACACTGTGTCCACTGAGCTAAACCAGTGAGCACATTATTGTTGTTAAAGAATTGCTTTGGGAGGCTGAGGCGGGAGAATCGCTTGAACCCGGGAGGCAGAGGTTGCAGTGAGCTGAGATGGCGTCATTGCACTCCAGCCTGGGCAACAAGAGTGAAACTCCATCTCAAAAAAAATAAAAAATAAAAAATAAAAAAAGAATTGCTAATTCCAGCTGAGTGCGGCAGCTCACGCCTGTAATCCCAGCACTTTGGGAGGCCGAGGCCGGGGGGATCACAACGTCAGCAGTTCAAGACCAGCCTGGCCAATATGGTGAAACCCTGTCTCTACTAAAAATACAAAAATTAGCCGGGCATAGTGGTACATGCCTGTAATCCCAGCTACTCGGGAGGCTGAGGCAGAAGAACTGCTTGAACCCGGGAGGTGGAGGTTGTAGTGAGCCAAGATCGCACCACCGCACTCCAGTCTGGGTGACAGAGCAAGACTCTGTCTCAAAAAAAATAAAAAATAAAAAAGAATAGCTAATCCCGGCTACACGCAGCCCACTGACCCACTGACTCCGCTGGGAGGTAGTCACCAGGAGACGGTGGTATAAGGCAGGTCTCTGGATCAACTGCCTTGAGGAACTGGGAGGAGGAGAACTAGAAGCTGGGTTGAGGGTGACTGTGCCCTGCTTCTGGCCTGAGAATGTATATTCAGAATGGATGCAGAGGCAACTCATTACACCCGGCAATTTGGCTCCATATCTGAGCTCCTGCCTACGATGCCATCCTGCCTCTCAGCAAGCACCCATCATCCTTCTTGGCGAGCTGGGAGATGCTGTCCCGGGTGGAGGGAACTCCCCTGCTTCCCACCCAGGGTCCTGGCACCCAGGACCCCCACAGCAGGCCATTTCAGCCCACTCAGAGAGGGAGTGCCCGGACATCATCTATCCCTCAGCGAGGCTCCTTACGCCCAGGGCATAAAGCTGGAAGGTTTTAGCCTCTTGCTGGCTTTGCCAGGACAGTCTGAGACCAAGCAATTAGAATGAACAACAACAACGAAATGTCTGCATTGTCTTGACTTTAAGAAGAGAACAAACAGGTCCAAACCCACAGTAGCTAAGCCTGCCCTGTCTGAGGGTGGCCTCTCGCCAGCAGCTCCATCTTCTCCTGGAAATAGACGAAGACTTCCCAGATGAGAACAAGCAGAGGCTGTTTACTCAGAGCTCGCTAGGGCAAAGAGTCAGCCACCAGGCTGGCGTTGGGGAGGGACTCAGGCAGGTGGAGGAGGGGAAGCTCTGGAGAGCCCTGACTGGAGGCTGTTGGCACAGGGAGGCTGGCGTGCGGCTGGCTACAAGCGGGCCTTCATTGGTCAGGGGGACGTATTTGCTTTTTTCTGGTTGGTCCTGAGTTGGAAACAGGGACAAAAATTAGGGAAGCTGGGGGTCCCTGCCCAAGTCCTGGCCAGTGAGGCAGGATGGCTGTAGAGGTGGTGGGCCAGAGTTCTGTCGTCCTATAGGGTCTGGCTGTGGCCCGACTGTGTGCGCCACCGCTTTTTTTTTTTTTTTTTTTTTTTTTTTTGAGACAGAGTTTCGCTCTTGTCACCCAAGGCTGGAGTGTAATGGGGCAATCTCGGCTCATTGCAGCCTCTGCCTCCCAGGTTCAAGTGATTCTCCAGCTCACACAACTGATTAGCGTGATGTCCGGTAACTGGGACTATAGGCATGCACCACCACGCCCGGCTGATTTTTGTATTTTTAGTAGAGATAGGGTTTGCCATGTTGGCTAGGCTGGTCTCGAACTCCTGACCTCAGGTGATCCACCTTCCTCAGCCTCCCAAAGTGCTGGGATTACAGGCGTGAGCCACCGTACCCGGCCTTGATCTCTTGCACTAAGTGAGAAGTTTCTCCAGGACCCTGGGACTTGGGGTTCCCACAAATTCCACAGCATCGTGCTCTGATGGACAGCAGTTCCCAGGAATGCCAAAGACCATGGTGCCAATGGGAAGGACTCGCAGGCCCAGGTTCCGGGAGGCACTACACCCTTGGATGGGAATGGAGGACCACACTGTGGGTTTCCCGAGTGGCCTCCACAGTGACTGCCAGAGCCCTGTGTGGTCCTCTCTGCGGGGACTAAAGTGACCCCCAGGAGCTCTCTGTCCCCACAGTTCGAGACAGCTAGGCAGCCTAGAAAAGCCAGGGAGCTTGGAGGTGGGGGTACTGAGAGGGGAGGGAGGCCCACTCAGGGTGCCTGGTTCCTGGCATCCTCTGCCCAAGCATCTTCCTATGCACCTCTCCGGGGCTACACTGTGATACAGAATAGGAACTGTCCCATGGATCCGGCGATGGCTCGGCTATCAGAGCTGATGGGTCTCACTGCATAGAGGGCCTCAGTGCCTCCCGTGACCTAAAATTCGAAAGCAGATGAATACATCCCAAGCTCCCCTAACAACCCAGCTCTAAATCTACCTTGGCCTCTGCTGAACCCCTGTGCGTCCCTGTTTTTAGCCAGCGCCACCTTTGGGGTTAAGAAGCCCCTTATCTCTGCCATCTGTTGCCAAGGGAGGTTTGCGGTTTTCTTTTCTTCTCTGCCCTCCTGGTTTCTTTTTCTAGCAGTGCCAAGACTAGGTGGGTGCAATTTGTCCTTGGGCACAAAATTAGTGGGAAGTCAGGGGGATGGGCCAGAGTGACTGATTCTTCCTTTTGTCTCTGGTTCCAAGATCGGCTGCAGCACTATCGCTAATCCTGTCTTTATGGCAAATTTGGATATTTTGTTATCATGGATGTTTGCATTAAATTTGGTTTTCTTCAAATATTGCATTTAAATATGAGTTATCTTTGAAACTGAGCTTTGGGGGCCCCCTTCAATTGTGCACCCCAGGCGAGAGCCTTGCTGGCCTCCGTGCTCCCTCCCTGCTGTGGAGCCCACAGTGCCCCTCCACGTGGAGTGTTCCTGGGTGGGTGAGTAGACCCCTCACAGTGTAAAGGGATTTTTAGGTTTCAGTCATGATTTCTGCATAACCCTTTGTTAATTAATAATTAATTCATTGTACAAATATTTCTTGAGCCAGCTCTGGTCCAAGAACTGTGGCAGGTGCCAGGATTCAAGAGGGAGCAAAGCCTTTGCCCTAATGAAGCTCATGGATGTCTTCCTCGCCCGTAGACCTTGCGGCTCTGCAAATCCCCGGCTACTCAGCCTTGTCGGGGTGGATGAGAAGGGGTCCTGGGAGGGGCCTGGGAGCCAGCATTGCCCCCACTCAGATTTTGAAGTCCCTGGTGGGCGACATGCGTGTTGGGAGAGGTTGCTGAGCCAAATGCCTCAGGCCCTCAAGACAGGCTTAGATGTCTCCAAGAGGGAAAAGCTTCCTTTGTCCCAGGCATTCCTTCTATCATGGAAACAACTGTCAGAACCAGCATGTGAGACACCTGCGTGGACGAAGAGCAGACAGTACTGGATGACTTTGGGGAGCCCCGTCCTCTCCCACCCTAGGCAGGCACATTCCTGCTCTTTTGTAAACACACTTAGGGTTTCAGAAACAAGTTCCCACAGCCTCCAGCCCGGGACCTCACAAGCAGTTGGCGGTGTGTTGAAGAAACAGTGATGAATGAACGCACCCAGTAAACAGTCCATCTTTAAAACCCCCAGGTGTCATCTGTCTTGCAAATCCGGAGATGTAGATGCTATTAGATCAGCGTTGCTGCTGACAGCAGTCATTTCTATTTGGCTTGTGGGGGAGACTTTTAGCTGTTTGCGAGTAGGAGTTCATGGGCACTCCGTCCTTATCCTTACCAAGAATCAGAGAAAGGTGGGCCCCTGGGTGTCCTTCAGCACCAAGGCTGGTCATGACGCTGGAATCTCCCCTGACCTGGACCTTCCCAGGTTCTCGCTGTGATGCCGTTTCACTAAAGCTGCGTGTGACCTTGGGCAGCTTCCCAGCTATGCGGGTTTCGTCACAGGATTTCTCGTTTTCAGGCATTAAAAGGACCAAAGGTCGGACGGATGAAGTGGCTCACGCCTATAATCACAGAACTTTGGGAGGCTGAGGTGGAGGATTGCTTGAGCTCGGGAGTTTGAGACCAGCCTAGGCAACACAATGAGACCTCGTCTCCACAAAAAAAAATTTAAACTGTTACCTGGGCATGGTGGTGCATGCCTGCAGTCCCAGCTACTCAGGTGGCTAAGGTGGGAGGATCACTTAAGCCCAGCAGGTCACAGATGCAGTGAGCCGTGATCATGCCACTGCACTCCAGCCTGGGTGACAGAGTGAGACCCTGCCTCAAAAATAATAATAATAATAATAATAATAATAATAATAATAATAATAATTTTAAAAAGATCCAAAGGTCTAAATCATAACTTCAGTCTCTCACCCGCTAAAGAGCTTCTCCCTTATCCTTGTTCCCATCCCCATCTCTCCTCCCTGACCCCCACCTCCACCCCCACCTTCACCCTCAGCTCAGGCCTGGCTGCATAATGTAATCATTGATAGGATTGGATGTAAACCTACCGTCTTGCTATTTGTTTTCAACTTGTTCCATCCATCTCTCATTCTCTTCCCGTTTTTCTGCTTTCTTTCAGACTAGGTTTTTTTGTTTGTTTGTTTGTTTGTTTTGAGATAGAGTTTCACTCTTGTTGCCCAGGCTGGAGTGCAGTGGTGCAATCTCCGCTCACCGCAACCTCCACCTCCCTGGTTCAAGCGATTCTCCTGCCTCACCCTCCCAAGTAGCTGGGATTACAGGCATGTGCCACCATGCCCGGCTAATTTTGTATTTTTAGTAGAAATGGGGTTTTTTCATGTTGGTCACGCTGGTCTCAAACTCCTGACCTCAGGTGATTTGCCTGCCTCAGCCTCCCAAAGTGCTGGGATTACAGGTGCGAGGCACCACGCCCGGCCCAGACTATGCATTTTATGATTTCATTTCATCTCCATGGTTGTCTCCAGGGCTGTACTTTTGTGTTTCTTGGCAGTCATTCTAAAATGTACAGTAGATTCACTTTCTGGCTTGAATAGCTGGCACAGGAGGAAAGTGACTGTAAGAAATTAAATGTGTCAATTACAATGTCTGTAATTCACTGGAAAACACCCCACCATCATTAGTGTGATGTCATGTATGTGAGAAGGTTGAAGCTTTAACTTGATGAATTAGTCATTGACTTACTTGCACTCTCATAGGCACAGGCCAGGTGGTCAGCAGGTGTTTTATCAGAAAGAGCTGCCCTCTTGAGATGGTGACTACAAGTCCTGCTATCGGCATCCCCATTTGCAACTGGCACTTTGCCAAAAGGGTGTCAAAAATAGCTTCTTTTCTATTGTTGAAGTTAGAGACTGGCAAATGAGCACCATGGTATGTGAGTCTGCTGTGGTTTGGAGGCCTTCCCTGCCCCTGCACAGACAGGGTGGAAGAATCCTCCTGGCCTGCACCCTTCACCCCTTAGGGGTGGCTGCAGCAGGAGTCCTAGGAGGTCCTTTGTCCAGCCAGGGGTACTGGGGGATTCCCACAGCATGACACTGACCAGAGGCAGTGAGATTACAGCATAATCCCAGCACTTCGGGAGGCCGAGGTGGGTGAATCACCTGAGGTCAGGAGTTCAAGACCAGCCTGACCACATGGTGAAACCCCATCTCTACAAAAATACAAAAAATTAACTGGGCGTGGTGGCGGGCATCTGTAATCCCAGCTACTTGGGAGGCTGAGGCAGGAGAATTGCTTGAACCTGGGAGGTGGAGGTTGCAGTGAGCAGAGATTGTGCCATTGCACTCCAGCCTGGGTGACAGAGTATGACTTCGTCTCAAAAAAAAAAAAAAAAAAAGATCCTGCTGGGTGCCCACGTGCACTTTCAGAGCACCTATGGGACAGATCTTAGATGTCAGTCATGCTTGCAGGACATATGAATGTTTGGTGCCTGCTTTGCTGGTTACCGTTTGTATAATAAATGCCATTTTGTGTGGTAGACTCTGCTCTGAGACTTGCTTCTGTGATCATCTGGCTGTGAGATTGGGGTGGGGCGGGCTAGCTCTCCCCTCTGGGATATTTTGGTAGCTGCTGCCATGAACAAAAAGAGCTTTCTAGTTGTGCACCATATGGTCATATCACAGCTTGCTGAATCCCAATAAGACCCCACGGATAGAGTTACATCATTCGCTCTGTTGATTACATCATGGTATTCACTGTTCATTTTCAGCTACCAATAATGCAATTATTTTTCCCCTGAAATTTGACTAGGAAATTTCCATTTCTCTTCACGTCAGTCAGGTTTTCTTGTAAACAAATGGTACTAGCCCTTGAGGGTTTCTAAAGAAGTAACAAAATGATTGAAAATATACAAATATGAGAGTTTTTAATAAGTGAAAGAGTTAGATCATATTGGGCAACAAAAACAGTGTAACCATAGAGATACTTCCCAACATCTATTTTCAAAATAGTGTGATCTATAGGAAGAATTTGCTTCAAAAGTAGCTATTTTCTCATTCATTGTTAAGACATTATATTTGCATTACAGAAGTGGAGTGTGCGTGTGTGTGTGTGTGTGTGTGTGTGTGTGTGTGTGTTTAAATATCTGCTGGGTAGCAATTTGTTGACTAAAAGCTGCAAACATTTGTTAAGAGAAAATTTCAAAGACCTAAATATATGGAGAGATATGCCATGCTCACGGATCAGAAGACTCAATATTCTAAAGATGTCAGTCCTACATCTACAGATTTATTGCAGTCCCGACAAATATGCCGGTAGATAATTTTTTAAAAATAGGAATTCACAATCTGATTCTAAGATTCCTAGGGAAATGTGAAGGACCTAGGCTAACCAAAACGCCTTTGAAAAGAAGAACACGGCCGGGCGCGGTGGCTCACGCCTGTAATCCCAGCACTTTGGGAGGCCGAGGAGGGTGGATCACGAGGTCAGGAGATCGAGACCATCCTGGCTAATACAGTGAAACCCTGTCTCCACTAAAAATACAAACAAAAATTAGCCGGGTGTGGTGGCGGGCACCTGTAATCCCAGCTACGCAGGAGGCTGAGGCAGGAGAATGGCGTGAACCCGGGAGGCAAAGCTTGCAGTGAGCCGAGATCATGCCAGTGCACTCCAGCCTGGGTGACAGAATGAGACTCCGTCTCAAAAAAAAAAAAAAAAAAAGGAAAAAGAAAAAAAAAACACAACTGCAAGACCTCCACTGCTCGATTTTTAAAACTTACTATAAAGCTCCAGTAATTGTGACAGGGTCGTGTCAAAACTGCCTTTGCAAAATGATGACTGAGACAGTGAAAGATCTAACTTAACCGACCCCATCTTGCTTCTAACCTCCAAGCTGTCCTTGCTCATTCCTGGGCGTAGGTGGAATGAGCTCATTCCAAAGCTCATTCCTGAACTAGCTTTGGGAGAAACTTAGTTTATAACTATATGATTTATAGTTTAAAACAAAGACGTAACAGCCTCTTCCCAAGGCAGACCTTCTTGCCTGGGGACTAGATTGCCTTTGTAGGACTAACATGAGCCATAAGATTAGAAATCATGGTTTAGGAGTCATGTAGCTGGAGGTGACAAGATTCTGACCCTCCCAAAACTGCTGCTCTTGCTTCAGTGATTCCGCCGCAGATGCTATGCTGTGATGTGGATGGCTGAGCCTGGAGCCTGAGGAGCTTGGCTTTGTGGATTTCAGAGATCTCTGGCTTATGCCTTGTGAGGAAAATGGACATTTTGGATAAGAACATATGTCCCCACTGGGGCTTGGGTTTAGACAACAGATATGAGGCAAAGACCACAGAGTGACCACTGTGCCGATTCATAGATTTGGGAGACATGAGCTGTACATTTTCTGCAATTCAATAGTCCCAGCAACTGACAAAATGGGACATATATAACCTATAGAACTTCTGGGGGTAAATAAGACATCATTCAATACATATAAGGTGTACATTGGTTCAGTCTGGAAAGGTGGGACAACTTGAAGTTGGGAGCTTCCAGGTCATTCTAAATACCAGTCATGCTGTAAACCAACAGATGCCAGCATGCAAGGCCCAGCCAGCCCAGTAAGTAGATATTTGCATTTTTTAGGGCTTTCTATGAGGTCAGTAAACAGTTTGAAAGGCTGGCCAGGCGCAGTGGCTCAGCAGCAGTTTTGGGAGGGTCAGAATCTTGTCACCTCCAGCGGTGGCTGGCCAGGCGGGTGTAATCCCAGCACTTTGGGAGGCTGAGGCGGGTGGATCACGAGGTCAGGAGTTCAAGAACAGCGTGGCCAACAAGGTGAAACCACTTCTGTATTAAAACTACAAAAAATTTAGCCAGGCGCGGTGGCAGGTGCCTGTAATCCCAGCTGCTTGGGAGGCTGAGGCAGGAGAATCACTTGAACCTGGGCGGCAGAGGTTGCAGTGAGTTGAGATGGCGCCACTGCACTACAGCCGGGCGACAGAGTGAGACTGTCTCAAAAAAAAAAAAAAAAAAAATTTTGAAAGGCTAAGTAAGGGTTTCCTCTTCCTGTTTCCTTGTGCTCTGAACCTCCCTAACCTGCCCCCTGGGCCTGCTGGCCCGGCTACACACACTGCCCCAGGCAAAAATGGTTGGAGGGATCTGTATGGGACCATGATGAGAGCTGGTTTAGAGAAGGTGAGGGTGGAGGTCAAAACCACAGAGGTGGCTGAGGAGTGGGTGGGCTATGGGCTTTTTGAATCTGCTACTTGAAGCAGAGGGATGGGGTGGCAGCTGGAGGGGGGTGGAAGCTGGAGGGAGGTGGCCTTGTCTTGTTTTTGAGATGCAGGATTCTATGGCATATTTACATTTTGGTGGGAGCGAGCTGGTAGACAAGGAGGAGAAAGTGGGGGTAGGGACAACAGCAGGCAAAAAGTGTCTGAGAAGGCAACAGAGAGGAATAGTTTAGAAATGGGAGTTTGCCTCTCCCAATTACTGGGGTGACTGAAGTGGACCCAAATCCAGCCCTCTGCCTGTCTTAAGTAAAGTTTTATTGGAACACAGCCACGCCTATTCACTTACATATTGTCTGTGACTGCTGTCGAACTCCCATGTCAGAGTTGAAATGCTGCCACAGAGAGCATCTGGTTCTCAAAGCCTAAAATACACCCTGGCCCTTCGTGGGAAGTTTGCTGACCTCTGCGACCCATAAGGTAGGCTGTGAATTTGAAGGAAGGGTTAGGGGCAGACCTAGCCCCTTGCAAAATCCTGGAAAAGCCCTGTGAGCAGCTGTGAGCTCAGAGTTTTTGCATTTCAGCAAACTCAGAGAACTCAGAGTTTACAAATTTCCAGCCACAGAGTTCGCAGCCTGATGAGGAGTTTGCATTTTCCTCTCGCAGGAAGCCGTTTGCTAGAGTGCAGATGTGGCCAGGAGGCCAGTGTGTCACACTGGTCATGGTGGCATGTGCCTGCAGTCCCGTTATGCAGGAGGCTGAGGTGGAAGGAATACTTGAGCCCGGGAGGTCAAGGCTGCAGTGAGCTGTGATCACATCACTCCACTCCAGCCCGGGTGACAGAGTGAAAACCTGTCTCAGAAAAAAAAAAAAATCCAGCTCATACTAATTAAAAACTAGATATAATCCAAAACATGTTTTCCAATAAATAGACAAATATACACACTAGGCCCAATACTCATTCCTTACAAGTACAAATTACATGTCTTCCTAAAAAAGAACCTTCCTAACCATGAGACAATCAACATTGGTCTTATAAACATAACTGGATGGTGGATTTATGAGCAAAAGAGAAAACTTACAAAAGGAAATAAAGATAAAAAGCTGTATTTACTCATTTCTGCTTGTGAGCATAATTCCACATAGCCCCTGACTCTGTGCTGACATATAACTCTCCACGAAAATATTTAAAAGACAAAACAAAACACCTGCCCCTTCAACATCTCTTACCTAAGTCACTATATTCCTTTAAAAATACCTGTCCTGGCCAGGTGCAGTGGATCACACCTGTAATCCCAGCACTTTGGGCTGAGTGAGCAGCTGTGAGCTCAGAGGTTTCGCATTTCAGCAAACTCAGAGAACTCAGAGTTTACAAATTTTTGGCAGAGGCTGAGGAGGGCGGATCACCTGAGGTCAGGAGTTCGAGACCAGCCTGACCAACAAGGAGAAACCCTGTCTCTACTAAACATACAAAATCAGCCGGGTGTGATGGTGCATGCCTGCAATCCCAGCTATTCAGGAGGCTGAGGTGGGAGAATCGCTTGAACCTGGGAGGCGGAGGTTGCGGTGAGCCGAGATCGTGCCATTGCACTCCAGTCTGGGCAACAAGAATGAAACTCCATCTCAAAAAAAAAAAAAAAAAAAAAAACCTGACCCCTTGCTGTTTCCTACACACGTGGTAACCACTGATGAGAGTCACAATGTTGATGAGAAAACCAAACTGTAAAATATTCAAAGACGCTTATCCTGAGCCAACATGAGCAACCACAGTGGCAGAACTGTCTCAAGAGTTCCTGAGAAAGTGTGCCCAGGGTGGTGAAGTTACAATTTGGTTTTATACTGTTGACAAAAAAAGAGTCAAATTGTGTGAAATATTTGAAGAGATTTATTCTGAGCCAAATATGAGTGACCAGTGGCCCCTGGAGATCCTGAGAACGTGTGTCCAAGGTGATTGGGTTACAGCTTGGTTCTATACATTTTATGGAGACATGAGGCATCCATCAGTGCACGTAAGATGTACATTGGTTGGGTCCAGAAAGGCAGGACAACTGGAAGTCGGGGTGGGGTTGGGGGGACTTCCAGGTCATAGGTAGATTCAAAGATTTTCGGATTGGCAATTGATTTAAAGAGCTATTCTCTAAAGACCTGGAATGTCTGGGTTAAGATAAGGGGTTGTGGAGACCAAGGTTTTACCATGCAGATGAAGCCTCCAGGAGGCAGGCTTGAGACAGAATAGATGGCAAATGTTTCTTATCAGACCTAAAGAGTCTGTTCTATCAGTCTTAGGGTCTCTGTGTTGATGTTACTGCTGGTCAGCTGTGCTTGAATTCCAAAGGGAAGAGGGCATAAGGAGGTATGTCCCACGTCCCCTTCTAGGCTGGAGTTCCAGACCAGCCTAGGCAACATAGCGAGACTCCGTCTCTAAAAAAAAGGTATCCCAGTTTGTGTGACAGATTCTGTGATTACCTTTTCCATGTAATAGGCACTCTCAGAAAATATCTTCTGAATTGAATGGAATAATTTGGAACATAATGAAGTAATAGTTTTGCTAAAATGTTTAAAATGTTGAACTGTTTTTCAGGTTAACTTTGGAAAGCCCTTGGCCAAGAGGACAGGTCCATTCAGATGACTGGGGAGCTTAGAATTTTATTTTTGGTTTACAATGCGTTTTAGGGAGACGAAAGTTACAGGCAAAGACATAAATCAGTACATAGAGGGTATACATTGGTTCAGGCTAAAGTGGTGGGATACCTTGAAATGGGAGTTGGAGGGCTTACAGGTCACAGGAAGATTCAAAGATTTTCCAATTGGCAATTATTTGAAAGAGTTAAGCTTTGGCTAAAGTCTTGAGGTCAGTAGAAAGAAATGCTTGAGTTAAGATAATGGGGGTTGTGGAGACCAAGGTTCTTGTTGTATAGATGAAATCTCCAGTTAGCCTTCAGAGGAAATAGGTGGTCAATGTCTCTTTTCAGACCTTAAAGGTGTCAGACTCTTAATATTTCCTAGATCTGGGAAAGGCCTGGCTGCATTAATGGTGATTTTCTACAGAATGCAAATTTCCCTCACAAAAGACAGCTTTGCAGGGCCATTTCAAAATATGTCACGCCAGTAATGCCAGCACCTTGGGAGGCCTAGGTGGGCAGATCATCTGAGGTCAGGAGTTCAAGAACAGCCTGGCAAACATGGTGAAACCCTGTCTCTACTAAAAATACAAAAATTAGCTGGGTGTGATTGTGGGCACCTGTAATCCCAACTACTCGAGAGGCTGAGGCAGGAGAATCATCTGAACCCAGGAGGCGGAGGTTGCAGTGAGCTGAGATGTGCCACTGCACTCCAGCTTGGGCAACAGAGCGAGACCCTGTCTCCAAAAAAAAAAAAAAAGAAATATATTGTGGGGTAAAATATTTTGATATTTTGATTTCCTTCAGGGTCTGCCATCTGTCATGTGATACTACACCAGGGCCAAGTTGGAACAGGGTATCTCATTGCCACAGGAGTCTCTTCTGCCAGCCTTCTGATCTCTATCCTAACCTTAGTGCTGGTCAGCTGTGCCTAAACTCCAAAAGAGAGGCGATAGAGACCATCCTGACTAACATGGTGAAACCCCGTCTCTACTAAAAATACAAAAAAGTAGCCAGGTGTGGTGGCGGGCGCCTGTAATCCCAGCTACTCAGGAGGCTGAGGCAGGAGAATCGCTTGAACCTGTGAGGTGGAGGGTGCAGTGAGCCAAGATTGCGCCACTGTACTCCAGCCTGGGTGACAGAGCAAGACTCCGTCTCAAAAAAAAAAACAAAAACAAGAACAAAAAAGCAAAGAGAGAGGGGATATAAGCAGGTATGCCTCACCTGCCTGGGAGGTCCGGGTGGGAATTCAATTTTTCAAGTGTTTCTGTGGTCAACTTGCCCAAGAAGGGGGTTCATTCAGTTGGTGGTGGGGCTTAGGATTTTATTTTTCATTTTTAATAATTATTCTGTAATCTACAACCAGATATACTCTTATACCCAAACTTTAATATAATTTTACACCTACTAAACCCCCACTACCTGTATATAAACTGTAAATTAAAACACTATTTCAAAACCGTCTGACAAACCCCCCCTAAAAGACTTCTCCCAGGGTGTGGTCAGTCTCTAGTCCTCAATAAAACTTCTAAATAAAACTAACTTGAAATCGTAAAAAATAATTTTTTTTCCTTCATCAACATACTTTAGTACTAGCCAGGTAAGAGAAGAAAGGCAATAAGGACTGTTGCGATTCCTCGTTCCCATCTGTAATTTTTTTTTTTTTTTTTTTGAGAGATAGTCTCCCTCTGTCACCCAGGCTGGAGTGCAGTGGTGTGATCTCAGCTCACTGCAATCTCAGCCTCCTGGGTTCAAGCGATTCTCCTGCCTCAGCCTCCCCAGTAGCTGGGATTACAGGTGCGTGCATGCCCGGCTAATTTTTGTATTCTTAGTGGAGACGGGGTTTCACCATGTTGGCCAGGCTGGTCTCAAGCTCCTGACCTCAAGTGATCCGCCTGCCTCGGCCTCCCAAAGTGCTGGGATTACAGGCGTGAGCCACAGCGCCCGGCCCCCATCTGTATTTTTAATGGGGTTGAGATGGGGTTTCACCACGTTTGCCAGGCTGATCTCGAACTCCTCCTAGTTCCCTATTGCTTAAGAAGCCTTCAGGGAGGGAGGCCAGACTGCACGGAAACGCTCCTTGGGTAATTAATTCCCAAATCTGGGTTGCGCCATCCACTGCAGTGACTGACGCAGGGTCAGGAGGTGGCCTCCGGAGGCCAGCTAGTCCCTGCAGCGCGGATAATCTTCCCTCCCTACCGCAGGAGTCTGGTGCTCCTCAGAGATGAGCCCTGTCACAGCGGAGTAAATGTCCTTGGGGTAGATTTTGAGACAGACAGACGTGAGTCAAACCACAGGCAGGAAATTTCATTTCCAGACTGCACTCAAATTCTTTTTTCCTGACTCATGACATTTCAAAACACATTTCATTTTACAGACCAAGCTGAGAGCCCTTCCGGCCAGAGGCCCCGACTCCAGGGCCATGTGGTTCACTCCCTTCCGTCCCCTCAAGTTCGGAGTTAAACTTGAGAGCTTCCTGCAAACAGGACCAAAGGTCAACAGAAGCGCGGGGCAGGAAGGGGAGGGGGCTATCTGAATGGGGGAAGCCCCGTGCCTTGCTGCTTTTTGACATTATTTGGACTCAGATATTCTTAGAGCACTTGATTTTCATCAGTTTTTTTTTTCCAGTATATTATAAACCGAGTCACTAAGGA
Source organism: Symphalangus syndactylus (assembly GCF_028878055.3). NCBI lineage: Eukaryota > Metazoa > Chordata > Mammalia > Primates > Hylobatidae > Symphalangus > Symphalangus syndactylus. Next base: position 12,598,506 of record NC_072436.2, on the reverse strand, counting down.
AGAGATTATTCTATAATACAGTTTAGGGTTTAAAAAAATATATTCCAGGGCCGGGCACAGTGCCTCACGCCTATAATCCCAGCACTTTGGGAGGCCGAGGCAGGTGGATTACCTGAGGTCAGGAGTTCAAGACCAGCCTAGCCAACATGTTGAAACCCCCTTCTCTACAAAAAATACAAAATGAGCTGGGCGTGGTGGTGCACAACTGTAATTCCAGTTATTCTGGAGGCTGAGGCAGGAGAATTACCTGAACCCAGCAGGCAGAGATCGCAGTGAGCCGAGATTGTGCCATTGCACTCCAGCCTGCACAAGAGTGAAACTGTCTAAAAAAAATATATATATATATATATATATTCCAAAGAAAAGAGGTCTTTGTCCTTTTAAGGAAGGAAATTTGGTATTTCCAGGTGTCGAGCTATAACATGCTGGAAACCCGGGGAGGGACCATTGACCTCCCAGAGCCCAGCCTGTCCTTGAATCCCCACCCCGTGGAGATGTGAAGTGAGCTGGGGCAAGGGGCGTGATGAGCAGACGGACGGCCCGGAAGAGTCCAGGTATGTGCCGGGCACTCCCTCTCTCCCTGCAGCAGCAGGAGGCATAGGCTGCAGGGTCACAGCCAAAGTCTCTCCTGCTAAGGAAACAGTCACCGTGAGCGAGCCCAGCCGCCATGGCTGAGGTGACAGGTACTCTGAGTTCTGAGCGCCCCTCTATCGTTCTGCTGTGCGCCTGGCTGCTCACCGGAAAGCATTTGTCTCTGAGTCCAATCCGCCCCGATTTCTCATTTGTTTGGTTGGCGATGGTTCTGCTGAAATAGACCCAGAGCAGCAAGGGTCACTTCTGAGGACCGTGGACCCCTGGAGCAAAGATTCCCCGCCCTGTCTGTACTTGGACCCAAACAAGCACTTCAAAAGCCTCCACGCTTGGCCTCGACCCTCCAGTGCCCTTAATTCTCAAAGCGTCCCAGGTGATTCTGCCTGTGGCTAAGCAGAGAACCTCAGCATTAAGTTACACCTGCCACTCGGGTAACCCGTGGGGCTTGTTGAAGGCAACGCAGGCCTCAGGTGTGAATGACCATTAAGCAGGGAAGGCTGGGCTTGGGGGTTTATACCTGCACTCCCAGAACTTCGGGAGGCCGAGACAGGAGGATTGCCTGCGACCGGGAGTTGAGACCAGCCTGGGCAACAAAGTGAGTCTTATTTTTTGTCTCTACAAAAAATAAAATTAGCCAGGTGTGGTGGCAAGGGCCTGTAGTCCCAGCTACTTGGGAAGCTGAGATGGGAGGATTGCTTGAGTCAAGGCCAGCCTGGGCAACATAGAAATACCCTTTCTTTCAAAAAAATAAAAAATAAAAAAAGCCAGGCATGGTGGGCATGGTGGCGTGTGCCCCTGTAGTCCCAGCTACTCAGGAGCTGAGGTGGGAGGTTGGCTTGAGCCCCAGAGGTCAAGATTGCAGCGAGGTATGATCGTGCCACTGCACTCCAGCTTGGGCAGCACAGCAAGATCCCTAAAGAAAGAAAAGAGGGAAACACTGAGGGCCTTTTTAACAAGGATAACTGGCTACTTTCAGTGAATTTGCTTAAAACAGAAACCAAAATTTTACTCTAAATCAGTGACTCTCAAACCTCAGCCTGCATCAGAGTCCCTTGGGGGCTTGTGAAATACAGATTGCTGCCCCACTCTCTGGGGTGGTCCCGGGCTCTGTGATCCCAGCGAGAATCCAGCTGATGCAGAGGCTGCTGGTCCAGGGGCCCCACTCTGAGAACCACTGCTCTAAGTGGAGTGGGGGGGGGGATAAAAATGAAAATTATAGAAGACTTGTGTTATCTAATTAATAAAAATGCAGATTGCAGGTGCTTTCAGTTCTTAGCATAATCACAGCATGACTGAGTGTGTGACTGAGCAGAGAGGGAGGGCAGGGAGGGGCAGCCCCACGCCCACAGGCTGGACCGCCTTCTCGGTACGCATCAGATGGACCGATGCCACCTGCAGCTGCTTGCGATGGACACAGAACGTGCGGATGGGGTGATCGCAGGAGGGACGGGGCTTGGTGATGCTCACATCACAGGAACCCTGTGTGAAGTGGAAGGGTTCCTACTGAGGGCTGAGAACACAGACGCCAGCCCCCTGGAGCCAGACCGCACCCCAGGGGAGGGACGCGCCCTGCCCGGAGTCCCGAGAATCTACCTTTCCTCCTCCCCCAAATTCAGAACCCCCTCATTATGCTGAGGCCTGACAAAAGGCTCCCTCTTTCACCCAACTTCAGGCAGACTCTGCTGAACCCTCTTTTTTTGAGATGGAATCTCGCTGTGTTGCCCAGGCTGGAGTGCAATGGTGCAATCTCGGCTCACTGCAACCTCTGCCTCTCTGGTTCAAGCGATTCTCCTGCCTCAGCCTCCCAAGTGCCTGGGATTACAGGCGTCTGCCACCACGCCCGGCTAATTTTTGTATTTTAGTAGGGACAGGGTTTCACCATGTTGGCCAGGCTGGTCTCAAACTTCGGACCTCAGGCAATCCACCCGCCTCGGCCTTCCAAAGTGCTGGGATTACAGGTGTGAGCCACTGCGCCTGGCCCACTGAACCCTCTTTTGATGAGGACTCCGTTCTCGAGCCCTGTCCTCAGCCTGCCCAAGGCAGTCTCAGCAGAGAATCCTACTGAGTCACCCCAACCCTTGAAATCTGATCGAGTTCCTGAGCACCTCTCCTTTCCCCCGGCCACGTCCAGGTCCTTGGTCTGCCTTTAGCAAGAACCCCTTCCCCTTGAAGTTCTCCTCTTAGCAATTTTTCATCCACTGACCCCTCGCTGCTCATGGCTGTAAGTCCCCGTCTGCAGGGTGGTGTTGGGATCAAGTTAGGCTCTTTCCCCTGTTGCAACATCCCGTATATGGTCTGTCCCCCATCTCTTTGAGTCTACATGAGGCGCGTCTGTGACCACTGCCTGTGCCCCAGGTGCGTCTCCCTGTGTGGGTGGAGGCAGACTCCTCCGGAGACCCTACACTGTTGCCCAGCCTGGGTGGCTTGGAATCCACGCATTTCTGTGCTTTGTGGGGGGCCTCACCCCAGGACCTGCGCGCAGAGACTCCAAAAAAGAAAAGGTTCCCGGGCCTCCGCAGCGTGTACCCTTGCTGTGACCTTTGGAAACCTCTCTGGCAGGGACTTCTCTGGCCTCGGTGTCCTGCCCCTGAAGGGAAGGGTCATCTACCTGGCCAGCCTGACTGCTGGGGCCCAGCCCTCCCTTTCCCCCCAACTTCAAGGGTAAGGACGCGCCTGGGCAGGAGGACAAAGGCCACCTCCTGTTCCTCTGCTGGGAACATAGCAGGAGGACACGCGGCAGGGCCCCAGTAAACAGAGGGAGGTGGCGAGCCTGATGAAACCCAGATGGCCTGGCCTCTAGTGTCTGCAAGCATCCCGGCAGGGGGAAAGGGACCTGCGATTTTCCTTAATGATGGGTAATGTCTTCATGAAATTTGCCTTCCAAGTTCATTCAGCTGGGAGGAAGCATTGCCCCGGGGGATGACTGAGTTCTCTCAGCTCATCCCTACCCTACCTCGACATGGGCTGTGACTGACAGAAGCAAAAAAAAAGAGTGAAGGGGGTCCTTGGCTGGCGGCCCTGGCAGGGAGGACTGAAGCCAGGCACCCACTCCCCTGTCCCCAATCCAACACCCAGTTGGGAAGAGAAACCCGAGGCAAGCGGCTGTCCATTGAGGAAGATGACCCAGGTGAGTCTCAATCACTTCAGGAGGTTTATTTGCCAAAATTAAGGACGCGCGCCTGGAAGGCAGGTCTATGCCTTTCTCTGAAGATGATTTTGAGGGCTTCAATATTTAAAGGGAAAAGCGCAGGCTATTGAGAAATACAATTTTCTTTCTTTTCTTTTTTTTTTTTTTTTGAGATGGAGTCTTACTCTGTTGCCCAGGCTGGAGTGCAGTGGTGCAATCTCAGCTCACCACAACCTCCATCTCCCGGGTTCAAGTGATTCTCCTGCTTCAGCCTCCCTGGTAGCTGGGACTACAGGTGTACACCACCATGCTCAGCTAATTTTTTTGTATTCATAGTGGAGACGGGGTTTCACCATGTTAGCCAGGCTGGTCTTGAACTCCTGACCTCAAGTGATCCACCTGCCTCGGCCTCCCAAAGTGCTGGGATTACAGGTGTGAGCCACCGTGCCCAGCCAGAAATACACAATTTTCATGTGAGAGGAAGGAAGGGGAAAATAGTCATTCATGCCTCTGCCTGGCTTGGTGAATCTGCATTTTTACCTAAGATAACGTAGACAATGGGGCAGAGGAAGCAATCAGCTATGCACTTGTCTCAGGTGGGCAGAGGGATGTCTGAGTTGGTGCGGTGTCTCCCCGACACTTGTGAAGGTAAGCTATCAATTGACATTGCCATGGTGAAATTTAACAGAAACCCTTTAGGGTAAAGATCTTGGGGCCCACAAGAAATTTTACTCAAAAAAATGAGTGAAGGGGGTCCTTGGCTGGTGGCCCTGGCAGGGAGGACTGACGCCAGACAACCCCACACACACCAATCCAATGCCCAGTCAGGAAGAGGAACACAGCAAGCTCCTGCCGATGGAGGAAAATGAAATCGTTTCAGGAGGTTTATTTGCAAAAGTTAAGGACACGTGCTAGGAAGGCAAGTTGATGCCTTTCTCTGATGATTTTGAGGGCTTCAGTATTTAAAGGGGAACTTCCTTGTGGGCACAATGCGAGGGAGGTGGGTGGCCTTATCTTGTCATCTCAGGAACAAAAATGGGAGCACATGGTCCAGTTCCCAGCTTGACTTTTCCCTTTGGCTTAGGGAGTTTGGGGTTCCCAAGATTTATCTGCCTTTCATACTCTGTCCCCACTGCTCTGGCCATTTCCTGAGGGTCTGACGTTTCTGCTGCCCTGTGGACAGCGTGGTGCGTCCACCCCAAAAGGCTGGCTGTGCTCTTGGAAAGTGAGGGTCCTTCTCTATCATCATTGCTCAAGGTCCTCAGGTGTGATGTCAGGGCAGCTGGAAGCTGTTTCTCCACATCCCTCAAGCCTCCTGCAATGCCCGGCAGAGCCCTAGTGCTGCAGTTTGAGGCTCAAGGGGCCATATCCCCAACTCCCTTCAGGTCACCATGTCACCAACAGATGTCCCAGTCTTGGTGTCTTGGTGTTGCAGAACTTAGCTCCTTCATTCAGCTAAAACCAGGCTCTTGTCACACAACCAGGAAAAATTAGGTGCTCAGACACACTGAAGCAAGAAGGGAACGGAATTTATTGGGCAAAAATGAAAAGAAAAATAAAAAACTCCCAGCCAAGTGAGAGGGAGCCATGCTAACAGGCCCCCCACCTCATGGAGGTGGCCACGCATGCAGGGACTAAAGAGGCCAGGCTCACTCACCTCCCCCATGCAAACAGCGGGAACCTCCCATGGCTCCACCTGGTCCACCCAGCGCGCAGGCAGGTTAGAGATTTCTCTGGGGAACCTCCTGCTTATCTGCTTCCTGCATCCGTCGTGGGGTTCTTGAACTCGGAGACCCCAGGAAAGCACAGCTCCGGTGGGAGCTGGACCCACCGAGACCTTGGTCTAGTGTTCTTCAAACCGTTCCTCAGAGTAGTGATAAGGCTTCAGGTGTTAAAAACCTTAGACAAATTAAATGTAACAGTTGAGTTGGGCAAAGACCAATTTGCAAATCGGGCAGCTTCCCGAGCCAGAGTGAGCTCAGACTCCAGGGTAGCCGCGTGGTGGACGATTTATGGACAGAAGGAGGAAAAGTGATGTGCAGAAAATGGAAGTGAGGCACAGAAACAGCTGGATTGGTTACAGCTCCATGTTGGACTTGAACGTGGTTCGAACAGTCGGCCCTCTTTGGCCAAAACCCTGTGATTGGCACAAGAGTAGGTTACTGTCTGTTTACGACTCTATTTATTTTATAGCTCACTATGTACAGAGAAATCTTTAGACCAAACTTAAAATATGTAAGAAGGCAGCTTTAGATTAAACTTGATATAGCAGGACAGGTGCAGTGGCTCACACCTGTAACCCCAGCACTTTGGGAGGCTGAGGTGGGTGGATCCCTTGGGGTCAAGAGTTTGAGACCAGCCTGGCCAACATACTGAAACCCTGTCTCTACTAAAAACACAAAAATTAGCTGGATGTGGTGGCGCATGCCTGTAATCCCAGCTACTCTAGAGGCTGAGGCAGGAGAATTGCTTGAACCTGGGGGTTGCAGTGAGCAGAGATCACATCATCACACTCCAACCTGGGTGACAGAGAGAGACTCCATCACAAAAAACAAAAAACAAAACAAAAACCAAACAAAACAAACAAAAAACAAAACAAAAAAACAAAACAAAAAACAAAAAAACACAAAACAAACGCAAAACAAAACACAACAAACACAAAACAAACAAAACAAAAAACAAGCAACCAAACACAAACACAAACTTAAAGGAAAGAAGGCTTCCACAGCCAAGCAAGTCTGGGGATCACTGGGTAAGGTGAGGTTAGATGAGTCTTTGCAATAGGGCCTCCCAGAGCTGCTGTCCCTTCAGTGATGTTTATCAAAGGCTGGCTGTGGGCCAGACACAGTGTCAGATTCCAGAGTGATGGTGCTGATCAGAAGGGGTGGCCCTAGGTGTAAGAGACGGCAGTGACGTAACCCATGAGCGCTTAGGTGATTGGCTCACTGCAGCTGGGATGGGTGCCACACAGGAGCACAAGGAGCTATAATAAAAAGAGCCTAGTGGGGAGATTGACGGGAGACAGTAAGGAATGATACTGAAGCTGGGCTCTCAGGAATGAGTAGGAGCTGGTAGAGGGGTATGTGCGTGCATGTGTGGGTGTGCATGCACACGTATGCGTATGTATACATGTGTGTGTGCACGCGCATAGGATTCTTGGCCAGGCAGGAGGACCCTATGGTGGGCAGGTGTCTTGGAGGACTTGAAAGAGACCAATGTGACTGTAGCAGGAGCCAGGATTGGGCCCCAGGAGAGTGGGCAAGGCAGGGATCAAATCTTACAGGGCCCATGGAGGGCGTTTGAACTGTATCCTAGGAGCAGTAGTTCATGGGTTTTAAGCAAGGGGTTGACGCTGAGAGTTGTCTTTTTCTTTAATTAAAATGTTTTATATTTTGAGACCGAGTCTCTGTTGCCCAGACTGGAGTGCAGTGGCACGATCTCAGCTCACTGCAATCTCCACCTCCTGGGTTCAAGCCATTCTTCTGCCTCGGCCTCCCCAGTAGCTGGGACTACAGGCGCCCACCACCATGCCTGGCTAATTTTTGTGTTTTTGTTTAGTAGAGACGGGGTTTTGCCATGTTGGCCAGGCTGGTCTCGAACTCCTGGCCTCAAGTGATCCACTGCCTTGGCCTCCCGAAGTGTTGGGATTACAGGCGTGAGACATGGCAACTGGCCTGAGAGTTGCCTTTTTAAAGATGCTGGAGAATGGGCTACGTGAGGACAAAAGAAGGTGTTAAGAAAGGAATGAGGGTATCCACAGGCCTAGGGAGGGTGAGAGTGGCTTAGACCAGGAGCATTAGCTGTGGAAGGAGGTGGACAGAGCTCAGAGATATAGAGGAGGTAAGACTGAATGGTACCACAGTGAGGGCGAGGGTCCTCTGGGTGCCTGAGCAGCTGTGGGTCACTCACGGAGCCAGGGAACCTGAAAGAAGACCAGGAGTGTGGGGATGGTGGGGTCGGGGGGGCATGGGCAGAGGTCAGCTTTGTACATGTTGAGTTTTGAGGGTCCCATGAGGCCTCCAAGGAGTTGCTTTGAGCTCTGAGGATGAACCTAGGCCGGTGTGGTGGAGATTGGCTGTGGACAATCCTTCCATGGGCTCTCTTTGTCCATTTAGTAACACAACTCTCCAAGTCTAGGGTGGACAGCTGGATGCCAGCTGTGTTAGTCCATTTTGCATTGCTATAAAGGAATACCTAAGACTGGGTAATTTATAAAGAGGTCTATTATTTGGCTCACAGTTCTGCAGGCTGTACAAACATGGCACTGACATCTGCTCAACTTCTGGGAGGCTTCAGGAAGCTTCCAGTCATGGTGGAAGATGAAGGGGGAGCTGGAGCATCACATGGCAAGAACATGGCAAGAGAAGGAGTGACAGAGTAAGGACGGAGTTTCAGGATTTTATTTTTTATTTTTTTTGAGACGGAGTCTCACTCTGTCACCCAGGCTGGAGTGCAGTGGTGTGATCTTGACTTACTGCAACCTCTGCGTCCTGGGTTCCAGCAATTCTCAGGACTTACCCTCCCTAGTAGCTGAGACTACAGACATGAGTCACCATGCCTGGCTAATTTTTGTATTTTTAGTAGTGATGGGGTTTCGCCGTGTTGGCCAGGCTGGTCTTGAACTCCTGGCCCCAAGCAATCCACCCATCTCGATCTCCCAACACGCTGGGAATACAGGCGTGAGCCACCACACCCAGCCAGAGTTCCAAGCTCTTTTAAACAACTGGATCTCGCATGAACTCACAGAGCAAGACGGCACTCATGACTGCATGGAGGGTACCAAACCATTCAGGAGGGATCTGTCCCCATGACCCAACGCCTCACACTAGGCCCCACCTCCAACAATCACATTTCAACGTGAAATTTGGAGGAGACAACCATCCAAACCATATCATAGCCAAAGATTACATTTCCCAACCTCCTTGCAGTGGGATGTGGCCATGTGACCTGGTGTGACCAATATAGGGTGAGCCAATGAGCTATGAGCAGCCTCTGGGTTAAGCCATTCAGGTTACATCTCTTCCCTCCAGTTCAGTTCTTCTGGCTTCCCAGGGTTGGTGCAGTGGGCAGGGAGGAAGCCACATGGGAATGGTGGTGTGGCGAGAAAGAAGTGGGAAAGTAGAAATAGATGTTCCAGGCCATTCTCTTTTTGAGACAGAATCTCACCCAGGCTGGAGTGCAGTGGTGTGATCTTGGCTCACTGCAACCTCCGTCTCCCAGGTTCAGGTGATTCTCCTGCCTCAGCCTCCCGAGTAGCTGGGACTACAGGTGCGTGCCATGACGCCTGGCTAATTTTTTGTATTTTTAGTAGAGACGGGGCTTCACGATATTGGCCAGGCTGGTCTCGAACTCCTGACCTTGTGATCCACCCGCCTTGGCCTCCCAAAGTGCTGGGATTACAGGTGTGAGCCACCTCACCCGGCCAGGCCATTCTTTAGAGAAATGTGGCAGTGAAGAGGCGTAGAGATGGAGAGGGCGAAGAGCTTGAGCAGGATTGCTTTTTCCAAGATGGTAGCGACTTGAGCGGTCTGAAAGATGATGGAAGAGGTTGGAGACAGATGAGGAAAGGATTGGACTGCTCGTGCTGTGTATCATAAACGCGTATCAGTGCCTTCCAGGGAAACAGAACCAACAGGCAACATGGAGAGCAGTTTCATGAGGATTGGCTCACGTGATTATGAAGGCTGAGAAGTCCCACTCTGCTGTCTGCAAACTGGAGACCCAGGAAAGCCCATGGTGTAGTTCAGTCCAAGTCTGAAGGCCTGAGAAGCAGGGGCGCTGATGGTGTCGACAACAGCCCAAAGGCAAGAGAAGATGAGATGAGACGTCCTAGCCCAGACAGAAAGGCAGGAGCAGATGGGTGAATTTCTCTTTCTGCTTTTGGTTCTATTCAAGACCTTGAAGAATTAGGGGATGACTGCCCACTGGGGAGGGCAATCTACCAAGTTCACCATCAAATGCCAGGCTCATCCAGAACCCCCCTCACAGACACACCCAGAATTAATGCTTAATCTGGGCACCATGGCTGTTCCAGCTGATGGGCAAAATGAACCATGTGTTGGCACAGACTGGGAGGTTTAAAGAACGGAGATTCACGTTCTCACAGTTCTTGAGGCTGGAAGTCGGAGATCAGGGACCAGCATGGTTGGGTTCTGGTGAGGACCCTCACCTGGGCTGTAGACTCTGACTTCTTGCTGTGTCCTCACAGGGTGGAGAGAGAAAGAGATCTCTCTCATTATTATTTTTGAGATGGAGTCTGGCTCTGTGGCCCAAGCTATAGTGCAATGGCGTGATCTCAGCTCACTGCAACCTCCGCCTCCAGAGTTCAAGCGATTCTTCTGCCTCAGCCTCCCTAGTAGCTGAGATTACAGGCACCTGCCACCAAGCCCAGCTATTTTTTTTGTATTTTTAGTAGAGACGAGGTTTCACCATGTTGGTCAGGCTGGTCTTGAACTCCTGACCTGAGGTAATCCACCCACCTGGGCCTCCCAAACTGCTGGGATTACAGGCATGAGCCACCATTCCCAGCTGCTCTTCCTCTTCTTAAAGTCCCATTGGATTATAGCCCCGCTCTAATGACCTCATTTGACTTTACCTCCTAAAGACCCCATATCAGATACAGCCATGTTGGGGGTTAAAGCTTCAGCATATGAATGCTACCCTATTTGGAGAAGGGCCTTTGCAGATGTGATTAAGAATCTTGAGATGATGATGTAATCTTGGACTACGTGGGGAGAACCTAAGTGCTCTCCCAGAGGTCCTTGTGAGAGAGAGGCAAAGGGAGATTGCTCCCAGCACACACACAGCGGGCCGTGTGAGGACAGAGGCAATGATGGGAGGGATACAGCCACGGCCAGGAATGCAGAGGACTGCTTGATGGCGGCCACCAAAGGCTGGAAAAGGCCAGGAAGGCTCCCAGAGCTGTGGAGGGAGCACAGCTCTGCCCAACACCTTGATTCAGACCTCAGCCCCCGGAGAGAGAACTTTCTGTTGTCTTAGCCGCCTAAGATTGTGGTGCTTTGTGATAGCAGCCACAAGAAACTGCGACAATATCTAAGCAGAACTTGGAGGAGAACCATGTGGGTACTCAAGCCGGAGAGGCTGACTGTGTTACCCATGACAGGAGAGCTGAGGAGCCCAGCGGGACCGGGAGGTGACCCAGAGATTAGCAGCAGGAAGCTGCTACCTCCCCAGGGGGAAGGAGGTGACATCCCAGGGTCGAAGGCAGGGCCACGGGCAGAAGCTGAAGAAGGCTGGAGCTCCCGTGCCTTCTCGGAGGCTCATGAAGTGCAGAACCTGCCACCCGGTGATTGCTCAGAAAATGGTAGCCAGGACTCTTCTTAGGCCAATGTGGGCATGAGCCGGCCAGCTCTCCTTTGCAATAAGCACCATGTGTTTCTGGAACCAGAAATGCCCTTCTTGCCCGTAACGCCCCATGGCTCAGGGATCCTCAAACCTGTGATTGAGGAAGCCGACGTCTCCAGAGGGGCCTGCGTTACTGGCTCAGGTGGCAGACAGCTGGAATTTGTGGGGGCTTCCTGAGTCCCCCTGTGTCTGGGAGCTCTGGGGTGATATGCAGAACTGAAGTGATGGTTTAGTGGCACTGGTTTTGCTCCTGGATGTGGTGCGGGATGGTGCCAACTTCTGTGGTGGACACACCCTGAGATTGTACAAAGGCTGTTCCGTTCATTTCCCTTCCCTGGTAGCTTCCCCTTCCCTGGAGAGCCCGAGGGTGGTCTTCCTATCCTCACGTGGCAGGGATGCTGCCAGGCACCCTGCTGCCAATGTGGCTGCCCTCAGCCCACCGGGGGCAGGACCCTACCACCCCTCCCATGTCCCTCTGAGCTGGGACAGAGGTCTTCCTTCACCTCTACTTTTAGTTTATTATGAATAATGCTGCTGCGAACACGTGTGTGTTTTGATTTCTCCCTGGTGTACCTCTAGGAGGGGGTAACTAATTGATAGCCCCATGTTTAACCTTTTGAGGAACTGTCGTCGGGCGCGGTGGCTCACGCCTGTAATCCCAGCACTTCGAGAGGCCGAGGCGGGCGGATCACGAGGTCAGGAGATCAAGACCATCCTGGCTAACCCCGTGAAACCCCGTCTCTACTAAAAATACAAAAAAAAAAAAAAAAAATTAACTTGGCGTGGTGGCGGGCGCCTGTAGTCCCAGCTACTCGGGAGGTTGAGGCAGGAGAATGGCTTGAACCTGGGAGGCTGAGCTTGCAGTCAGCCAAGATTGTGCCACTGCCCTCCAGCCTGGGTGACAGAGCAAGACTCCGTCTAAAAAAAAAAAAAAAAAAAAAACTCGATTCCCTTTTGAGGAACTGTCGCAGTTTTCCAAAGTGGCTGCAATGTTTATACCGTATCAGCCGTGGATGAGGGTGCCAATTCCTCCACATCCTTGCCCATGCCTGGTGTTTCGTTTTGTTTTGTTTTTTCTGTCTTCTCAATTTTATCCATTCTTGTAGGAATGAATTGGGGTTTTTTTGTGTGGTAAAATACACAGAGCATAACATTTACCATTTTCGCCATTTTAAGTGTATGGTTCAGTGGCACTGAGTACACTTGCATCGTTGTAAAAACACCGCCACCATCCATCTCTAGAACTTTTTCAGTATCCCCGACTGAAACTCTGACCCTGTTATCAGAAAGGGGTCCAGATCCAGACCCCAAGAGAGAGTTCTTGGATCTCGTGCAAGAAAAAATTCAGGGCGAATCCATAGACTAAAGTGAAAGAAGTTTATTAGGAAAGTAAAGGAATGAAAGAATGGCAACTCCATAGACACAGCAGCCTGAGGGCTGCTGGTTGCCCTTTTTTTGGTTATTTCTTGAGGATATGCTAAACAAGGGGTGGATTATTCATGCCTCCCCTTTTTAGACCATCTAGGGTAACTTCCTGACGTTGCCATGGCATTTGCACACTGTTATGGTGCTGATGGGAGTGTAGCAGTGAGGATAACCAGAGGTCACTCTCATGGCCATCTTGGTTTTGGTGGGTTTTGGCCAGCTTCTTTACCGAAACCTGTTTTATCAGCAAGGTCTCTATGAACTGTATGTTGTGCTGACCCCGTCTCACCCTGTGACTAAGAATGCCTTCACCTCCTGGGAATGCAGCCCAGTAGGCCTCAGCCTTATTTTACCCAGACCCCATTCAAAATGGAGTGGCTCTCGTTCAAATGCCTCTGACAGCCCCATTAAAAAATAAATTCCTATTCTCCCTCCCTAGCCCTTGGCAACCTCCATTCTACTTAATGAATTTGACTACTCTAGGGACCTCACTGAAGTTCATTTTACTTTGATTTGCATTTTCCTAATGGCTAATGATATCAAGCTGCTTTCCATGTGCATACTGGTCATTTGTGTATCTTTCTTGAAGAAATATCTATATCCTTTACTCCTCTTAAAATTAGATTGTTTTATTGTATTATGACAAGTCCCATGTCAGATATATGATTTGCAAATATTTTCTCCCATTCTATGGGTCATTTTTTCCCTTTTTTAGAGTGCCTTTTGAAGCATAAAAGTTTTTAGTTTTGATGAAGTTAAACTTATCTTTTTTCCTTTGGTCACTTATGCTTTTGGTGTCATATGTAAGACATCATTGCCTCATCTGAGGTCAGATCGACTCCTGTGTTTTCATCTAAGAGTTTTATAGTTTTAGCTCTTACATTTGGTCTTGCATTCTGTTAATCTATGCTGAGTTAATTCGTGTAGATGGTGTGAGGTAAGGGCCCAGCTTCATTCTTCCGCATGTGGGTTTTCAGTTATTCCAATACCATTTGTTGAAAAGGTGATTCTTTTCCCGTTGAATTGTCTTGGCACCTTTGCTAACTCAATCGTCCATAAATGTATGCATTTATTTCTGGAACCTCAATTCTATTCTAGTGATCTCTGTCTATCGTTATGCTGATAGCACTGTCTTGGAAACTAGCTTTATAGTGAGTTTTGAAATCAGGAAGTGTGTGTCCTCAGACTTTGTTCTTTTTCAAAGTTGTTTGGATGGTTTTTGTTCCCTCATACTTCCCTATAAAATCGAGGGTCATTTCTACAAAAAAGGCAGCTGAGAGTTTGATAAGGATTGTGTTGAATCTGCAGATCAACTTGAGGAGAATTGTCGTCATCTTAACAATCTTCTTTTTTTTTTGAGATGGAGTCTCACTCTGTCTCCCAGGCTGGAGGGCAATGGCGGGATCTCGGCTCACTGCAAGCTCCGCCTCCCGGATTCATGCCATTCTCCTGCCTCAGCCTCCCGAGCAGCTGGGACTACAGGCACCCGCCACTATGCGTGGCTAATTTTTTTGTATTTTTAGTAGAGATGGGGTTTCACTGTGTTAGCCGGGATGGTCTCCATCTCCTGACCTCGTGATCTGCCCGCCTCGGCCTCCCAAAGTGCTGAGATTACAGGTGTGAGCCACTGTGCCCGGCCCATCTTAGCAATCTTCTAACCCATGAACACAGCATGTCCTTCCATTGATTTAGGTCGTCTTTATTTCGATGATGTTTTGCGGTTTTCAGTGTGCAAGTCTTAACGCTTCTTTTTAAAGTTTATTCCTAAGTATTTTGTTGTTTTTGACGCTATTGTAAACGAAATTATTTTGATGCTGTTGTAAATGGGAGTTGTTTTCTAAATTTCATGATCAGATTGTTCATAATATAATTACAGAGAAATATAATTAATTTTCAAATATCTTATATACTGCAAACTTGCTGAACTCCTTTATTAGCTCTACAATTTTATGGATTTCTTAGGATTTTCTACATTCAAGATCACCTTATTGTAAACAGAGATAATGTCTTCCTTTCCACTTTGGGAGGATTGCTTGGGGCCAGGAGTTTGAGACCAGCCTGGGCAGAAGAGTGAGACCTCATCTTTACAAAAAGTACAAAAATTAGCCAGGTGTGGTGGTGGGTGTCTGTTGTCCCAACTTCTCAGGAGGCTGAGGTGGGGGGATCACATAAGCCCAGGAGTTTGAGGCTGCAGTGAGCTATGATCATACCACTACACTCCAGCCTGGGTGACAGAGCACGACCCTGTCCCCGCTCCAACCTCCCCTCAAAATGATCACGTAAGAGCCTTTCCACTGTGGGGTGACAGTTGGTTCCTCATTTGCTGCGCTATCATTGGTTACTTGGGTCCCAAGGGGAAGGTTCTAAAAGCCCCAGGTACCCTGAGGAGACTTCCAGAAATTCTATGGCAGTTGGAGCTCCTTGAGGGAAGGAAGCCATTTTCTTTCCTGGTTTGGTAAAGAGTTGCTCATCAGTTTGTGGGAGAAGCTGTTTGCCTTCAGCTGGTGAGCAGCCTTCAACTGTGCTGGGGGAGTCGGAGCCCAAGCTGGAGGGAGCGGGGAGGCCTTCAGAGGATGGAGGTGGGACCCAGGCCCTGGCAGACAGCAGACCCTCCACTTACCCCAGAAGTGGCTCTGCTCGCCACCACGAGCCGGTCATGGCTCTGGGCCCCCGAGGCTGGCTGCCCCCTACCAGCCTGACGTCTTCCAGGGCTCCAGACTCCTCCCTGCTCCTGGGAAGGCCTTGCGTCAGCCCCCTGGCTTCTCCTGGAAGCCCCCAGCCCCTTCACACTGTCTGGTAGTGGCCGTTTCCTTTTCTCTTTTTCTCCAGCATTCATCTCTATCTTTCCCATCCTCTGAACTTTACAGTCACAGGAGCATAAGCACACACCACTTTTGGGCAACCTCACTGCCGGGGCACCCCCCATGGCAGGGCCGAGGCAGGTGCCAGCACCGGCTAAAGCACTCCCCGCCATCCCTCCCCACCCCAACCCATCCACAGCTAAAAACTGCACACTCTCAACCAAT
Organism: Symphalangus syndactylus; assembly: GCF_028878055.3. Taxonomy (NCBI): domain Eukaryota; kingdom Metazoa; phylum Chordata; class Mammalia; order Primates; family Hylobatidae; genus Symphalangus; species Symphalangus syndactylus. Next base: position 12,582,972 of record NC_072436.2, on the reverse strand, counting down.
TCTTTTGTTCCTGCTCTGGCAGAACAGAGATTTCCTGCAGTCCCAGGGATGGGTGGGAAATTGGGGAGCCCGGGAAACAGTTCGCACCTGTTTCTTGCACTCTTAACAGATACCACGGTGTAACGAAAGGCCAAGATGACAATGGCCCCAGACGTCAGACTACAGTATCTGGAGGAAGTTGCCTCCATCCTCTTGAAGTTCAAGGCGGACAAGTGGAGCAAGCTGGTAGGCGCTGAGGAGAACATGGCCCTGTTCACAGAGTTCTTTGAAAAGCCCGACGTCCAGGTGCTGGTGCTGACGCTCAATGCGGCCGGCATGATCATACCCTGCCTGGGCTTCCCCAAGTCCCTCAAGTCCAAAGGGGTTTACTTCATCAAGAAAAAGCCCGAGAACATCAACAGGGACAACTACAAGGCCCAGCTCCTTTACGGCGACATCAGCCACACGCCCGTGGACCAGCTAATGGCGGTGGTGGAGGAGGTGAGTGTGTCCAGGCTGGCGTCCGGGGTCTCGAGCACCGCCAACTTCTCGGGAGCGGCCTTGAGTCCTGCTGCTCAGCCTGTAGTCCCTGGGCCAGCAGCAGCTGCAGAGCCGGGGAGGGACTGGAAATGCAGGCGCTCGCTCCGTGTCCACGCTGACCTGCTGAGACAGACCTGCTTGCTTTTGGTTTTTTAATTTTTTTTTTTGAGACAGGGTCTCACTCTGTTTCCCAGGCTGGAGTGCAGTGGTGGGAGCACAGCTCACTGCAGCCTCAACCTCCTAAGCTCAACCAATCCTCCAGCCTCAGCCTCCCGAGTAGCTGGGACCACAAGCATGCACCACCACACCTGGCTAATTTTCGTATTTTTTGGTAAGAGATGAGGTCTCACCAAAAAATAGCCTGTTGCCCAGGCTGGTCTCAGACTCCTGGGCTCAAGTGATCCTCCTACCTCAACCTCCCAAACTGTTGGGATTACAGGCATGAGCCACCATGTCCGGCCACAGACCTGCTGTCTAACAAGACCTCCAGGTGGTGCTCATGCCCTTGAAGTGTGAGAAGCCCGGCGCATCCCCTTGTTCTCTCTAAACAGCATTGGGACTGCCATGCTGTGCCGGGGACGGTTGCTGCCTACGGCCTGGGAAGGTGGGGACTGAGTAGCGGCAGATCAAAATTGGTTTCCCCAATTTTGAGACTTTGTGTTAAAAAGGGGGAAAAAATGGAGTGTCATTTTATGTGTCCCTCTGCTGTCACCCTTGGCAGGTGCTGTGTCGGGGGCGGGGGGGCGGGGGTGGCACACTTTGGAGAGTCGGACCTCCAGAATAGGAGTGCCTTAGCCTTCCTGGTCATCGCTCTTCTCACCTGCAGCACAGGGGCCTGTGTGCTCCGCTTGTGCACCAAACATTTGCTCACAGTTCTGGAGGCTGGAGGTTGAAGATGAAGGTGTCGGCTGGGTTGGTTTTCCCCAAGGCCTCTCTCCTTGACTTACAGATGGCCATCTTCTCCCTGCATCCTCATGTGGTCGGCCTTCTGTGCATGTCCAATCTCCCCTCCCCATGAGGACACCCATCAGACTAGGGCCCACCCTAGTAACCTGATTTTAATTGCTCACCTCTCTTTTTTTTTTAAGACAGTATTTTTGCTCTGTTGCCCAGTCTGGAGGGCAATGGTATGATCTCGGCTCACTGCAACCTCCGCCTCCTGGGTTCAAATGATTCTCTTGCCTCAACCTCCCAAATAGCTGGGATTATAGGCACGTGCCACCATGCCTGGCTAATTTTTATATTTTCAGTAGAGATGAGGTTTCACCATGTTGGCCAGGTTGATCTCGAACTCTTGACCTCAGGTGATGTGCCTGCCTCGGCCTCCCTAAGTGCTAGGATTTACAGGCATGAGCTACCACCCCCAGCCCTTACTCACCTCTTTAAAGACCCTATCTCCAAATAGTCACTTTCTGAGGTGCTGGGAGTTACAGCTTCAGCAGATGGATTTGGGGGACACAGTTTGACCCGTCACTGTCCTCCTAGGCTTTTAGCAATGAGTGTGTGCTATGGGTGCAAGAGCTTGGGGGTGGCTTTGGCACCACCAGGACAGGGCAGTTGGTATAAACTCCATGACCGGCCCCACCTCCTTCTGGAAGAAGGACCCAGTTTTCCCAGGGCTCCAGACACCGGGTCTTTGGAATACCCCTGGGGACCTGGCTCTGTGCGGTTGCCGAGCTGGTGAAGGCACAGGACGCGGAACCACAGAAGTGTATCCTTTTAGGTCATCTATCCTCTGTTAAACCAAAGCGAGAATGTGGCTGGATGGCCCCAGGTGGTCTCGGAAGACATCGTGAAGCAGACCCAGAGGCTGAAGAACGAAATGTTCGTGATGAGTGGCAAGATCAAAGGCAAAACCCTGCTCCCTATCCCGGAGCACCTGGGCAGCCTGGACGGCACGCTGGAGTCCATGGAGAGGTGTGTGGGCCCGGCTGCTTCCAGCCGCCACTGGGTGGGGAAGTGACGCATGCTTGACTCCCACCCCCGACCCGTTGTTTCCCTGCAGAGTGGCTTCATGTGTTAAATACAGGGAAACGCAGGGCAAGGTGGTACATTAGGTGGTGCTGAGACTCAGGAAGATGAAACCAGGGCAGGGAGGGAGCAGGCTCTGCAGCCCCTGGGGCTCTGGCACCTGCACCTCACTGGGTCACACATGTGTGCCGGTCCAGTCACCACCCAGCAAGCAGAAGGTGTCCCACCTGTCAGCATGGCCAGGAAACAGGAGGCGCAGCTTTAAGATGCAGGACACGGTCAGTGAGTGGGAGTGGGAGGGACTCTCAGCAGGTACATGCAAGTCTGTGTAGAGGCTGCGGTGCCCCAGAGGCCCTGGGAAGCCCAAGGGACTCCAAGGTGTCCCTTCCCACCTGCCTTGCCACAATTTGCAACCGCCCTGATATGTGAGACCCTCGTGACAATGAGTTCCATACTTTGCCTCATGTGGGTAAGTCCTCCACTGATCATTCACGAAGCCCCAAGCACCATGTCTGGTGGTGACACCAGAGGAGCCATCTTGAATAGGGTTTAAATAGTGTTTGCTTAATTCTCTCCCTCTTCCTTGGAGGTGAGTGCCTCCAGGCACTGGCATCTCTGACCACACCCATTATTTCCCTGGCGTCTTTTCCTAGCTGGGAGTCTTGGGAACTTCTTTAGCCTCCCCGAGGTGGCTGGAGGCACCAGGGACGTGAGGCCAGACAGTGCTGCTTCTGGTGGTTTGGGATTGGTGGGTAGAAGGCTTCACGGGAGAGCTTGGTGGGACCCACGTGTGTGTCGCCATGAGAGCAATGCCCCAACCTTCTACTGGGCAGGATCCCCTCTTCACTGGACAACTCGATCCTGCACACCATCGAAACCGTCATCATCGACTGGTCCCACCAGATCCGGGATGTGCTGAGCAAAGACTCAGCCCAGGCGCTGCTGGATGGGCTGCACCCCCTGCCCCGAGTGGAGTTTGAGTTCTGGGACGCTCAGCTGCTGAACCTCAAGTGCATCCATGAGCAGGTACGGCCTCCTCTCTCCTGTGGGGCTGCAGCCTCGTCCCAGCTGGGCGACCGGGCCGAGCTCTCCGCCCCCCAGTGCCAACCTCCCAGGAGTCCTGAGGGCTCTGATGACCTGCGTAAATTCTGCAGCTCCAGCCAGCCACAAGGTCAGGTTGGTCTCGCCTTAGGGTCTTCCAGGTCAATGAAAGGTGGATCTTCCCTCTCCTTTTTCAGCTAAACAGACCCAAAGTGAACAAGATTGTTGAGATCCTAGAGAAAGCCAAAAGCTGCTACTGGCCAGCCCTGCAAAACATTTACACCAGCGTCACTGAAGGTGAGCCTGTGACCCCGCCGTGAGATCTGCACGAAGCGTTCGCGCCTCCCGGGAGGGCTGGGTCGGGCCTGTTACCAACCCTAGGACGTTGGCCTCCCTCTGCAAGCAGCTTTCTCAGCCCCCTCCACCTGAGAAAGACCCGTTTCCTGAAGGAGCAGGTCTCTGCCCATGGAGGCGCACCCGCATCGTTTCTGAGCGATTTCTGCTCTCTTACTGGTGGGCGCTTGTTCTTGTTCCATGCAGGGCTGAAGGAAGCCAATGGTATAGTGCTGTATTTGAAGCCCCTACGGATCCTGTTGGAGGAGATGGAGCAAGCCGACTTCACGATGGTGTGCTGGCAAGGGAGAGCCGACTTCGGTGGGGAGGGTCTTGTTTCTTTTCTTTTTCTTTTCTTTTTTTTTTTTTGAGAGGGAGTCTCGCTCTGTCACGAGGCTAGAGTGCTGTGGCGCCATCTCAGCTCACTGCAACCTCCAACTCCCTGGTTCAAGGGATTGTCCTGCCTCTGCCTCCCAAGTAGCTGGGATTACAGGCATGCGCCACCATGCCTGGCTAATTTTTGTATTTTTAGTAGAGATGGGGGTTTCACTATGTTAGCCAGGATGGTCTCGATCTCCTGACCTCGTGATCCGCCCACCTCGACCTCCCAAAGTGCTGGGATTACAGGCGTGAGCCACCACGCCCGGCCTGGGTCTTATTTCTTCAAGGCATGTGGGGCCGTGGGTTTCTTTGGCTGTCATCAGATGTGTGGGCCCAGGGAGTCGCCTCTCCCCTCCTCTTTGGGAACCCTCTCCTGGATGCCCAGTGATAGCCATGGGGAGGGGAGGGCTGGGACACTGGGAAAAGATGCAGAGGCCAGTCCCCTCCAGCGCGCCTGGGCCTGTCTCCCCGCAGCTCCCCACCTTCATCGCCAAGGTGCTGGACACCATCTGCTTCATCTGGGCCACCTCTGAGTACTATAACACACCTGTCAGGATCATCGTCATCCTGCAGGAGTTCTGCAACCAAATCATCGAGATGGTAACCCTCCACTGGCCCCCGGGTCCCCTTCCTCCCCTCCCGGCTGGGGCCCCTCCCCAGTTCACTGTTTTCCTGCTGCCCGTGTTCCCCAGCAGTTTGGAAGCAGGCCAAGATGTCAGCATAAGCCTTTTCAGGCCCCAAGCTGAGATGGAGCCCTCCTCGAGGCTACCTTGAGTTCTTCTAGGGAGGGCACTGAGGGAGAAGAAAGGGAAGACGGGGACAGAGCAGGAGGTCTGCCCTGAGTCCCAGCACCCCAAGACCCATCCAGTGCTTTGTGGGTTTCTCTAACCCCACATCAAACCACCTTCCGTCTCCCTTAGCCAAGATTTTCTTTCCTTCTTCCCATTCGTAAGCACCTGCTAGCCAGCCATGGCGTTTGAGCTGAAGGGCTGTATCCCTGCGCCACCTCTGTATATTAAAGCCATGCTGTGGCCCCGTCTGCAAGACCAAAAGGGCACTGGGGTCCCCTGTCCCTGGAGGGCATCTCATCATCTGCGACCCCCACCCATTTATGCTGCAGCCTTGGCAAAGGATGAGGGGCCGATGAGGGGAAGCAGCTCGGTCCCCTAAAAATGGCCCAGCAGTGGGCAGATAGGAGGGGTTATTTCGGATATCCATACGTCAGAACAGATCATAGGTCCTGCAGGCGGCGTGCCTGGATGTCACCCCGAATGGCTTGTCAGAGCTTTAGATGTCCGTCTTCTCTTTTGCCCAGACGCGAACTTTCCTGAGCCCGGAAGAGGTGCTGAAGGGCCTGCAAGGCGAAATCGAGGAAGTGCTGAGCGGCATCTCCCTGGCTGTGAACGTGCTGAAGGAGCTCTACCAGACGTACGACTTCTGCTGCGTGAACATGAAGCTTTTCTTTAAGGTATCCCTTCCTTGCAGGGCAAGGGCCCAGGCGAGACAAGAGCGAGTTCATATGGGCCCCGATATTTGAGAAACTGGGGACATGTGAAGCAAACGCGGTCTCATCTCTTTCTCTTCTCTAAGGACAAAGAGCCCATGCCTTGGGAATTCCCTTCTTCTCTTGCCTTTCACAGGATGAATTCCTTCTTCCACCGCGTCCAGACCATTGAGGTAAAAACAGAATTTCGTGCATCTTGACCTCCACTTCCCAGACTGCTCCTACCCTAAGACACCTGCAGCATCCATCCCTTATCCCCCTTGCCAATAATCCCCCAGGCAGAAAATAAGTCAGGCCCAAACATTTGTTACGGAGAAACCAAGGCTTTGCGGCAGCATCCGCCGTGGCCGGAGCTGTTAGCCAAGAATAAAAATGACCCACTTTGGGTGCTTCTCCCCTTATCTCGTGCATTCTGTCACGAGAAGGTTACTGGTAAGTTAAACCACCACGTTCAGGACACCTGGGGGCCAACAGCAGTCACTTAGTTGGACTCCATTATTACAAATGGAGACTTACGAAGGCCCCGGTGCAAGCACCATGTGGATACACGGAGTGATGCACAGCAGATAAAAACTTAAAAATGGTGCATGGCCAAGCCCAGTGGCTCACACCTGTAATCACAGAACTCCGACAGGCTGGCGAGGGAGGATCACCTGAGCTCAGAAGAGTTTGAGGCTGCAGTGAGTCATGATTGTGCCACTGCAGTCCAGCCTGAGTGACAAAGTGAGACCCTGTTTCAAAAAAAAAAGTTTCAAGGCGATTTTCTCTGGGGCTCTGGAGAAGAGATGAGAGGGATGAAGATGTAGGGCAAGAAAGTTTTACCTTTTGTATCTTCTGCATGGTGTAATTTTTTAAAACTTTGTGCACGTATAACTATAACTCACATCCTTAAAAAGGGGGAAGATCATCTTGGAACCGTAAAGCATTGACTTTAGGGTGGAACTCCATTGTCAGTGGCTTGGGAGAGGCTTGTCCAGTTCTCATCTACACCTCCTGGGGGGCAGGGGAGGGAGGCCCGCTCAGGAGTTCAAAATTGCAGTCACAGAGCGAGGACTCATGCCTGAAATCTCCCAGACCGAGAACGTGGAGGGTCGCAGTCACATTTCTGGCCAAGGAGTTCTGGTTCCCACATGACTGATTCTGAATCAGAAGGAAGATTCTGGGCAGGAGGGGACTTTGGAGGGGGAGGAAATGGCTTTGCTGTCCACCCCCTGACAACAGGCCATGCCAGCTTGTCTGTGTCCTCCACGTCGGGTGGAAGAGTGAAGAGCTCCCAGCCCTCGGTGCCTGTCTCCTCGGGATGGTGTTGGTGCGTGGTCTGATGCTTCCTGGACTTGGGAGAATAGCACCAACCTCAGCCCCAGTTTAGGGGAGTGATGTCAAGTCCACAGGGAGATCTCCAGTCTAAACTCTGCCTGCACTGTGCCTGGTACGTGCAGGGGCACAGAAGAGCATCCGGGGAGCCTTGGAGACCTCCTTTGGGAAACAAGAACTGCACACACACAACCAGCTAACGGGATGGGCCTGAACGTGACTAAAGCAAACACAAGCGGTGCAGATGGGAGACCGGGCCCCTGGGAAGGAATGCATTGCTATGGGCCAAAATAGTCAGGGAGCACTTCACGGAGAGGAGGCATGAGCCACACCTGCGAGGAAGCAGAATTTTCTACACGTGTGTCCATCCAGGCATCCCAGCCGCTTTCCTCTTGGATCACCTTCAGGACATGGCACTCTGCATAGGATGGTCTTCCAGGTAGCGGGGAATTTAAAGCTTAGCAAGAGCATCAGAAATCTTCAGCACCATTCCAACTGCTTCCCACAGCGGAGAAAACGGAGGTCCCAGCAGAGCATGATTTATTTAGAGGTGCGGTTTGGCCAGTCTAGGGTCAGGACAGGATCCCAAACTTTGTCCTCTCCAGCTCCTCCTCATTCACACCTCATAGATAATTCACAGAGCCCTTCCTTCCATTCCCTCTTTCTGCAGGGGATGGAACATTTGCTTAAAGAACAGCACAGACACAGAGGGTGTCCTCCTACCCCCACGGTTGGTGTCTCCTGGGGGCATTTTGCTCTCTAGCTCCTCCTTCCTGCCTGGGGTCAGGGCTCATTTTGTATCTGGACCCGTGAGTTCGGTTGTGAAGATGAATTGACTGTGTTTTTGTCCTCCTCTAGGAGCTCTATAAAACGGCGATTGAGTTTCTGAAGCTGGAGAAAATCGAGCTTGGGGGCGTGCATGGGAACCTCCTTGGGAACCTGGTGACCCAGATCTATGATGAGGTCTTTGAGCTGGTGAAGGTTTTTGCCGACTGCAAATATGATCCCCTGGACCCTGGAGACTCGGTAGGTCCTCAGGCAGGCTCGGATGAACTGGACTCGGTGAGAACAGCACCAGCCTTGGTACCAGCTTAGGGGAGTGATGGGAGGGCACACGGAGGAAGCAGGTGCTGGGCGATCCCAGGACTTTCAAACTGTAGAGCAGTCCCCACAACAGTGAGTGTATTCAGCTGTGCCTCAGTCCCGAGTCCTCTCAGCGGGACAGGGGCTGGAGAGGGTGCCCTTGGCTTGCTTTGCACGCTGATGACAAGGTTGACATTTCCATTTGCTTTTAGAATTTTGACCGTGATTATGCTGATTTTGAGATCAAAATCCAAGACCTGGATCGGAGGCTGGCCACGATCTTTCGCCAAGGATTTGATGACTGCAGCTGTATCGAGTCCTCTGCAAAGGTAAGCATGCAGCGGAGACGCGGAGCTGGAGCCTGGCGCCCTTGGTGGTGGATTCATGTCGAGAACGATCTTGGAGACCATTTCATCCTCTCCATGTAGAGCTGATGTCCAGGGAGGGAGGGCCCTTTCTCCTGCACCTCAGAGTCAGTCAGCTGTGAACACCCAATGTAGCTCCTGATGGTTCTTACTGCCACATCTTAGAGGAAGAGGAGGAGGTGAGTGTGAGATGGCATTATTTTACTGATACTTCTTATGCTCGCTCAGAAAAAAAGGGGACCATTTATTCTTGATTCAGTTTCCCACTATTCAAAAGGTTGGTGTAAAAAATAAAATTCACGCAGATTTTGGCCTACTGAGCTGAATTTATACAGTTCCTTCGTCCATGCAGGCCACTATAACAAATTGCTGTAGACTGGGTGGCTTAAACAACAAACATTTCATTTCTCTCAGTTCTGGACACTGGGAGGTCCAGCAGACTTGGTGTCTGATGAGGGTCTACTTCCGTTCCTAGATGGCCATCTTTTCATTTGGTCCTTACGTGGCAGAAGGGGCAAGGGAGGTCTCCGGGGTCTCTATTTATTTTTAGTTTTAAGGGGTTTTGGTTTTTTGTTGTTGTTTTTTTTGTTTGTTTGTTTTTTGAGATGGAGTCTTGTTCTTGTTGCCCAGGCTGGAGTGTAGTGGCACAATCCCAGCTCACTGCAACCTCTGCCTCCCGGGTTCAAGCGATTCTCCTGCCTCAGCCTCCCTAGTAGCTGGGATTAGAGGCACCCGCCACCACACCTGGCTGATTTTTGTATTTTCACTAGAGACAGGGTTTTGCCATGTTGGGCTGGTCTCCAGCTCCTGACCTCAGGTGATCCGCCCACCTCAGCCTCCCAAAGTGCTGGGATTACTGGCGTGAGCTACCACACCTGGCCTAGTTTTTGTTTCCGCAGAGACAAGGTTTTGCTATGTTGCCCAGGCCCGTGAGTTCTGGGCTTGACTGCTTCCAGGGCCCCTGATCTGAACTGTTTAGCCAGACCAGCTCCCATGACTGTGAAGGCAATCAGGTTGGCCTGGGCTGGTGGTCATCTTTCAGGAGGATGTCAGGGCTAAGGTTGCTAAGGACAAAGATCTCTCCCCCACAAATGTCAGGATGTTCCTTTGCCCTTTTGAACGGTCTTGCAAAAATGCAAATACAAGGGAATTTGAAGCTCCGCAAATTAAGGATCAAGTAAGTCTTGGATCGAGTTGGTATTCCAGGCAAAATATCAATGAATGCAAATTAATACAGTACCTCCTTGCTGTGGTTGAAAAAATTATTCAGTTATACTTGCTAAAGCAAGATGATGCTGACTTGATTCAGACCTTATTCACTATTTATACCATCTCAATAGATACAGGCATAGGGAGAGCGATGGAGCTCAACTTTGAATACACTGCAGGTAAGTAGGAATTTCTAGCAAAGGAGCAGGGTGAGGGTCAGTGGATGGAAAATTACTTAGAGGGGACGTCAGGGGTTGGGGGATTCTGGCTAAACCAACTTCAAGATTCTAGCTGGAGGCAGGTTAGGGTAATCAGACATCCCCTGGGGGATGGTGGAAGATGGAGACCCTGTTTGAGAATCTTTGGTTAAGCAAAGAATCTGGCAATGTTCCCTTCCTCAGAAGGCTCTTCTCCAGGTAGCTGCATCTCTAGTTGCAGGGTCCTCACTTCCTTCCTTCCATTCAAATGCCCCCGGGCTGGTCCCTTCAGCAGCAGCAGCCTGCCTTCCCTTCTCAGCAATGGCCCTCCCTCATATTCAATTGTATACTAATGTCTGTGTGTTCATTGTCTTCCCAACTAGAAGGTAAACTCCCTGAGGGCAGGCACTGGATTTGAGTTCCCTTAGAACTGAGCCTAGCACAGGGCAGGTGCTTTTGAGTATTTCCTGCTGTGCAGAACTGGCTCTTGTCAAGGGAGGCTGGTTGTTCTGGATGTTGTTGGGAGGTAGTTTCGCTCTAGCATAAGCCTTCCACGTGGAGCCCCTGAAGGATAACACAAAAGTGTGAGGACTGCCCCAGCGCAGAAGGGTCCCAATGGAGCCAGTTCTTTCATTTGGAAACTTCACTTTCTGGTCTCCAAAATTAAAGATGGGGCACAGGCCCATGGGCTGGGCGGGTGGGCGGGCAGGCAGCTGGCTTCTGCGGCTCCTGCACCCCTAACGCCGGCTCCATGGGGAGGTGATGTGACTCCCCACTGCTGTGCTGACAAGGAAAACCTGAAAAATTAAGTAACTGGTCACCCGGCCAGGGCCAGACGAGTCCCCAGAGTCTCGCTGTCCCCAGCATGGAGATTCCGCCCCCTGCATCTAGTTTGGCACAAGGGGAAGAGCAGATAAGGACCAGCGTATGGGTCTGGGCTGAATGTCCACCAGGGTTCACTAGGGGATCCAGCAGTGGGGAGGGAGCTGGGTTGGCAAGTTCCCCTTTGTGAGCCCTCGGGAGCCCTAGGCCCCTACCCTGTGAGGGGCAGGAGGTCCTGGAAGAAACCCAACCCGGCTTCTGCAGAATGGAGCCAGCGAGGAACCAATGCAGTCACCCCGCCCCAGGCTTTCCCCCACATCCCTGGCAACTGTTAGGGTCAAGAGGGGCTTTTGGGCTCTAAAAGAGTCTCTTTTTAAAAATTTTCACGTATGTTTATGCTCAATTCAAAACAAAAGGAGGGGGGCTGTGGGGAGAAATAACTCCTGTAACCTGTTTCCATGACCATCTGTTCGCATTTCTCTTTGACCTCAGAACATTTTCCCCCTGGTTTGACAGCCCTGTGCTCTAATTAGGATGGGCCCTGGGGTTTCTTTCCCTTCTGTCCCTTCCACCCCTGCCTGTTCCAGAGTTAGTTCTCATTATCAGCAACTCACACACAGCCAGGAACATTCTAGAGCAATTTTCCACATGAGCTCTTCTTGGCAGAAAATAGAATTTGCTTCCTTTCCAAAAGTCCTTAAGCCAAAAACTATAGAAACATGAAAAGCAGGAGAGAGAAATGGGAAGACAGAGAAAAATAAAAATGCCTCCCGCCTCGGCCCCTCAAAGTGTTGGGATTACAGGTGTGTCGGTTGTCTGGATGATGGGTCTTCAGGTTTTTTTTTTTTTTTTCTATTTGTCTGACTTCCAAGTAAAGCAATCTACCTGCATTACACAATGGTCATAAACCATTAAGAAGAACATTTTTTTTTTTCTAACTGCCCCATGTCAATGCTTTGAACAAATGAAGCTGGTGACCTCATACGTCAGCAAGTGACCTGGAGGAAGGCACGGTAGCTGGCAGGACACCAGCGTTTCCGTGTCTGCCTGAGAGTCCACGGCTGCTCCATTTGTACAACCCACAATACAAATAGGTCCAAGGGTGACACTTTTTTTCTAAGCCCAGGAGAAATCAGAATTTGGGTAAGGAAGGTTTGAACAATTTTGAAAAACACAACTTAAAAATAGCCGCAATCTTGCATTTGGGAAATCTGTACTTTTTGGGGCCTGAAAAATCTCCCTCTCTTCGCGGTCATGTTTTGGTCTTTCCTCCCGTGGCCATTTCTAGGGACAGCGGTCACATTTCTCAGACCCAAGTCTGGGTCAAGTCTGAGACGCAGGCTCACTGCAGCAGGTCCGGCCCCACTGGGTGTGGGTTATGGCAGCCCCAGGAAACTCTCACGGATTTCCCACTCACACCCAGCACTGGGGGGACCCTGTTTCATGTGAGGTCGCCTTCCCTCTCTCTGGTCGCCCACCCACTTGGTCTGACCCCTAGAGCTTTTTCAGAGCAAAACACATTTCCTGGTAGTGGTTTTCTTGCCTGAGCTGCCCCTGAGAGCGGCAGTATTCTTCCTAAGAGGAACACTTCTTGTGGATAAAACATTTCTCCATTTATCTTTATCAGAGTAGAAGCCCAGGTATATAAATGCAACATTATGGCTACTTTAAAATGGTTTACTTGGAGTTGTTTTGGGTTTGTTTTTTCTGGAGACAGGGTCTCACTCTGTGGCCCAGGCTGGGGTGCAGTGGTGCAATCTTGACTCACTGCAGCCTTGACCTCTGGGGCTCAAGTGATCCTCCCATCTCAGCCTCCTCAATAGCTGGAACTATAAGCGCACACCCAAAAGAATATAAAAGCTGGATCCAGCTAGTTTCATGTATTCTTTGTTTTTGTTTGTTTGTTTTGTAGAAACAGGATTTTGCTATGTTGCCCAGGCTGGTTTCAAACTCCAGGGCTCAAGTGACCCTCCTGCCTCAGCCCCTCAAAGTGTTGGGGTAACAGGTGTGATACATGGTGCTCAGCCTATTTTTTAATTGTTTAAATCTTCCTTACCAGAATTCTGATTTTTCTTGGGCTTAGAAAAAACTCTTGTAGCCCTTGGACTTATTTGTACTGTGGGATCACAAGCCAAGTATTTGGGGACTTGGCCTAAGTCAACGGGAAAAGCATAGAGGCTTCCATTGAGCCAGCTGACACGCACACAAAGGTTCCGATGGATTCCTTTGTTTTGGCAAGGTACACATTGTCTTGCTCCTGAAGGTTGGCCCTGCCCGTTTTGTCCACAGCCACAGGCTGGGGAAGGAGAGGGGACTGTGGTGAAGAGGCTCCCTTGTCCTTTCTCCTCAGCTCCTGTGCATGTGTGGGGGCCTCATGGAGCGGCCCCTGATTCTTGCTGAGATGGTATCCAGATATTCAGTCATGCTGGAGCTGTTTGACGCTGAGCTAGACAACGCTAAGATCTTGTACGATGCCCAGATGGCGGCCTCCGAGGAGGGGAACATCCCCCTGATCCACAAAAACATGCCTCCCGTGGCCGGGCAGCTCAAGTGGAGCCTGGAGCTGCAGGAGAGGCTGGAGGTGTCCATGAAACACCTGAAGCACATCAAACACCCGTGAGTCCCAGCCCTGGCCAGGGGCAGCCAGGGGCAGGCACCCCGCCTCCATGGCACGGGAGAGCCAGAGGGACTGTCGCAACCCTGAGCAGGACCACCCCTCCTGTCGATCAGACCATTACCTCCCAGAGCAAAAGCCCAGAAGAGACCCTGTCTGGTCCTCCCTCCTCCCATGATCGCCTTCTCGGTGGGAGTGCTCAGGGGGAATCTGACTGGTCCCCACCCTTGCCCGCTAGCCTGGTAGACATGAAGACCACCCAGGCAGGAACAGGAAAAGGCTGTGTATGCAGTCGAATGAGCCACTGTTGTGTGCACTTGATCGAGTCTCCTGGACAGCCAGGGGCCGGGGAGGCTTCACGGTGGACGCAGGGATGGCTGCAGGGGAGCCCCGGCTTGGCCTGGGGAGGCCAGTGCAGCTGACCAGGAGGGGGACCTTTTATGTGGTCATTTGGGGGGTGTATTTGCTTTCATCTGGTTGGCCCCAGGTTGGAAGGGAGAAGGAAAGTTGGAGAGGGGCTGGCAGTCATTCATCCAGGCCTGGCGGTCAGGAGCCGGTTGCCGCGTGGGTTCTATTTTGGCCTCCTGGGCTGGTGGCTGCAGACTGCAGGTCGGAGTTCCATTTGAACATTTGGTCTGGCCACTGCTCGTTTGCATATTCAGTCTGTGAGCCTCGAGCAAATGGGTGGCCGGCTGCTTCAGCACCCCGGATCGGACAGCAACAATGGGACATGCCGAAGAGATCCCACAGGAGATATCCAGTAGGACCTCGCCTTCCCGCTCTGATTCCAGGGTCATGTCTGGAGCAGAGGCCAAGCTGATTTATCAGAAGTATGACGAGATGATGGAGCTGTTGAGGTGCCACCGCGAGAAGATCTACCAGCAGTGGGTGGCGGGCGTGGACCAGGACTGCCACTTTAACCTGGGGCAGCCGCTGATTCTGCGGGACACCGCCAGCAACCTCATCCACGTCAACTTCAGCAAAGCGGTGGGTGCCGGGAGTGGGGACCGAGTCAAAGGCTCCTTGGGAGTGAGGGGGAGGGCCTGCCAAGTTTCCCTCAGCACGGATATATGGAGGTGGACGTTTATATCACAGTTAGCCTAAAGCTTTGCTTTTTAAGTGTGTCCAGGATATATTTAAGACATGAAGGAAGGCAGAAGCAACTTTGACAATAGCTTCGATGAGTATCTTCTTGAAAGCGTTCATGTGATCACAAGAAGAAATGTCAATTTGAAACTATGGGGGAAAAAAAGTCTTTGCCGAATCTAGACAAATGCGCTGGCTGGTCAAGGCAGGCACACTGGGGAGAATTCACACTTGTGGGCTCTGGGATGTGGGTTCTGTGGCTAAAACCCGGAAAGTTTGGATGAACAGAGGATGGAACCCAATTCCTACAAGCACAGCCCCAGAGCTGCCCAATCTGCACATGGGAAGGCGGGGAAACCAGAGATGCGGCTCTTTGGAAATCTTCCCACTCACTAACATTCATTCTTTCATTCACTGAATACTTACTGAGCACCTACTACGTGTATGTGCTTGGGATAAATTAGTGAGCCAGCCAGACAGAGAGCTGTCTGTCCTGCCCTCCTGGAGCCAACCTCCAGGCAGGAGGGCAGGGAGAATGATCAGTTAGCATTCACGAGGGAGTCAAGTGTATGACATGGTAGAGGGTGCAACAGGTTCCGCAGAAGGAAGAGTAGGAACGGCAGGTTAAGATCAGTAGAGCTCGTAGAAGGGGCAGGTGCAATTTTAGATGTGAGCAGAGACTTGTGGGGAGGTCAGAGTGCCGCTGAGCAGAGATGGAGGGGACAGCCTTGCAGCAGAGCACACGGCTAAAGTAAAGGCCAGGAGGCGCCCGAGAGCCTGGTGCAGTCCAGGAGCAGCAAGGAGGCCAGTGGGGTGGGGGAGTAGGCAAAGGGGAAGGTCGTAGGAGAAGAGGTGAGAGGTGATGAGGAAGGGCCCCATGGACCACAGAGGGACTTGGAGTTTGGTTTGAGCAAGATGGCAGCCTCTGCAGGGTATCGGACAGAGGTATGCCGTGATTAGATTTCTAGTTGTAAAGGACCCTTCTCCACGCTGTGAGGTGCGTAGATTGAACGGAGCTGGGGCTGGAGGAAAGAGCAGGAAAATCAGTTGGGAGCCTGTTGCCACAATACAGGCAAGAGATGACAGCTGGGAGGTGGTGGCTGGAACCAGAGTGGCAGCAGTGAAGGTGGTGGTGAGCTTCTGGACTTGATCATAGTGCCATGGAGACTCCTAGTAGGTTGGAAATGGAGCGTGATTGGAAGAGGGGAGTCAGTCCCAATGTTTTGGGGTCAGGTGAGTAGATGGGTGGAATTGCCATCGGCCAAGAGGGCAGGTGGGGCAGAGGCCACAGGGGAGGATGGGCTGCTGTGCTTTAGACTTGTTGGGTGTGAGATGTCACCTGGATATCCAAACAGAGGAGCTGAGTAGGCGGGTGGATACAGAAGGCTAGAAGTCATGAGAGATGCTGGGGTTGGAGACATAAATGTGGGAGCCATCCACACAGAGATGGTACTTGTAGCCATGACACTGGACATCTCATTACCTCATTCAGTGGAGATGACAAATGAGCTGGCTTGTCAAGGCGTTCAACTGAGGGTAAATTGAGAAGGAACAAGGTCTATGGCTCCCCATCATGGACATCTTGAGATTATCAAAAGAGACTAATAATGGTGACCAGGAATGTCTAGTGTCCTGGAAGCCAGGAGGACACTGTGTGTCCAGGAGGAAAGAGTGCTAGCTGCTGGGGGATCCCATGACATGAGGCCCGTGATGTGACCAGTGGATTCAGCAATATGGAGGTTATCTCAACGTTGAGAATAGCTTTGTGGACAGAAGCACTGTTAGAAGGGATGTCCCTGTGGTTGATCTCTGGTCATAACGGGGTGAAAGCAGAGAGAAAAGGGAAGGTTAGATTCTAGGGAGGACACAAGTGACCCGAAGTCTTACTCCAAACCACTTGGGGGTAGTAGGTAGGAGAGGACAGAGATAAGAAAATTAGGATGATGTCAGCCACCCATGGTGATGATGATGTCGTCATCTACAATGATGACATCATCCACCCATGAGGATAATGTCACCCACCCATGGTGATGACAATGATGTCATCCACCCATGAGGGTGATGTCATCCACTCATAAGGATGACGTCAGTGCTTTCTGGCTCAGGATCAGCCAACAGGGTGAAAACATCCTGGTCCTGCCAGCAAACACTGCCTCCCACCAACTTTGAGATCCCCCCGGCTGTCAAAACATCCCAGGGCAGATGCTCATTTCTGTTGCTTGAACACCGCACTGTTGACATGATCAGCTGACATGTTCTTTGATCTTTGTTTGTCATTTAGTTGGTGGCAGTTCTGAGAGAAGTCAAGTATTTGAATTTCCAGCAACAGAAAGAGATTCCAGACAGTGCAGAGAGTCTGTTCTCAGAGAACGAAACTTTCCGGAAGTTTGTGGGCAACCTGGAGCTCATCGTTGGCTGGTATAATGAGGTGAGTTGGTGAGTTGGTACTATTCCTGATGCAGCTTTGTTTTGTTTTGGTTTTTTGTCAAGTTTCAGTTTGTTGTATTTCAGAGATGTGGCTCTTCCTGGGAAATATTCCCATTCACTCAAATTCATTCTTTCATTCACTGTATGCTTACTGAGTACCTACTATGTGTATGTGCTTGGGATAAATTCGTGAGCCAGGGAGTCAGAGATCTCTGTCCTGCCATCCTGTCCTGCCTACACCCAACAACTGCTGGTGTAAGATCTCCAAGTGGAACAGAATTAAATTAGTGTGTATTTTAATGTTCAGACATGGTTCAAGCCAGTCTTCATTATTCATGCAAATAGCAGCAGCAAAGATAGTGATGACTCAGAACAGCTGGTGATGAAAATCTTATTCCCACCGGGCTTTGGCTTACGTTACTTTTTTTTTTTTTTTTTTTGGAGACAGTCTCACTCTGTCACCCAGGCTGGAGTGCAGTGGCACAATCTCGGCTCACTGTAACCCCTGCCTCCCAAGTTCAAGCGATTCTCCTGGCTCAGCCTCCTGAGTAGCTGGGACTATAGGCGTGTACCACCACACCCAGCTGGTGGTAGTAAAAATACAAATAATTTTTGTATTTTTAGTAGAGACAGGGTTTCACCACGTTGGCCAGGCCGGTCTCGAACTCTTGACCTTAGGTGATTTGCCCACCTCGGCCTCCCAAGTGTTGGGATTACAGGCATAAGCCCCCAAGCCTGGCCAATTACATGATTCTTTATAGATCCATTTACCCTCCTGAATATATTTTGGATAATATTAAAGTCATTCAACATTGCTTCCATTACTTCCATTAATGTGGGGAGGACTGGATGGGCATTTCCTGGAACCCAGAGTAGGATTATCATGAGGAAGCTGTGTGTGAGGGGCTGGGAGGTGGCAGTCCCCGCTCAGCTCTTTGGTTCAAGAACTCCTTTTTGGCCTTGGCTCCTGGCATCCATCTGATCTAGGGACCTGACACAGTAATCAAGAGGTTGACTGTGGAAAAACTTCCCAGTAATTGTTGGAGGTGGGGGGTGGTCCCATGTAGCAACACAGGGCTTGTTCAGAGCGCCTCCTTCCTGGCACGAGACCCTGGAAGCCGAGTCGGGAACCAGAGGGGAATGATACCATACGTGTTCTGTTTTGGCTGTCTGCTTTCACTCGGTTAATTATTTTGAGTTAATCTACATTGTTGCATTTAGCACCATTCTTCTTCTTTTTAAGTTTAAGTCTATTTCTGAGTAGCAATGTGTTGCATGGATATAGCACTATTATCCATTCCTCTGTTGATCGACATTTGGGTTGTTTTCAGTTTTCGCTTTTACAAATAAAGCTGCTACAAACATCCCTGTACAATCAAGAGGGGCCTGGAGAGCGTGGCTGTGGGGCTCAGCGGGCAGTCACTGGGCTTGTCCTCCTTCTAGACACCCTTTCTTATGGACCCCACTCATATATCCTGGGAAAGGCAACCATTTGTACCATACAACCTTGACCCCACCCCAAGCCACAGCAGAACGGGGCCAGTCTGGACACTGTTCATTTCCTGTTGCTGCTGTAACAAATCACCACAAACTGAGTGGCTTAAAATGGCACATATTTCCTACCTTCTAGTTCTGGAGGTCAGAAGTCCCGAATCTGTTTCATTCTGCTGGAGTCAAGGCATCCGCTGGGCTGCCTCCTTCTGGAGGCTCAAGGGGATGGTCTGTCTCCTTGTCTTTTCCAGCGTCTGGAGGCTGCACCTTCCTGGGGTCATGGCCATTGTATTAGTCAGAGTTCTCCAGAGAAACAGAACCAATGGGATAGACAGATGGGAGGATGAAGGGATGGATGGATGGATGGATGGACAGATAGATCGGTAGCTAGAGAGATAGGAAGGCAGGTAGATGGATGGATAGATTATATGGGTGGATGAATGGATAGATAGCTATAGATGGGGGGATGATAGATACAGATGGATGGATGGAGATGGTTGGATAGACAGAGATATGGACATGTATATATGGAGATTTATTGGGAGGAATTGCCTCACACAATTACGGAGGTTAAGAAGTCTTACAGCCTGCTGTCTGCAAGTTGGAAACTCAGGAAAGCAGGTGGTATTACTCGGAGTCCAAAGCCTGACAACCAGGGAACAGATGGTGTAAATCCCAGTCCAAAGGCTGAAGAAGATGAGATGGCCCAGCTCAGGCCATGAGGCAGAAACAAGGGGTGAATTCCTGCTTCCTCCGCCTTTTGTTCTATTCAGGCCCTCGACGATTGGATGAGACCCACCCACACTGGGGAGGGCTATCTGCTTTCCTGAGCCCACCCATTCCAATGCTTATCTGATCCAGAAACAACCTCACATGCACCTCAGAAACCATGTTTAATCTGGGCACCCTGTGGCACAGTCCTGTTGACAAATTAACCCTCACGGCCACATTATTTCATGTTCAAAGCACATCACTCCAACTTGTGCTTCCATCATCACACTGATGCCTTCTCTTTTGACCTTCTTGCCTCTTTCTTTTTCTTTCTTTTTTTTTTTTTGTGACGGAATCTTGCTCCGCTCCCCGGCAGCTGCAGCAGGGCTCCCCAGATTCTGATCACCAGGGGCCCTAATATCTTTGTCCACGGTCCATTCATTAGAAACACAGCACCTTTCTCCAGCTGGTTAGATTCTGTCTAAAGAGCTCCCGCCTTGGACTCCAAGTATGGTAGAAGCACCGTGATTTAGTCACGAGCACACTAAAGAGGTGTGTTCTGAGATTCTCTCACGCAGGGTGTAGTCTCAGAGCAGGGTTCCTCGACTGGGAAGAGACCACTGTCCTTGTCATTGTTTAACAACCCAACCCTGATGGATGGAATCATGCTACACATCGTCTTGCTTTGTAATCCTGTCGATGCATCCTTTACTTCTGTCTGGTTTTCAGCCGGTAACGGCTCTTATACTCTATTTCTCTTTCCTACCCACCTATCCTAAGAGTTAATGGTCAGAAAACACTCGAAGGCATGGGTGGGGGTACACTATTTAAAGTACCAAAATGGGTTGGGCACAGTGACTCATGCCTGTAATCCCAGCACTTTGGGAGGCCGAGGCGGGTGGATCACTTGAGGTCAGGAGTTCGAGACCAGCCTGGCCAATGTGGTAATACCCCATCCCTACAAAAAATAAAAAAATTAGCTGGGCGTGGTGGTGGGCGCCTGTAGTTCCAGCTACTCGGGAAGCTGAGACAGGAGAATCACATGAACCTGGGAGGTGGAGGTTGCAGTGAGCCAAGATCACGCCACTGCACTCCAGCCTGGGCGGCAGAGCGAGACTCTGTCTCAAAAAATGAAGTACCAAAATGTATGTAAAGAATTATTCTGAAAGGCAAATCAGCATCTAGTGTGCACTTTTAACTCTGTGATTCCATACTTCATGTAGAAGGGTCCTTGAGAAGTCATGAAACAAGATGTTGCTTGGTACGATGAGATTCTTAGGCCCAAATGGTGCTTATTATTTAAGGGAATCATAAAAACTTCTCCCTTGTTTGTTCATTTTTGTAAATTCAGGTTTTCAAGCATTAAATTAATTTCTTAGGGCAAACTAGAACAAAACTATATAGAACCTATGCTTTTTTTTTTTTTTTTTTTTTTTTTTTTGAGACAGAGTCTCATTCTATTGTCCAGGCTGGAGTGCAGTGGTGTGATCTTGGCTCACTGCAAACTTCACCTCCTGGGTTCAAGCGATTCTCATGCCTTGGCCTCCTGAGTAGGGATTACAGGTGCACACCACCACACCGGGCTAATTTTTGTATTCACCAGGCTAATTTTTGTATTTTTAGTAGAGACAAGATTTCACCATGTTGGCCAGGCTGGTCTTGAACTCCGGACCTTAAGTGATCCGCCTGCCTCGGCCTCCCAAAGTGAGAAACTATACTATTGTTAACACTGACCCATTAACAACTTGAGTAGTTTCTCTGCAGATCCTGGGTTTTCTGTTGTATAACTAGACTTCGGGCTTAAGGCTGGGCACCATGACTCACACCTGTAAATCCCAGCACTTTGGGAGACTGAAGTGGGAAGATGGCTGGAGCTCAGGAGTTTGAGACCAGCCTGGGCAACATACCAAGATCCCATCTCTATATTTCAGAAGATAGAAAAAAAGATTTTGAGCTTTAGATTTATGACCAGGGGAAAGGGTCTGAACCCAGAAAGGCTCAGTGATCCACATGTATTTCTTTGGCTTAGAATCATAAAAAGAAATCAAATACAAAACGTTTGTGATTATATATTGAGGATTTATGTATTAAAAGTAATGGCAAAGATGGCAATTACTTTTACACCAACCTATACACAGTTAATTCTTAATTAGTCATGGTATGGGCTAGAAAGAGATAGGAATACTATAACGTAAAACAGTAACTGTACATAAATCCTCAGTGATAAAAGTCATTCTAAAAATTGTGGAGTGTCCTGAAATACGGTTTCCAAACAAAAAACAATCATCATTGGCTTGGTTGGTGTATTAGGCTGTTACATTGCTATAAAGAAATACTTGACACCTGGGACTTTGGGAGGCCGAGGTGGGCGGATCATTTGAGGTCAGGAGTTCAAGACCAGCCTGGCCAACACAGTGAAACCCTGTGTCTACTAAAAGTACAAAAATTAGCCAGGCTTGATGGCGCAGACCTATAATCCCAGCTACTGGGGAGGCTGAGGCAGGAGAATTGCTTGAACCCGGGAGGCGGAGGTTGCAGTGAGCCAAGATCATGCCACTGTCCTCCAGCCTGGGTGACAGAGTGAGACTCCAGCTCAAAAAAAAAAAAAAAAAAAAAAAAAAAAAAAAAAAACACCTGAGACTGGGTAATTTATAAAGAAAAGAGGTTTAATTAGCTCATGGCTCTGCAGACTGTACAGGAAGCATAGTGGTTTCTGTTTCTGGGGGACCTCAGGAAACTTGGAATCATGGTGGAAGGTGAAGGGGAAGCAGGCACGTCACTTGGCAGGAGCCAGGATCAAGAGAGAGGTGGGGGAGGTGCTACACCTGTTTAAAACCCAGATTGCATGAGAATTCATTCACTATCCCAAGAACAGCATCAAGGGGATGGTGCTAAACCATTCATGAAATCATCGTCCCCATGTTGCGGTCACCTCCCACTAGGCCCTGCCTCCAACACTGGGGATTACGATTCAACATGAGACCTGAGTGGGGAAACAGATCCAAACCGTATTAGTTGGTGTTGAGGAATAAAAGTCCTTACCAGAGAACAATTTAAAATCTGGTTGGAGTTGGAACATAACCTGTCACCTCTGTTTTGCAGATAAAGACTACAGTGAAGGCAGTAGAATTTCTACTAATAAAGTCAGAACTGGAAGCAATTGATGTCAAGTTATTGAGTGCTGAAACGACGTTGTTCTGGAATGGCGAAGGTACGGAGGCCACATTCCTCCCACCTTGAGTTAAACTTGGGGGTCCAACCTGCCCAGCATCTGTCCTCAAACACCACTGGAGTGGCCACTTCTGTCTCCTGGCTGCATGGATCTGCTTTAACTGCAAGGGGGCTAAAGGATAGTTACTTCCACCTGCTTGCCCAGGCAAAAAAAAAAAAAAAAAAAAAAAAGCCCAACTGTGTCACTTAGAAATGGAATCCGGCAAAGACTCCCTGGGAACTGTCAAGGGGTGTTTCCAAGGTTCCCAGACTGGGCTTGCTGCAGGCCCAGTTTCCACTGTTGGTTTATCAAGCATGCACAGAGCATGCACAGCTGGTGAGCAGAGCAGGTGCACATCTTGGCTAACTCAGCGCAGACATCAGGAAAGTAGAAGTATAGTCATGAGTCCCCTTCTTCCCTTCTTTCCACCACTGGACGAGGCAGAAGGCCCCCGACCCCCTGGCCCCATCTCTGATGCTCCCAGAGGTGGAACCCTTTAACATGAGGAGTCTGGGGCTCCTACGTGGGGTGAAGGGTCTGCATATTCTCCAAACCCTATGTCCAAAGGGACACTATATTTGTGATTCCTTGGCGTTTCATTTCAGAGAATTTCCGCTCAATGATTTCTTCTGGGTATCATGTTCCAGAATAGGAAGATTATTTTCCCAGGGCTGTCTTGTAGTGATGAGTGTTATGCCAACCCAAGAAAAGTTTTCATCCTGCTGAATTGTTTTTTTTTTTTTTTTTCTGAGCTAGAGTCTCACTCTGTCACCTGGGCTGGAGTACAATGGCACAATCTCAGCTCACTGCAACCTCTGCCTCCTGGGTTCAAGCTATTCTCCTGCCTCAGCCTCCCGATAGCTGGGATTACAGGTGCCCACTGCCATGCCCAGCTAATTTTTTGTATTTTTAGTAAAAACGGGGTTTCACCATGTTGGCCAGGCTGGTCTCGAACTTCTGACCTCATGATTCGCCTGCCGTGGCCTCCCAAAGTGCTGAGATTACAGCTTGAGCCACCGCACCCAGCCTGAATAGTTCGTTTTGTAAGATTCCATTACGCTTCCATTTTAGGTGTGTTTCAGTACATTCAAGAGGTGCGAGAAATTCTGCACAACTTGCAGAACAGGATGCAAAAGGCAAAACAAAATATAGAAGGAATTTCCCAGGCTATGAAGGTAAGCAAGGGGCAGAGCACAGAGCGGGGCTTCGTGGGGGGCTGGGGCTGCCCTGGGGCAAACCAGGCTGCGTAGAGGCCCATGGAAAGTGCTGCGATGTGTGGGGCGCAGTGTTCTCCACCGGTAGGATGATACCATAGTGGTCCCAGGGCAGAAAGAGCCCAGTTGCTCTGTGGAATTCAGTTCTGCTCCATTCTGCTGAGCTCCACAAGGCCCCCTCTGTGCCAGGCCAGTGCCAGTAGCAAGGGGTGGAAAGAGATCTGCCAAGACTCACCCCCACTGGGAACGAGCCCGTTGCTCAGTAGAGAAGCAGTACGGTTCTAACTCAAGCTCCTTCCAGAGCACTGGGGGAATCCTTCATTAGCCTTCTAGGTGGTCTGGTCTGTCACTGATGCTCTAATGTGCAAAAACACTTGCAGCAGTATATCCAAAAGGAAGTTTTTGTTTGTTTGTTTTTTGAGATGGAGTTTCGAGCCCAGGGTGGAGTGTAGTGGCGCGATCTCGGCTCACTGCAACCTCCGCCTCCCGGGTTCAAGCGATTCTCCTGCCTCAGCCTCCCGAGTAGCTGGGATTACAGGTATGCGCCACCACGCCCAGCTAATTTTGTATTTTTAGTAGAGATGGGGTTTCTCTATGTTGGTCAGGCTGGTCTCGAACTCTTGACCTCAGGTGATCCGCCCGCTTCAGCCTCCCAAAGTGCTGGGATTACAAGCGTGAGCCACCACGCCCGGTCCCAAGAGGAAGTTTTTAAGAAATGTCTCCTCTCGTTAATTGCAATGTCTCCTCTGCAACTCTATTTCTTTTCTTTCTTTCTTTTCGTTTTTTCTTTGAGACAGAGTTTCGCTCTGTTGCAGCTGGAGTGCAGTGGCATGATCTCGGCTCACTGCAACCTCCGCCTCCTGGGTTCAAGTGACTCTTGTGTCTCAGCTTCCCCAGTAGCTGGGACTACAGGTGTGTGCCACCACACTCAGCTAATTTTTTTGTATTTTTAGTAGAGATGCGGTTCCACCATGTTGCCCAGGCTGGTCTTGAACTCCTGAGCTCAGGCAGTTTGCCCGCCTTGGCCTCCCAAAGTGCTAGGATTACAGGTGTGAGCTTCTGCACCTAGGCAACTCTATTTCATCTTTAAATGATCATGTTTAAGCTATATTTCTCTATCAACATATCAAAATTAAATCATCATGATGTCCCACACACCCTGCTCTGTTTTACCACCCACTACAATTGGACTTCAGATAACATAGCATTCCACCACTTCCCTCCCCAACCTCCCCACAAACCCTTGAGTAGAAATCATTTAGAATTTCTGATCCAGGCCATCATTAATGTCTTCACTGGAACGTCTCTCTCCTAATCCAAGAACCATTTGGCTTGTCGCAGTGTGAAACTTCTTTTTTTTTTTTTTTTTTTTGAGATGGAGTCTCGCTCTGTCGCCCAGGCTGGAGCGCAGTGGCGTGATCTCAGCTCACTGCAAGCTCCGCCTCCCGGGTTCACGCCATTCTCCTGCCTCAGCCTCTCTGAGTAGCTGGGACTACAGACGCCTGCCACCGCGCCCGGCTAATTTTTTGTATTTTTAGTAGAGACGGGGTTTCACCGTGGTCTCGATCTCTTGACCTCGTGATCCGCCCGCCTCGGCCTCCCAAAATGCTGGGATTACAAGCGTGAGCCACCGCGCCCGGCCAGTGTGAAACTTCTTATAGTTCACATTCATTTCCTCATCATCCACTTAGATTTACCCAGTAAATTGTGGACAGAAATCATTGCTCGCCACTATTTTTTTCCTGATTCAGTTTTCTTTTATTTTTAAGACAGAGTCTTGCTCTGTCATACAGGCTGGAGTGCAATGGCACCATCTTGGCTCACTGCATCCTCCGCCTCCCAGGTTCAAGTGATTCTCATGCCTCAGCCTCCCAAGTAGCTGAGATTACAGGCATGCACCACCACGCTCGGCTATTTTATTTTTTGTATTTTTAGTGGAGATGAGGTTTCACCATGTTGGTCAGGCTGGTCTTGACTCCTGATCTCAATGATCCGTCTGTCTCAGCTTCCCAAAGTGCTGGGATTACAGACGTAAGCCACCGCACCTGGCTCTGATTCAATTTTCAATTGACTGGAATAATTTCTCAAGCAATTTCCTCAGAAAGGGCTCATTGATAGCATACTTTGAGTCCTCCCTTGTCCAAAAAATACCTTCTTTTGACCTCATCTACAATGATCTTGTCCAGGTCAGGGATTTTTTGATACGGTCCTTTTCTTTCAATGCTCTAGAAGTGGCCCTGTGTGTGTTCACTAGGGCCGCCATCACAAAGTGCCACAGTCCGGGCGGCTTCAACAACAGACGTTTCTCTTCTCACAGTTCTGGAGGCTGGAAGGCCAAGGTTAAGGTGTTGGCAGGTTTGGCTCCCCCAGGACTCTCTGGTTAGTTATAGATGCTGTCTTCTCCCTGTGGCTTCACAGGGTCCTCCCTCTGTGTGTCTGTGTCCTCATCTCCTTGTCTCATTAAGGACACTGGTCATGCTGGATGAGGGCCCATGCTAATGACCTCATATTAACTTAAGCACCTCTTTAAAGCTCTCATCTCCAAATGCCATTGCATTCTGAGGGTACGGGTGTCAGGGCCCCTACACATGGATTCGGGGGGCACAGTTCAGCCCCTACCAGCCCTGCCTCAGTTTTGGTGCTGGGCAGGCTGGCAATGCTCTGGCTCCTTCCTTCATGAGCCTGTCCTCTGTGTCTGGGGCGTGCAGAGTTCTTTGTTATCTTTAGGGTCAGAAAATGTCACCAAAGTGTCCAGACGTGTGCCTCCTTATGTTAATGTTCGCTGGACATCGTAACATTCTTGCAGCCTGTCGACGGCCTTGTCTCGCCAGCTCGTGGGCATGACGTCACTCCTCCTCCTTCCCCCCCATGCCTCCCCGTCTGCTCTGGCACACAGGCCATCTCCCCAGCATCTCAGGTCTGGGGGCCAGGTCTCTTGTCTCTCTCTGCACGTGTGGCTTCTCCATCTCTTCACTTTATTTCTGTCTTTTCTGATGCCTGCAATGCCCACCCAGCCTCCTCTGTGGCTGTTCTCTCTCTCTCCTCTACTGAACTGTTAAATCCAGAAACCAGGCCCTTCAAACCCCATGGGCTTCTGAATCTTCAGCAGGGGCCGCAGCAGGTGCAGGGTCTCAGATGGTTGGCTGCAGGCTCTGGGCGTTGGGGAGTGAGCAGCAGACGGGAGGAGGCCCACTCTGGAGGCAGATCCTGCAGAGATTGCTGCCGCCCCTGAGGCCCAGCTTGCCCGCTGCCCACCACAGAGGACCAGGGCAGCACTTTCTCTCCATCTCTGAGACCCACGGTCTTACGTAAACCCCCCTTTACCTGAGCTAGCTTGTTTGCACCAGAAGTTTTTAACTAAACCACAAAGTATTTGCTTTCTCCTGGTGCTGAGCTGAGGTGCTGAAGCCTGGTAGTTGGGTCTCTGGGCACCAAGGAAGGAATGATCTGTTGGCCAATTCTGAGGTTGTTGGGTTCAGGGGTGCGTTTTGAAGAAGTTCACCTCTGCATCAGAAAAGCAAAGGTGACCTCCGAACAGGGAAGGCAAACACTTGGGACCACTGTCCTGGTCATTTCAAGAGGCTACGAGAAAATACTGCAGACTCAGTTCCTGGTGAGGGCCCTCTTCCTGTTGTGCAGATGGCCGCCTTCTCGATGTGCCTCACGTGGTAGAGAGAGGTCGCTCTGGTGTCTCTTTCTTTGCTTAAAGGACACTAACCTCATGGGGGGGGGGGGTGGGCCCTACTCTCATGATCTCATGATCTCATGATCTCATCTAAATCCAAGCACTTCCCAAGGGCCCTGCCTCCTACTACAACCACACGGGAGCTAGGACTTGAATATGTGAATTTTGGGAGGTGAGAGAACACAGACGTGCAGTTCATAACACTCACCCAGTAACGGGCTCTGCTAACCCCCATTATAAGGAGAATAATCACTAAACTGGTCACAGTCAGAATCAGCTGAACTCCTGTGTCTCCATCCCCATCACTTTCCTCATCACGTGCATTCTGAAGCTGCAGCAGCTGCACAGTGACCAGGCTGAAAGCCAAGGGGCTTGGTGGACAGGCCAGCATGCTCTGCACTTAGGTGCGGAAGCAGAGCTGGGGAGAACACTGGCTCCCACGCACATGCCCTCAGATGCATCATGCCGTCTCAAAACAGCAAAAACACATGACAGCCAGCAGCATCTAGCTCCCCAGCTTAGTGAGAAAACCAAGCAATTGGAAAAGAAAATGGTTCAAACTCAGTCCATCAGGCCTGAAATCAATAATTCCTATTTGGAGTTCGTACATTCTCAGGCTGTGCCCTTAGCACTCAGGTGAACAGCAAAGGGGTTAGGACCAAAGGGAGGCTGTTCAAAGATTGTGCAGCATTTGAGAGGAGCAAGTCATTTAGATATCTCAGAAAAACACAGACCAATTGAAGCTATTTATTTAGTAAACCGAAGACATTTTTTCTTAAATTAAAAAGGCCATGGCCGGGCGTGGTGGCTCACGCCTGTAATCCCAGCACTTTGGGAGGCCAAGGTGTGTGGATCACGAGGTCAGGAGCTCGAGACCATCCTGGCTAACATAGTGAAACCCCATCTCTACTAAAAATACAAAAAATTAGCTGGGCGTGGTGGCGGGCACCTGTAGTCCCAGCTACTTGGGAGGCTGAGGCAGGAGAATGTTGTGAACCCAGGAGGCGGAGCTTGCAGTGAGCCGAGATCGTGCCACTGCACTCCAGCCTGGGCGACAGAGTGAGACTCCGTCTCAAAAAAAAAAAAGGCCACAACATCTATGAAATAACAACAGAATGAGAACTAAGAACAGAATGAGAGGAAAGCAGAGAAGGGAAAGGACATGGCTAAGAAAGTCAAAACTGCAAAAACAGAATTAAAATATACTGAAGCACCAGTTAGACTAGAACTAGTGCTATTTAACAGTGGATCTATTAAACGGACGACAATTTTAGGAAATTGCTAATATGCAAAGGGAAATAACAATAGATAATGTGTAAGATGAGGGAGACGAACAACATAAAAATCATAGTTGTTACTAAAGAAGTAATAGGCTGGGCACGGTGGCTCACACCTGTAATCGCAGCACTTTGGGAGGTCAAAGCAGGCAGATCACTTGAGGTCAGGAGTTTGAGACCAGCCTGGCCAACATGGCGAAACCCTGTCTCTACTAAAAATACAAAAAGGAGCCAGGTGTGGTGGTGCACACCTATGATCCCAGCTACTAGAGAGGCTGAGGCAGGAGAATTGCTTGAACCTGGGAGGCAGAGGTTGCAGTGAGCTGAGGTCACACCACTGCACTCCAGCCTGGATGACAGAGTGAGACTCCTTCTCAAAAAAAAAAAAAAAATAGTAATTAACAAAGATGTAATAGAGGAAAATTTTCTCAAGCTGGGGAGACAAAAATTAAAGGAAGGCCTGAGTGTGAAGGTCAAAGTGGGTAACTGATTTCCAGGCCAGATGACACATGTAGACATATTCTGACCAAAATTTTAAATCCCAAGGATACAGAACAATATTCTGCATGTTTCTACCAGGCAGGTAGCCCACACAGAAACAAAAATCAGGCAGCCTTTTGACTTTACGCCGATTTCCAGAACATGATAAAAATGGCTAGTCTTGAGAAAGGCTCCTGACAATTATCTGTGAATGCAACAGTAAAGTCATCCTCACACATGCAGGGGCTTGGAAAAATACCATTTGGGTACCCTTCCTGAGAAACCTATTTCAGGATGTATTCCAGGACACCAAGAGATCAACCACATGCTAGAGTACCAAGGAGACAATTAACATTTCAAAAGACTAGCAATGAGCTTGGAACCAATTAAATATAAAGAGATAAGTACATAAAGAGATAAATATGGTTGTAAAAGGTTACATTCCAAAGTCAAAAGCAATACTTGTAGAAAAATATAAATGGTAGAAACCATATCCATGGTGATAAATGGGATCAATAATTGGAAGTTAGGAGGAGGAAAAAGGTGGGGCGGGGAAGTTAACCATATCCTAAATTCCTAAACATGGATAATGGGAATCAAAAGCAATTTTTCTTTTCTTTTTTTCTTTCTCGAGATGGAGTCTTACTCTGTCACCCGGGCTGGAGTACAATGGCACAATTGCTGCAACCTCCACCTCCCGGGTTCAAGCGATTCTCCTGCCTCAGCCTCCTGAGTAGCTGGGATTACAGGCATGTGCCATCATGCCTGGCTAATTTTTGTATATTTAGTAGAGATGGGGTTTCACCATGTTGGTCAGGCAGGTCTCAAATTCCTGGCCTCAGGTGATCCATCCACCTTGGCCTGCCAAAGTGCTGAGATTACAGGCATGAGTCACCATGCCCAGCTGCAATTTTTATTTCTAAAATTAGAGAAATATTTAAAAGATTTAATAAACTTAATGGCAAGTACTAGTGGAATTATAAACAGGATTTCTCCTATGCAAATCACTAAAAAATATAAAAGCAAATAAGCTATAGTTCTTAAAGCAAAATACCACAACAAAGGGAAATGGTAAGAAAGCAGAAAGGATAAAATGTGATAACAAAGGGCAAACATTATAGTATATATAAATAAAAGCAAAATATTTAGATTGTTTAAAAATGTAATTATATGTTACTTCCAAGAGATATCTAAAATAAAATGGAAAGGTTGAAGACAAAATGACTGACAAGTAGGTGAAACCATATGAAACTTCCAATAATGACCATTTTTGACCTTTAAAAGATGGCAATTCTCACAGCTGAGCTCAATGGCTCATGCCTGTCGTCCAAGCACTTTGGGAAGCCAAAGCGGGAGGATTGCTTGAGCCCAGGGCCTTCCTATGTTGCTCAGGCTGGGCGACACCTGTGGTCCCAGCTATCCTGGAGGCTGAGGTGGGAGGATCACTTGAGCCTGGGAGGTTGAGGCTGCAGTGAGCCAAGATTGTGCCACTGTACTCCAGCCTGAGTGACAGAGGAAGACCCTGTTTCAAAGGAAAAAAAAAAAGGAATTTCAAATGGTAATCTTACTCACAGACATATGTACAACAAAATATTAATCAGCGAAGAACAACTCAGGGCAAAAATATATATTTAGCTAAGCATACATGATCAAGTAAAATCTATGTAAAAGTTACAATTGTCCTAAAATGTTGTGTTCCCAATGAGAGTATTGTTAATATATCTATATAAATAAAACCTATTAGAAGAACTGAGAAATGGGCAGAACGCAAATGTAATGGGAAGGCTAACACAGCATTATTATACTGCCATGGACTGCACGTTTGTGACTCCCAGGCACTCCTTTGTGGAAAGCCTGATCACCACTGTGATGGGTCTTGGCCCTGGGGAGGCGATTAGAACGTGAGAATAGAGCCATCACGAAGGAGATTCGTGCCCTTATAGCGAGAGACAAGAGAGCTCACTCTGCCCCTCCGCCTTGTGAGGACACAGCAAGAAGGCGGCCGTCACCATCTGCACACCAGGAAGAGACCCCTCAAGTTGGAACCAAACATGCCGGAACCTTGATCTCAGACTTCTAACCTCTAAACCTGTGAGAAATGTCTGTTGCTTAAGCCCCCCCAGTATATGGTATTTTGCTTATAGTCATCCAAGCCGACTAAGACATACACAGAACATGTTTTTCTGACCATGAACCAATAAAACTGCTAATAAGAAAGAAGGAAATCCTTCTAACCAGATAAACACAGAGGCTTAATCATACCATTTATGTTCACACAAAAGCATCAGTAGAAAAACTAAAAGTACCCAGAGAAATATCAGATACTGGCCAGAGGAGGGAGGCGGGTGATCGAAGTCTTCATTGTTCTCACCAGAGTCACAGAGACAGCTGAGAAACAGCTGAATCGATGTGGAGTCCGTAAATGATCAGAGTGACAGAGGCAGCCGTGAGAAGGAGGAAAGCTGAGGTTCCGTCATGTTCCCAGTGGGGGATAGGATGGAGGATAAGGGAGACTTGGGCCAAAGACTGTTTTTTTGACAAAAAAATAAAAAAATAAAAAAACTTATTAGGTGTTTTACCATATATGTATCACTTTAATGGAGATGTGTAAGGAAAAATAATTTAATGACAGATAACAGTAAAGTCCAAATCATAATTACAGGTGGCCACCACCCTTTTTTTTTTTTTTTTTTTTTTTTTTGAGACGGAGTCACACTCTGTCGCCCAGGCTGGAGTGTAATAATGCGATCTCGGCTCACTGCAAGCTCTGCCTCCTGGGTTCACACCATTCTTCTGCCTCAGCCTCCCAGTAGCTGGGACTACAGGCGCCCACCACGCCCAGCTAATTTTTTGTATTTTTAGTAGAGACAGGGTTTCACTGTGTTAGCCAGGATGGTCTCGATCTCCTGACCTTGTGATCCTCCCGCCTCGGCCCCCCAAAGTGCTGGGATTACAGGTATGAGCCACCGCACCCGACCAAGTGGCCACCACCCTTGTGGTAGAACTCCCGTTCGCAGGGTAGCCGGGATCCTCACCCTACTCTCTACCCTTTCCCACCCCTGTCGGCAGGTCAGTGGCCCCCAAGAAAGGGACTTACTCCCACCTGGCCCTCCATTTGCAGCTATGGACGATCCACGCAGCATTGACCACACATTCCTCGACCCTCAGGTCCTTCCGTCCCCCTAAAAAGAGAATTAGATGCTCCTTTCCTGAGAGCAACCCCATTCTGGCCCAGTTCAGTGAAACATCTGTGGTCTCTCTCTGGTTCCCCTAGGCCCTGGTTTTGGTTTTGAGCTAAATTATTTAAGGCTCTGTAGTCAATAGTCAATTAGGCACAGGTCCTTAGTGGCTCCTGATGGGCATGGATCATGGAGAACTAGAGTCCAATCCCAGATCAGGCAGCAGGGAGGGAACTCACACCAAAAGCGTGCAGCAAAGGAGTGAGACCGAAAGCGGTTTCTCCAGAACACCTTTTCTCACTCCTGTGCTTTCCTTCCAGGACTGGTCGGCCAACCCGCTGTTTGAAAGAAAGGACAATAAGAAAGAGGCCCTGTTAGACTTGGATGGAAGAATTGCCAACCTCAACAAGCGCTACACAGCAGTCAGGGATGCTGGCATGAAGATCCAAGCCATGGTTGCAGTAAGGAAACACCCAGGAGGTTTTTTGTGAACCCACTTGCTTTTAGCAGGGAGGAGAGAGTAAAGGCAGAGCTGGAGATTTCATAACAATGATTAGTGACACATTTTTAGTAGTCACAGAAGTCTGTGATCTGGCTGGATGCAGTGGCTCTCACCTGTAATCCCAGCACTTTCGGAGGCTGAGTCAGGCTGATCACCTGATGTCAGGAGATTGAGAACAGCCTGACCAACATGGTGAAACCCTGCCTCTACTAAAAATACAAAAATTAACCGGGCACGGTGGCACATGCCTGTAATCCCAGCTACTTGGGAGGCTGAGGCAGGAGAATCGCTTGACCCTGGGAGGCGGAGGTGGCAGTGAACCAAGATTGCACCACTGCACCCCAGCCTGGGTGAAACAGTGAGACTCTATCTCAAAAAAAAAAAAGAAAAAGCCTATGATGTTTAATCCAAGTGAGCCTTATCTTTAAGTAGTGGGCCACCCTTGCTGTACACTTCCAAGCCTGGTTCCTCCTGTGATGGGCCTGCCCTCCACTAAGGGTACCAGAGCCCTCGCCCTGCACAATGTGGGTATGGCCAAGTGACGTCTTCATACTAGGTCAACAAATCTTATCTTCCCAGGATGAGCTGCTGAGGGCAGCCACCGTGTGTTTATCGGCATCCTCCATGGATTTCCCATCCATGGGTGTGGGCAGGGAACAGTAACGTGGGAAGAGTGAGGACCATTCGAATGTGCACAGGGTGTATCACTACCCGCACACACAAATGGGTAGAATGTGATAACGCACTCCTGCTTTGCTACCTAGGATGTCGGCTGGTCCTTCTTGCCAGTAGTCCCAACAGGGACTCTGTTCCTGCCAGCCTCCTGGGAGCCCCCATGGTTGGCACGTTCAGTGGGAGAATGCAGAACAGTAGACTGGCATTCCTGGGTGCTCCGTCTGGAGTCCTGACATTGTATTGTGTAGGGGTTTTCATGTCCTCCTCACTTGGTAGTCATTTCACCCAGCTTGCATTTTAGTTTGTCTCTGAGGAGAATGTGAAAGGTGGAGCTTTGCATCGGCCTGTAAAAGAGAATATTCTCCCTTGAGCTCAAATATGGCTGGACGTAATGGCTCATGCTGGTAATCCCAGCATTTTGGGAGGCCAAGGTGGGTGGATCACTTGAGGTCAGGAGTTTGAGACCAGCCTGGCCAACATGGTGAAACCCCGTCTCTGCTAAAAATACAAAAATTAGCCAGGTATAGTGGCAGGAACCTGTAATCCCAGCTACTTGGGAGACTGAGGCAGGAGAATTGCTTGAACCTGGGAGGCAGAGGTTGCAGTGAACCAAGATTGCACCACTGCATTCCAGCCTGGGTGACAAGAGTGAGACTCCATCTCAGAAAAAAAAAAAAAAAAAAAGGATTTTAGGGCAGTTTTTGGGCGGGGTGGTTTCCAGTGGATGGTGCAAATCAGTGGTGTGGACTTTAATGATGAGTCACCCCATCCAGACAGACCAGCAGGTCGCACCCAGGGGTTGGGCCATTATTGGCTGTTCCTATTGTCACATCATCGCTCTAAAGATCGTCTCTCCAGGAAGTGACTTGACTGAACCGGAATCTGTTTTGCCTCACTCCCAGTTCCCATCCCTCCCCTCCCTGCCATGGTGCCAGAAGCTCCCTCTAAATTAAAATGTTAAACTGCAAAAACATTACTTGGAAGAGTTAACTGATTAGCTTGTTAACACTCTCAGAAGGGTTGGAAACAAGAGCACAGGAGAGAGATTTGACTTAGGGTTAGGAGACGTTCAGAGGGTAGGAGCATAGCAAGAGGGCAAGCGAGGAGGCAAGACTGGGCTGAGGCTGAGGCCAAGCAGCAGGGACAGGAGCCTAAGAGGGGCAGAGGCAACGAGCCAGCCTATCCTGTTCCCCAACTGTGATGAGATGGTGTTGCCTCTTGTGCACAACTCTGTCACCACGTATGGTTACTCTCATGACAGTCATTAGAGCCGTTTCTTTTTATCTGATGCTGAAGTTATTTGCGCCCAAGTCTTCTCTCCTTTATTAGAATAGACCTGACTGAGGGGATAGACCGAGTGGAATTAATCTTTGAGTTTCCCTATAGCACTTAGTATCCTAGAGATTCATCCATCCATCTGCCCGTTCATCCACTCACACATCTACCCACCTCATCCACCCACCCACCTCATCCACCCACCTCATCCACCCACCCACTCCATCCACCCACCCACTCCACCCACCCACCTCATCCACCCACCCACTCCATCCACCCACCCATCCACCCACCCCACCCCACCCACCCCACTCACCCATCCACCTACCCACCCCACCCGCCCACCCACTCACCCACCCCACCCACCCGCCCACCCACCCCACCGACCCATCAGCCCACCCACCCACCAACTCCACCCACCGACTCCAACCACCCATCCACTCACCCACCCCACCCACCCATCCACCCACCCACCCCATCCACTCACTCACCCACCCCAACCACCCATCCACCCCACCCACTCACCCACCCATCCACTCACTCACCCACCCCAACCACCCATCCACCCCACCCACTCACCCACCCATCCACTCACTCACCCACCCCACCCACTCACCCACCCACCCCACCCATCCACCCACCCCACCCACCCACCCCACCCATCCACCCCACCCACTCACCCACCCACCCCACCCACCCATCCACTCACCCACCCACCCCACCCACCCAACCCACCCATCCATCCACCTACCCACCCCACCCATCCACCCCACCCACCTACCCACTCACCCACCCACCCCACCCACCCATCCACTCCACCCACCCACCCCACCCACGCATCCACTTCACCCACCCACTCCACCCACCCATCCACCCACCCACCCCACCCCCCCACCCCACCCACCCATCCACTCACCCACCCCACCCATCCACTCACCCATCCACTCACCCATCCATCCACCCACCCACTCACCCATCCACTCACCCACCCACTCACCCATCCACTCACCCACCCACTCACCCATCCACTCACCCCACTCACCCACCCCACCCATCCACTCATCCATCTACTCACACATCTACCCACCCCAATCATTTGTCCACCCATCCACCCACCCATCCATCCACCCATCCATCTGTCCATCTACTCACACACCTACCCACCCTATTCATCCATCCATGGACTCACACACCTACCCACCCCATTCATCTGTCCATCCACCCACCCCACTCATCCACCCACCCATCCACTCATCCACTCACCCATCCACCCACCCATCCATTCATCTATCCACCTACCCACTCACCCATCCATCCATGTACCCACCCACCCATCCACCCGTCCACCCACTCACCCATCTACCAACCCCATCCATCCATCTATCCATCCACCCCATTCATCTGTCCATTCACCCACCCCACTCATCCACCCACCCATCCATGCACTCAGCCACCGACCCATCCATGCACTCAGCCACCAACCCGCTCAGCCACCCACCCATCCAGTCACTCACCCACCCATCCACTCACTCACCCACCCATCCACTCACTCACCCACCCATCCACTCACTCACCCACCCATCCACCCACTCACCCACCCATCCACCCACTCACCCACCCAGTCACCCACCCACCCACCCGCCCATCCATCCATCTATCCATCCACCCCATTCATCTGTCCACCCACCCACCCCACTCATCCAGCCACCCCACCCCCTAATTCACCCGTAAAACCAGCCACCCACCCACTCACCCCTCCAAACACCCACAAGCCCCTGCTCTGTGCCAGGCCTACTGCCGAGTGCTGGGGGTACAGTGGTGGAGAGGATGGTCAACCTTCACCCTCATTAATTTGGGCATCAAAAGGGCATGCAGGCCAAAGACAAATCAAAGGTAAATAAAATAATTCTGAGTGGCCCTCTGAGCCATGGTGGGCATAAATAACAGGTTGCTAGAGGAAACCCAACTAGAGATGGAGGATTCCTTTGGGAGGAAGGGACATTTGAGCTGAAATCAAAAAGATTGGAAGCCAGACCCAGCAAGAAAGTGAGGGAGCAGCCGTGCAAAGCCTCGCGTAGGGAGGAGGCCAGCACCTGCAAGATGCTCAAAGCAGCCCCGTGTGTCCGGCGTGTGAACATGGATGGGCGGTCCAGAGAGTCACTAAACAGTGTGACCAAAGAGCAAACACAGCTAGTGAAGCGAGGCCCAACTCTGTGCTTCTGTTTGCAGGAAAACGCAGAACTGTTCAGGGCAGACACACTGAGCCTGCCCTGGAAGGATTATGTCATCTATATTGACGACATGGTCTTAGATGAATTTTATCAGTTCATTCGCAAATCTCTGAATTTCCTAATGGACAACATGGTTATAGATGTAAGTTTTAAACATAAGGTAATATATATATGTATATGCATTCTTATCTGTTAGAATCTATAGTTTCTAGTTTCTTGATGAACAGGCTATCATTTTATAAATAGACTTATTAAAATATACCTTAGGCGATCTCCTTGACCTGGTTTTAAACTTGGAAGTCCTGCATCCCAGAATCCCCTCAGTCCCAGGCACTCAGGACCACTGGTCACCTTAAATCTGCCATAACATAAATTGGCTGCAGAAAACCTCAAGAGACCTAAGAGGCTGGTCCTACCTCGCTGCCAGGTGAAGGAAAGTGGACACCACTGCCCCCTACTCGTGTGGATTAGGGGGAGGGCCTCCTGTCAGCAACAACAGCCACCCACCTACTCAATTCTATACGGCTGAGTAGAAGGTAAACCAGTCAGCAAAGAGGTTGTGCTGGTTAATCCCATGGAGGCATGCTTTCCATGGCAGTGGCCCCTTTCCTACCTGTATCTTCTTTGAATTTATTTATTTATTTTTTTGAGACAGAGTCCTGCTCTGTTGCCCAGGCTGGAGTGCAGTAGCATGATCTCAGCTCACTGCAACCTCCACCTCCTGGGTTCAAGCAATTCTCTGCCTCAGCCTCCCAAGTAGCTGGGACTGTAGGTGCCCGCCACCACGCCTGGCTAATTTTTGTATTTTCAGTAGAGGCGAGGGTTCACCACCTTAGCCAGGCTGGTCTTGAACTCCTGACCTTGTGATCCACCAATCTCGGCCTCCCAAAGTGCTGGGATTACAGGCGTGAGCCACCACGCCCAGCCCTGCAACTTTTTTGTTGTGATGGTTTCCAAATGATTTTGAGTACTGCCAGAAGGCCAAGATCAAAGGCTCCCCCAGGCAAAGGAACGTGGCAGTGGCGTGCCCTCGTACTGACTAGGGAGGGTGGATGGTGTTTGAGCCTGGCATATGGGTCTCAGAGGCCAGCTGGTAACCAGTCACAGACCCAAAATTCAGTTGACGAAAGTCGTCGTCACTACAACTGTCCCAATGAAAGCGTCTCGATGAAAACCATAAAGAAGTCCCAGTAAGAAAGTGTCCTCCTCAAAGAGTTCCAGGGAGTCCTCCTACTTTGCGAGTAGCCTGGGTGCAGGAGCCGACCTGAGTCTTTAGAAAAGTCTGGTCACTCAAGTCCATGACAACTGACCGTTCATCCCAATTAGCACCTCACTCAGATACTGATACAGCCCCCTCCTGCTCATAGACAAATTGGGGGGCTCAAAAGCCCACCACCCACAAGTCCAATGGGGACTCGTTCGGGGGCAGATCAGTGGCCACAGTGTGATCTCACAGCCTGGTGGATCTTGGCCCATATTTTGAGAATCGTTAGTTTGGCAGGAAGATCACTAGGGTTGACCTCAATCCCATCACTGTAAACCAGACCAGCACCTGCAGCCCTGCAGCCTCACAGGGGCCTCCAGAGCTCTGTAAACCAGGACTTGCAAGGGAGAGGGACAGGCAGACTTGGCCAGCTCCTGCAGTACCTGCTTTGCGTGTTAGTGATTCATTTAGCCCCTGTAAGTAGCCCAGAACAACGGAAACAATGTCACCTTTTTTTTTTTTTTTTTTTTTTTTTTGAGACAGAGTTTTGCTCTTGTCGCCCCAGGCTGGAGTGGAGTGGCGCGATCTCGGCTCATTGCAACCTCCTCCTGGGTTCAAGCAATTCTCCTGCCTCAGCCTCCCAAGTAGCTGGGGTTACAGACACCCACCACCACGCCCAGCTAATTATTTTGTATTTTTAGTAGAGATGGGGTTTCGCCATGTGGGCCAGGCTGGTCTCAAACTCCTGACCTCAGGTGATCCACCCACCTCGGCCTCCCAAAGTGCTGGGATTACAGGCGTGAGCCACCGTGCCCAGCCAACAACGTCTCCATTCTATAAAATATTTAGCCTCATTTTATATATTTGGGGAAACTGGGAGTTAAGTGACTCCCCAAGGCCTCACAGCTGGCAAGTAGCAGGTGCGGGCTTTAAACCAAGGTCTGAGTTCTACCTGATCCTGCCCCTCCCCTTGCCCCAACCTGCCCCTGCCTGCTTTTGGCCTGTGGCTGTGCATTTGGCTCCGTAGCGATTGCTCAAGGAGTGGGGTGCGCTGAGACGTGAGCTCTCAGAAGCTTCCCAGGCTAGTGGAAGGCAGTGGCACATTGATGGTGCGGAGTGGATGATCAGGGCACTGAGAATCGTCTGATGGAGGACAGAGGTGTTGACCACTGCCCACCCCACCCCTGTTGCAGGAGAGTATCGCTCCGCTGCTTGAGGTCCGCATGGAGCTGGACGAGGATGGGCTGACCTTCAGCCCGTCCCTGGAGGTGGGCTCAGATCGCGGCTTCCTGGCACTGATCGAGGGCCTAGTCAGCGACATCTACAACGTAGCCAGGCTCATCCCTCGGCTGGCCAAGGACAGGATGAACTACAAGGTCAGTCCTGGCCTCTTCTGGCCGTACGCAGGGCCATCCATTGCTTTCCCCAATTGGTGTTGCCGCCCTAACTCAGCAAGGCTTGGCTGTTTACCATTTTTTTTCTTTTTTTTTTTTTTTTATATTTTTGAAACAGTCTCACTCTGTCACCCAGGCTGGAGTGCAGTGGTGCGATCTTGGCTCACTGCAACCTCCACCTCCTGGGTTCAAGCCATTCTCCTGCCTCACCCTCCCGAGTAGCTGGGACTACAGGCACCCGCCACCACGCCCAGCTAATGTTTTGTATTTTTTTAGTAGAGACGGGGTTTCACCGTTTTAGCCAGGATGGTCTTGATCTCCTGAACTCATGATCCACCTGCCTTGGCCTCCCAAAGTGCTGGGATTACAGGCGTGAGCCACCGCGCCCGGCCCTATTTACCTTTTAAATGACATCGTGTGACCTCTAGGATGGCATGGCTACTTCTCTCCCCACTCCCACATCTGTCCTCCTTCCCAAAGCGGCTTCTTCTCACTCAGCCTGCCTGGGTTTCGTTCCCTCATCATTCCTCCAACCCCCCAACACGATGACAAGAGGGTGACCTTTCCCAACTTCCTGACTGTTCACTCAGTCCTGTAATTTTTTTTTTTTTTTTTTTTGAGACGGAGTCTCGCTCTGTCACCCAGGCTGGAGTGCAGTGGCGCGATCTCGGCTCACTGCAAGCTCCGCCTCCCGGGTTCCCGCCATTCTCCTGCCTCAGCCTCTCCGAGTAGCTGGGACTACAGGCACCTGCCACCACGCCCGGCTAATTTTTTTGTATTTTTAGTAGAGACGGGGTTTCACCGTGGTCTCGGTCTCCTGACCTCGTGATCCGCCCACCTCGGCCTCTCAAAGTGCTGGGATTACAAGCGTGAGCCACCGCGCCCGGCCCACTCAGTCCTGTAATTTTTTTGAGACAGGATCTCACTCTGTCACCCAGGCTGGAGTGCAGTGGTTCAATCTCGGCTGACTGCAGCCTCTGCCTCCTGGGCTCAATTGATCCTCCCTCCTCAGTCTCCCAAGTAGCTGGGACTACAAGCATGCATCACCAAGCCCAGCTTGGTGATATATTTTTTGTAGAGATGGGGTTTTGCCATGTTGTTGCCCAGGGTGGTCTTAAACTTCATTTTTTTATCTTTTGAGACAGAGTCTTGCTCTGTCACCCAGGCTGGAGTACAGTAGCACAATCTCAGCTGACTGCAACCTCTGCCTCCTGGGTTCAAGCAATTCTCCAGCCTCAGCCTCCCGAGTAGCTGGGACTACAGGTGCATGCCACCATGCCTGGCTAATTTTTCTTTTTTTTTTTTTGTATTTTTAGTAGAAACGGAGTTTCACCATGTAGCCAGGATGGTCTCAATCTCCTGACCTCATGATCCACCCGCCTTGGCCTCCCAAAGTGCTGGGATTACAGGTGTGAGCCACTGTGCCTGGCCTCAGTCCTGTAATGTAAACACTGTGATTCTGCCAGTACTCAGGCAATTTGACAAACGTGCCTCCCGCTGCCTCCCGAAACCGTCTCTTCTAAACGCATCAAACAAGACACATAGAGAGCCTGGCCAGGCTGTGGGGTAGGAAGGACAAAAGTCATGGGAAATTTAGCTCCCCGCTTAAGGGAGGTTGGAGATGGTGTGTTTGTCAAAGAATCTAATTGTATAGCAATACAAAAAAATCTGAAAAGACTTAAATGACCTAAATGTTTGTGGAAGAGGGGAATGGCTTGACCAATTCTGGCCCAAACACAGATTCTGTGAATTGTCACAATGAACCAAGGATGGAAAGGTGTTGTGACAGGTTATTAGACATTTATCAAGTTACAGAACAATGTTTAGAACATGGTTTCATTTGCTTAAACAAGCAAAAATCTGGGTGAGTGCTTACTAGGATGGGAGGAAGGAGGGAGGGGAGAGGGATGTGGCTGCAGGCTTTTCCTCTCATGCATTTCTGCGTTGTTTGAATTGTAAAATAATGGACACGTATGATTTGTCATAACAAATATTTACAGCGAGATGAGCTGTCCTGTCCAGGAGGGAGGGAAGTGCGTGTGCTCGTGTGTGTATACATGTGCTTGGTTGCATATGTGCCCGTGTGCATATCTGCATGTGTGGCGGGGAGGCATGCATGTACAGAGGTGACGTGAGGACATGTGGGAACAGCTAACAACCTGAGAAGGTCAAGGACAGCTCCCGAGAGGAGTGGGCATGTGAACGGATTCTGGGAGGGTGGGAGGAGGTTTCCATGCTGAGAAGATGGCTGTGATTTTAGGCCCAAGTGCAGGCAGCAAGCTGTTCCAGAGTTGAGAATAGAATTTGCCCTAGTTACGCAGACGCTAGGTTAACACGTGTCCTCAGAATCAGTGTGTCCAGGGTGTGCCCCTCCCACTGTCCCCAAAGCAGGCTGCTCTTGGGCACCCACAGTTGCTGCAGACAGAGCTGCTCCACCCCTGGGCTCTGCCAGCACACACACTCGGGCTGTCTTGCAAACACCCTGGGACGCTCAGGCAGAACTTTCCAGAGCTGAAGGGCCTGTTGCCCGGGAGAAGGGTCCCTCAAAAGCCTGCTGGTCTAGCAGAGTCTTACCTGGTGCCAAGCTGTGGAAGGCAATGAGAGGGTCAGGCACCTAGACTGCTGTGTCCCAGGGCCACTTCCCAGAGACCCAAGTACCCTAGCTTGGTGGCAGAGAGTACCCAAGGTATGCTTCCCATGGGTACCAGGGTGGCTAACCCAGAGGAGTTGGGGTCAGGACAAGGAGGAGACAGAATGTGGGCCCCAGGCTGCCACAGGAATCTAGAGAGCCGAGCTGCCCACAGGGGACACCAGCAAGGGGCAAAGACCCCAGGCAGCAGGCCTCACCTGCCTCTGGTATGCCAGGCTGCCCCCAGCCCAGCCCAGCCCAGCCCAGCCCAGCCCAGCCCAACTGGAACTTGGATCCCACCTGGGGAGATCCAAAGGAGTGCAGGGGACGATCTCGGCTGGAGCGGTGGATGCCTGGAAGTTACCACACTGAAATCCAGAAGCACCTGCCTGTGCTCTGAACACTGCACTCCCCACCCTGAGCAGAAGGAGAGGCCGTGAGGAGGGGTGAGAGCCGCATGTCAGGCACAGGCGAGCCCGTGACTGAATTCCGAAGAACACGCCAAATCTTTCCTGCAGCCACGAGAAGCTTCAGGCTTCTCTCCCCTGTGGCTTCTTTTCATCCACAACTTACATGCAGGGTGGCCCGGCCCAGCCCTAGGGCCAACCTTCCCCTTCCATCCCTGCCGCACTGACTTCACCTCCTCAATTACTCCGTTTCCTTGTCCCACCCCTTACCAACAAGGTCCCATAGACAAGATCCCCGTGCACATCTGGGCCCCGATGGGGTCTCTCTGCAGCTGTGATGTGGGCTCTGGGCTATAGGGGCCGTCTTCAGTTGTCTGGTACCTGACCCTGGGTGATTTAGGGCAGGGGAAATACTGGCTTGGTGTGAGAGTTGGGTAAAGGGGAGTGGTTGAGGGTCGGCTGCTTTGCATGTGGAAAGCATGCCCCCAGCTGAGCCTTTTGCTATCTCAAAGAATTGCCTAGCCCTGAGAAGGGCAGGCTATTCCTGGCCCATAAGGGTTTTTTATTTTATTTTTTTAAGACGTCAAAATTGGGCTGGGCGCATTGGCTCACGCCTGTAATCCTAACACTTTGGGAGGCTGAGGCAGGTGGATCACCTAAGGTCAGGAGTTTGAGACCAGCCTGACCAACATGGTGAAACCCTGCCTCTAATAAAAATGCAAAAAATTAGCCAGGCATGGTGGCGGGAGCCTGTAGTCCCAGATATTTGGGAGGCTGAGGCCGGAGAATCACTTGAACCCGGGAGACAGAGGTTGTAGTGAGCTGAGATCGGGCCACTGCACTCCGGCCTGGGTGACAGAGCGAAACTGTCTCAAAAAA
The DNA here is from genome assembly GCF_028878055.3 of Symphalangus syndactylus. Taxonomy (NCBI): domain Eukaryota; kingdom Metazoa; phylum Chordata; class Mammalia; order Primates; family Hylobatidae; genus Symphalangus; species Symphalangus syndactylus. The sequence continues at coordinate 12,539,662 of NC_072436.2, read as the reverse complement.
AATAGATGTCAAAATTTCATAAGATACAGACAATAAAAATGTGATTAATACACACACCCACCACCTTGGGATTCTCCAGTCCTGTATATAAGCCAATGAGTTCTCTTTTTGCTTAACCAGTTTGGGTTGGGTTTTCTGTCACTGGCAACTAAAAAGATCCTGTCTAGCACTGGCCTCTCGTGCTCTCTGCTCTAGCCACCAACAGTAGACTCTTTGTAGTTCCCCTAACACACTACCTCCTCCCACCACAGGGCCTTTGCACAGGCTTTGCTGTTGCCAGGAAAGCCACTTCTCTTGCTCCTTGTCTACCCATCCATCAGCTCTCAGACCAATGGTCATTTCCTCAGGGCCATTCCCTGACCTGCTCCCCATTTCACCTGAAGCAAGGGGGAGGGCGGAGATGCTTTTTTCTGTGATTCTTTGATAAGTGTCGGACCCCATTCCTGGGCTGTACACTCCCTGCCTGTGTCCCCAGTATCTATGCCAGCATGTGATACACAGCGAGGGCGAGCTATTGAATGAATGAATCAATGTGTGTGTCATCTCAGGGTTCCCCAGACAAACGTCACACTTGGTATACCTTCCCATGGTAGAATACTGCAAATCGGCAAAGGTTCCTATTTCCCATGGTGAGAGCTTGGGCCAGGCACAGTGGCATGTGCCTGTGGTTCCAGCTACTTGGGAGGCTGAGGCAGGAGGATCGCTTGAGCCCAGCAGTTCTGGGCTGTAGTGTGCTATGCACCAAGTTTGGCATCAATATGGTGACCTCCCAGGAGCAGGGGACCACCAGGTTGCCTACAGAGGGGTGAACTGGCCCAGGCTGGATACAGAGGTCATCATGAGAGATTGGAAGCCCTTTTGCCAACAGAGCCACTTCTCAAGGCCGAGAGGACAACACCTAAATTATGAACCAGGCAACATACCTCCCCTTTTTGCTTCTCCCCTGCCCCTTTCAGATGGACCTAGAAGATAACACAGACCTCATAGAGATGAGGGAGGAGGTGTCCAGCCTGGTCATCAATGCCATGAAGGAGGCCGAGGAGTACCAGGATTCCTTTGAGAGGTACTCCTACCTCTGGACGGACAACCTCCAGGAGTTTATGAAGAATTTCCTGATATATGGGTGCGCAGTCACCGCAGAGGACTTGGACACCCGGACAGATGACACCATCCCCAAGACACCGCCCACCCTGGCTCAGTTCCAGGAGCAGGTGCGTGCAGACCTCACCCACCAGTCTCCTTGTCTCCAGAGTCTTCCAGGAGAGGATCACCAGGCTTGCTTTAAAACTTGGGTGAATTGTTTGAAGATGCAGGTTACCAGGTAGGGCAAGGCAAACAGATCAGGAGGTGACCACCATTAGAAAGGCAGTTTGTTACTCACAGTTCCCAAGAAGGGGGCATAGCACACCACAAAGGCATGCACCGGAGAGGATCAGGGTCACTTAGGAGGCAGGGGGAGCTGGGGGAAATGTGTGCAGTAAAGAGCCTTTATTGTGGCTTCCAGGGAAGGAACGGGCAGAGGCCACAGGCTTAGGGTTGGCAAGTTTGAATAATTTCAACAGGCTCTAGGCTATAGGGGCTGTCTGGTACCTGACCTCAGGGAGATGAGGGCTGAGGGCGAGTGGGTAGCAGCCCAGAAGGTAAAACCCTGTGAGAGCCCCCTCAAGGGGATGGTCGGAGGTGTGGGCTCTGGGTTGGCTCATTTGCATGTGAAACCACGCCCCCAGGTGAATTGTTTGTTGTCTCTCAAAATCGACTAGGCCTGGGAGGGGTCGTCCATGGGCAAGGCCCCAGATGTCAGAGCATGAAGAACACAGAAAATCACACCTGTCAGTAATAACCTCAAATGTAAATGGATTCAATTCCCGACTTAAAAGATACAGACTGTTTGAATGGATTAAGGTGACCCCAATATATGCTGCTTACAAGAAACTCACTTCACCTGTAAAGATGGATTGAATACAAAAGGATAGAAAAAGAAATTCCACACAAACAGAAACCAAGAACAAGCAGGAATAACTATAGTTACATCAGATAAGGCAGACTTTATGTCGGCTGGGCGCGGTGGCTCACTCCTGTAATCCCAGCACTTTGGGAGGCCGAGGTGGGCGGATCACGAGGTCAGGAGATCGAGACCATCCTGGCTAATATGGTGAAACCCCATCTCTACCAAAAATACAAAAAATTAGCTGGGTGTGGTGGCGGGCGCCTGTAGTCCCAGCTACTCGGGAGGCTGAGGCAGGAGAATGGTGTGAACGTGGGAGGCAGAGCTTGCAGTAAGCTGAGATTGCGCCACTGCACTCCAGCCTGGGCGACAGAGTGAGACTCCGTCTCAAAAAAAAAAAAAAAAAAAAAAAAGGCAGACTTTATGTCAAAAAGAGTGAAACGAGACCAAGAAGGTCACTATATAATGATGAAAGGATCAACTCAGCGAGAGGATTAAACAATTCTACATATCTATGCACCCAGCACCGGAGCACCCAGATATATAAAGCAAACAGTAGTAGACCTAAAGGAAGAGAGAGACCCCAATACAGTAACAGGGATTTCAACACCCTACTGTCAGCATTGGACAGATCATCTAGACGGAAAATCAACAAACATTGGAGTTAAACTGTACTTTAGACCACAGGGACCAACAGACAGCTGCAGAACACTTTATCCAACAGCTGCAGAAAGAATGCAGAAAATAAGAAAACATAGTTAATGCACAAACCTCTAGCTCTGTTCCCAACGCACAGTGAGAAAGAGGGCCCCGTGGGTAAGGGTGACCCATGCCCAGGGGTACATTCTGTAGCACAGGGTTGGGGCAGCGGGAGGAGTGACAGAGGCCTCAGGTCGTAAATCAGCACCAAGAAGGAGGAGCTAGGGGTGCCCTTTAGGAGCCTGTGACCTGATTCACCTCTTAAAGCTTCTGTCCTACCCAGCTTCAGAAGTCCTGCTGCCATGACCCGTTCTGCCCCTTTCTGATGGACTGGCACCTTCTGGGGCTAGACTCTGGGGCTGGAAGGAACAATAACTTGGAATGAGGGCCCCCGTGTGCCCCGCACTGCCCTTTGCTGACCCCGGCCCCACAGTGGCCGGCAGGTGAGCAGCGCAGGTGCAGTGCGGGAAGGCCCTGGACTGAGGCCCCGTGCTGACGCCCCACCAGGCTTGCAGGCTATGACAGGCCGCCAGTGGCCGTGTTTTCCAGATCGACTCCTACGAGAAGCTGTACGAGGAGGTGTCCAAGTACGAGAACACCAAGGTGTTCCACGGCTGGCTGCGGTGCGACTGCCGCCCCTTCAAGCAGGCCCTGCTCAGCACGATCCGGCGCTGGGGCTTCATGTTGAAGCAGCACCTGAGCAACCACGTCACCAACAGGTGGGTGTCCACCTGTGTTCTTGGGGAGCCCAAGGAATGTGCAGAGCACCGGAGAGTGGCCCTCCACTTGAGTGGGTGGCATTTGTCAGGTGCCTCCTCCAGAGTAGCAGGGGGTGGAGGCTGGGCTTCAAGGCCAACTGCCCCACCAAGCGTGAGCAGAAAGGTGTCACCAGGCTGCAAGCAAACATTATTCCTCCTCCAACCCCGGTGTACCAAGCACCTGCTCTTTCCGGGTGCCAGATGTGGAGGAAACCTGAAGTCTGGCAGAGAAGGCTGGCACTGAACAAACAGACTGGCAGCCGTGGAATTATAGGCGGCCGTCAGGGCCATGATGGGCACAGTGCCAGGAGAGAGCATCGTCTGGCTGAATTCCATCCAGGAGGCTAGTGAAGGCCTCTCTGGGATGTGGCCGTAGCCTGGGACTCAAGGATGGGCGTGAGCTAAGTTGAGCTGAGGCTTGGGGTGCTGTCCGGGCAGGGGCTGAGTGAGCTGGAGGGATCCAAGGTGGGCAGGGGCACTCCCTTCCCAGCTGGGGCCTTCAGTGATGGCCAGTCGACCTCACCGTGGTGGTCCCCCTCTGATGGGGCTCCGTACCATCAAGGGTGGGCTCAAGGGGGACTGGGTCCATCACAAATGGTCCCCTTGTCCCTTAGCCTGGCTGACCTGGAAGCCTTCATGAAAGTTGCCAGAATGGGCTTGACCAAGCCCCTCAAGGAGGGGGACTATGACGGGCTGGTGGAGGTGATGGGGCACCTGATGAAGGTCAAGGAGAGGCAAGCAGCCACCGACAACATGTTCGAGCCCCTGAAGCAAACCATCGAGCTGCTCAAGACCTACGGGGAGGAGATGCCGGAGGAGGCCCACCTGAAGCTGCAGGTATGTGGGGGGTGGGCGTGGCTGCGTCCAGGTGAGCAGGGAGAAGGCTGTGGGAGGCACCACCAAAGGAAGAGGCAGCCCAGCCGCGACCATGGACCAGCCCATCACACACAACCACGGGGGACGCTGCAGGCTGGATCCCCTCTGGACATCGGATCCCCATGGAATAGGGAGGCACAGGGAGGAGGTTTCTGGGGGACAGGAGACTCTGGGGACTGCCTCCACGGTGAGGCCAGTGCTCCCTCCATTCCATTGGTGTTTTGTTGGATTAAAAATGCCTTCATTGTAATCCCAGCCCTTTGGGAGGCCAAGGCAGGCAGATTGCCTATGCTCAAGAGTTTGAGACCAGCCTGAGCAACATGGGTGAAAGCCCGTCTCTACAAAAATACAAAAAATTAGCCAGCCGTGGCTGGCTAGCGTAGTCTCAGCTACTCAGGAGGCTGAGGCAGGAGAATTGCTTGAACCCGGGAGGCAGAGGTTGCAGTGAGCTGAGATCGTGCCACTGCACTCCAGCCTGGGCGGCAGAGAGAGATTCTGTCTCAAAAAAAAAAAAAAAAAAAATACAAAATGCCTTTATGTCCCACATCTCGTCTTGAGTGCCTGGTGGGAGTGCCTGGTGGAGGTGGGTGCCAGGATGGTGGAGAGAGAACAAGGTCAGGGGGACCCTGGGGAGGGATTAGGCAGCTGAAGGGGGTGGGGGTGGCAGCTGCGTTTGCACAGCACTTGACAGCGAATTCAGAGAACTTCGGCTGTCAGCATGGAGGGGTGTGTGCAGGCTGGGCGAGGGTGGAAGGATGGAGAGGGTGTGTCCTAGAGCTGTGACCCAGCCATGTCTAGGTGTGGCCACCGAGGAGACCCCGCTCCCTCCTCTCTTGAGTCTGGCCTGGAGTTTCCTTCTCCTCCCAGCCCGTCCACCTCTCCTCCCTCCCTCTTCCCTTCTCTGTCCAGCCACAGACAGGGCCCACTCCCCTGTCTTATGCAACAGCCAGTGCCCAAGACCCCACAGCCCTGGGGGTGACAAGAGGGAGGGGTCCCGGCCTGGGCAACACAGGAAAACCCTGTCTCTACAAAAAATTTAAAAAATTAGCCAGGCATGGTGGCGCACACCTGTAGTCCCAGCTACTCAGGAGGTGGGAGGGTCAGTTGAGCACAGGAAGTCAAGGCTGCAGCGATCTATGATTGTACCACTGAACTCCAGCCTGGGTGACAAGGCCAAGACCCTGTGTCAAAAGAAAAAAAAGGACCGAGCAGGGTCTCAGCGGTCCCACCCCAGGGTGCTCCAAGCCACACACGAGGCAACTGGGGGAGTAAAAATGCAGACAGAAACCATAGAGCTAGCCACCATAGAAGAAATAGAGAAATCTTCACTGTGGGCAAAAAGTTCATGGGCTGGGATTTTTTTTTTCTTTAAAATATTTTATGGCCTGGTATGGTGGCTCATGTCTGTAATTTCAGCAATTTGGGAGGCCGAGGTAGGCAGATTACTTGAGCCAAGGAGTTCGAGTTCAAGACCAGCCTGGGCAACACGGCAAAATCCCAACTCTACTAAAAATGTAAAAATTAGCCAGGCATGGTGGCAGGCGCCTGCAATCCTAGCTGCTCGGGAGTTTGAGGCACGAGAGTCACTTAAACCCAGAAGGCGGAGATTGCAGTGAGCCAAGATCGCACCACTGCACTCCAGCCTCAGCAATAGAGTGAGACTCTGTCTCAAAAATGAATAATAATTATTTACAACTATAATATTTACCCAAGTGTGGGGAACTTGGGAAATACAAAAATTCATCTGATTGTTGCAGCCATTCTGGAAATGACAACCTTACAGACCTGGAGAAGAGCTTCACAGTCCCCAGGGGCAGGACTGTGGTGGAGGGATAGGAAGGGAATTCCTCTGTTGTAATGGACAATCCGTATCTTGATTGTGGCGGCGTTTGCACAAATCTATATGTGGGATAAAATTGCATGGGAGACCACACACACACACACACACACACACACACACACACACACAAATGGATTCAGGTTTAAAAACATGAAAGGTGAGTACATTCTCTGGTCTAGTTAACAGAGACACCAATATCGATGTCCTAGTTCGCCATTAAGGAGGCTGGTTTTTGTTTTTGTTTTTGTTTTTGTTTTTGTTTTTGTTTTTTTTGAGACAGGGTCCCGCTCTGTCACTCAGGCTGGAGTGCGGTGGTACAATCTTGGCTCACTGTAGCGTCTGCCTTCTGAGTTCAAGTGATCATCCCAGCTCAGCATCCTGAGTAGCTGGGACTACAGGCCCATGCCATCACGCCCAGCTACAATTTTTTTGTATTTTTTGTAGAGATGGGTGGGGGTCTCACTTTGTTGCCCAGGCTGGTCTCGAACTCCTGGGCTCAAGTGATCCTTCCACCTCAGCTTGCCAAGGTGCTGAGATTACAGGTGTGAGCCACCGCGCTGGCCCGTGCACTGTTTTTGCAGCTTCTTACGAGTCTCTAATTATTTCACAATAGAAGCTTTAAGAAAAGAAACGAGAAAGGCGCCCTCCTCTGCCTTTGCTTCCTGCAGGAGCTGCCAGAGCACTGGACAAATACCAAGAAACTGGCCATTCAGGTGAAGCAGAACGTGGCACCACTCCAGGCCAACGAGGTCAGCATCCTGCGGCGGAAATGCCAGCAATTCGAGGTATCGTACCTGGGGCAGGGCGGCCGGATTTCCGGGGAGCAGCGTGGGGCTCACACAGGGCCCTGCGGCATACAGGGTGGGGCCGCCCTCGGGGCAGGTGGCTGCCCCGTGACCCTCTGTACCCTGCACTCTTCTCTCGCAGCTCAAGCAGCATGAGTTCAGGGAGAGGTTCAGGCGCGAGGCCCCGTTCTCCTTCAGCGACCCCAACCCCTACAAGTCCCTCAATAAGGTATTTTTACTCAAGGGTGAGGTCAGGGGGTAAGTCTGGGAACCCCACTGCTTTCTTTTCTCAAGTTATTCTTTCAAGTCCAGAAACGTGGTCCCCACGGGACTGACCTTGGGGCCATACGTGAGTGCTCTTATGTGTACGCGTGCGCATATGTGTACGTGAACATGCAAACCGAGCAGCCCCCAGAACACAGGGTGTCCCCTCTGTGTCTCGCAGCTCAGAGCATGGCTCCAGGCCCATGGCTCAGGCCCCTGAACACCCTGTGTGACCCACAGTCCCTTAGCCTGGCTCCGCCCCCTAATCCCCACTCTGTTCACATTCAGCAGCTTCCTGTCCCCTGGGTTTAACATTCACCTGCCATCCCTCCCTGCCTCCTGCCTCTCCTGACCCACCACATCGGGCAGCAGCCAGGCTTCACTCCTCTTCCCACTGTCCAAGTTCATGGTCACGTCCAGTGCACAAATTCGCACAGCCCTGGACCTGGCAGCCAACTCAAGCTCAAGCCCAAAAGGCCCTTGTGGGCAGGAGCGTGTGGGGTGCTCAGGGCCCAGGGGGGTCCTTGTCAGTTCCTCTTTGCTCCCAGTACAGTACCCAGGTACTGCTGGGCCGGCCCCACCTGCACCTCCGCCTCACAGCCTCTAGCAAATGTGAACCCCAGGGTCCTCAGGGTTGCCCCCCTCTTCCCCTCCCTGAGCTTCGGCTCTTTGGCCTCCAGCTCCAATCCGACCCTCCCTCATGGCCGTTTCCTCATGTCACATTACTCAAGCCACGATGGAGATGCAGCCACTCTCTCCCTAGGGCCCTGGGCTGGGTTTTCTGGAAAGATGGGGTGAGGGGTGCCCCATTCCCATCCAAGGGGAGCTGTGGAGCTCCAGCTGGTGACCAGAGCAGGCGGCCCTGCGTGTCCCTGTGTGTGCACAAGCTCTGAGCCCACCTTTGCCACAGCCTGCCTGTTACGTGTCCACACAAACACACCCAGTAACACCAGGTGCTACGACAGCCAACTCTTAGTCACGGGATTTGAGAGGACACTGGGGATTTTTCCCCTTTGCTTATCTGAATTCTCATTTTCAAAGCATTACTGAAGTCATTTTTAATATGATAAAAATATAATATGAAAGTTGAAGAAATGCTGGGAAATCAGGAACTCCTAGGAGGAAATAAGGCACTTGTACCATGCCCATTGGGAGTCAGTCCCCACCCTGGGGTGGGTGGAGCTCACCCGCCCTCCCCTGAAGGCAGGACCCAGGAGGCCTTGGGGGATGGAGGGCTCTTTCTTCCCTCTGGGTGGGACACTGTTGTATTGACACCTCCTCCCAGAAGGTTTATCAGGGAGGGCACACTGGAGAGACGAGCAGAACGCCGGGGAGTGGGGTGAGGCGCCGCTGAGGGTAGGCAGCCCTACTGACAGCCCCCTCACCGCCCCTAGCAACAGAAGAGCATCTCGGCCATGGAAGGCATCATGGACGCGCTGTCCAAGTCCGGGGGCCTGTTCGAGGTCACCGTCCCAGACTACAAGCAGCTCAAGGCCTGCCACCGGGAGGTCCGCCTGCTGAAGGAGCTCTGGGACGTGATTGTCGTGGTGAGTGCAGGGCACGCCACGCGGGTGGGGCCCGGGGTTCTGCACGGAGCTGTCCCCGGCAACAAGAGGGCAGGCTCCGGGGCACCATTTGGTTGTAAGAATGTGACAACAAGGTTTGTGGTGCTGGGTGGAGGCATCCAAAGGGCCCCGAGATCGCGAGGTGGGGTCCCTCCCCTGAAGCAGATATGTTCACCTCTCTCTGTACGTGGGTGGGGGCTCACTTTCACCTGCCCCCTCTCTTTTTTCCCTCCCTTCATCTTTTTCCTCCTCCTCTTCCTCCTCCTCTCATTCTCTCTCACATCTCACCTGTTTTAAAGAAATTTTTTTAAGTGAGGAATACCGCTTAGTCTGTTCATGGTGCTCTAACAAAACCCCATAAATTGAGTGGCTCATAAACAACAGACATTTTATTCCTCACCGTTCTGGGGGCTGGGAAGTCCACGATCAAGGCAGATGTAATGTCTGGTGAGGACGCACTTTGTGGCTCATAGACAGCACCCTCTCACTGCATCCTCACATAGTGGAAGCGGGGTGGGTGGGGGGTGAGAAATCTCTCCAGGGTCCGTTTTATAAGAGCATGAATCAGGCCGGGTGTGGTGGCTCATGCCTGTAATCCCAGCACTTTGGGAGGCCGAGGCGGGTGGATCACCCGAGGTCAGAAGTTTGAGAACAGCCTGGCCAACATGATGAAACCCTGTCTCTACAAAAAATACGAAAATTAACTGGGCATGGTGGCGTGCATCTGTAATCCCAGCTACTCGGGAAGCTGAGCTAGAAGAATTGCTTGAACCTGGGAGGCAGAGGTTGCAGTGTGCCAAGATCGTGCCGCTGCACTCCAGCCTGGGTGACAGAGTGAGACTCCATCTCAAAAAATAAACACGTAAATAAGAGTACAAATCGCATTCCTGAGGGCCACGCCCCAATGACCTCATCACCTCCCAAAGGCCCTGCCTCCTGATACAAGCTAAGGATTTCAACAGGAATTTTGGGGGGAACATTCAGACCATCAGAGGCTCAATCTATGAGAAAGATTTTGTGGTTTCATCTGTATTTCCTACTGACTAATGATGCCAGCATATTTTCTTTTTTATAAAGTATTTTTATTTATTTTTGAGACAAGGTCCTGCTCTGTCGCCCAGGCTGGGGTGCAGTGGCACGATCTCGGCTGACTGCAACTTCTGCCTCCTGGGATCAAGCAATCCTTCTGCCTCAGCCTCGCAAGTAACTGAGACTACAGGCTTGTGCCCCTACACCTAGCTAATCTTGACACTTCTCTGTAGAGATGGAATCTCGCTGTGTTGCCCAGGCTGGTCTCGAACTTCTGGGCTCAAGCAATCCGTCCATCTCAGCCTTCGAAAGTGCTGGTATTACAGGCGTCAGCCGCCAGTATCTTCTCATGGGCTTATCTGACATCCATATATCCTCCTTGGTGAACTGCATATTCATGTCTTTTGTCCATTTTCTAGTTGACTTTTTTTTTTCTAATTGACTTTTTTAAAGTTTTTTTAATCCAGTTATTTATATAAAGTCCCTTGTAAAAATAAAACACAATAAAAACAAACTGAAAAGGAGGGGCAGGGTAAAATTGAAAAAGGAGGCTGGGCACGGTGGCTCACGCCTGTAATCGCAGCACTTTGGGAGGCCAAGGCAGGTGGGTCACCTGAAGCCAGGAGTTCAAGACCAGCCTGGCCAACATGGTGAAACCCCGTCTCTACTAAAAATACAAAAATTAGTTGGGCATGGTGGCAGGTGCGTGTAATCTCAGCTACTTGGGGGGCGGAGGTTGCAGTGAGCCAAGATCTCGCCATTACCCTCCAGCCTGGGGGACAGAGTGAGACTCCGTCTCAAATAAATAGATAAGAAAAAGGAGGCTGGGTGTAGTGGCTCATGCCTATAATCCCAGCACTTTGGGAGGCCGAGGCAGGTGGATCACTTGAGTTCAGGAGTTCAAGACCAGCCTGGGAAACGTAGCAAGACCCCTGTTTCTACTAAAAATACAAAGAAATTAGCTGGGTGTGGTGGTGTGCACTTGTGATCCCAGCTACTCAGGAGGCTGAGGTGGGATGATCACTTGAGCCCAGGAGGTGGAGGCTACAGTGAGCTATGATGGTGCCACTGCACTCCAGCCTGTGCTATAAGAGTGAGACCCTATCTCAAAGAAAAAGGAAAGAAAGGAAGAATTTAATGCTTTTTCTCAGTCTCCTCTTTACCAAAAGAGCTTCTAGCTTTTCCACCACTTTTTCAGCATTATTATTTTTGCCCTGTCCTTTCTTTTGTCTCTTTTGGATGTCTTTTTTGCATTCTCTGAACTTGGGAATTTCCATGCATGCTCAGCGTTCAGGAAGCGGCCGGCCAGCAGCTCTGGCCTGGGCGCTCGTGGGTGAAGTCGGCGTGGGTGTTGCAGACCCAGGCACGGTGGCTGCCTGCGTTGGGCTTCAGCTCCATCATGGGCATGACTTAGGGGCTGGCAGATCTTCAGGGTCTGGTGCCTCCTGATGAAGCCCCTTTCTCCTTGTGCTTCAGGAACTTGACGTTGCCAGTGCCTCCGCCCTTCCATTCCGGAAGATTGTTCCCTGAAACAGATCAGAATAGTTTCACTCACATTTTAAAAATTCCCTCTTCCTCTTCCTCTAGCATTTTAATTTCTTGCTCAGGAATAGAAACCATTGGCTCATACTGAGGGTCCTGGTTGGACTTGTCTGCATTCTCAGTGGAGGTATTGTGGTTCTCGTGAGCGTCCTCGGTAGCCGCCATGGTGGCCGTGGCTCGGCTCAGCTGGGCTGGGTTCTCCATGGCCACTGCAAGCCCCTTCCCTCTGCAGCCAGCACCTTCCTCCCGCCGGCAACCAAAACTAAGTTTTTTACTGTTAAAATTTGAGCGTTCTTTATATGTTCTAGAATCTAGCTATTTGTCAGGCTGTGGTTTGCAAGTAATTTCTCCTAGTCTGTTACTTGTCTTTTCGTTCTCTTAACAGGGTGTTTTGCCGAGCAAGAGTTTTAGTATAATTTTGGTTTTTTTTTGAGACAGAGCCTCTCTCTGTCGCCCAGGCTGGAGTACAGTGGCACCATCTCAACTCACTGCAACCTCTGTCTCCTGGGTTCAAGGATTCTCTTGCCTCAGCCTCCTGAGCAGCTGGGATTATAGGCGCGCACCACCACACTTGGCTAATTTTTGTATTTTTAGGAGAGATGGGGTTTCATCATGTTGACCAGGCTGGTCTCCAATTCCTGAGCTCAGGCAATCCACCCGCTTTGGCCTCCCAAAGTGCTAGGATTACAGGCGTGAGCCACCATGCCCGGCCAGTTTTAGTATAATCTTTAATTAAATCTTTAAAGTTTTTAATATGAAACTTGGATATAATCCATTTTATCAATTTTTCCTTTCATAGATTATGAACTCTTTTCCTAGATCCTAAAGATTTTTTCCTATGCTTTTATAGTTTTCTGCTTTCTGTTTGTCTATGAGCCATTTTGAGTTAATTTTTGTATAAGGAGTGAGGTTTATTGGGTTAAGGTTCACTTACTATTTTTGTTTGTTTGTTTATGGATGTCTAACTGCTCCAGCACTGTTTGTAGACAAGTCGGTCCCTCCATTAAACTTTTTTTTTTAAGATGGAGTCTCGCTGTTGTCACCCAGGCTGGAATGCTGTGGTGCGACCTCAGCTCACTGCAACCTCTACCTCCCGGGTTCAAGCGATTCTCCTGCCTCAGCCTCCTGAGTAGCTGGGCTTACAGGCACCCACCACTACGCCCAGCTAATTTTTGTATTTTTAGTAGGGATGGGGTTTTGCCATTTTGGCCAGGCTGGTCTTGAACTCCTGACCTCAAGCGATCCACCCGCCTCGGCCTCCCAAAGTGCTGGGATTACAGGCGTGAGCCACAGCGCCTGGCCCCGCTCCGTTTAATTTATTTTGCCTCTTTGTCAAAAGTCCGTTGGGCACCTTAGACTGCTGCTGTTGATGGGTTCTGTGCTCTGTTCCATTGGTCTCTGTGTCTATCCCTCCATGATACTGCACAGTCTTGATTCCTAGAGTGATCTAGTAAGGTTTGTTATCAGAGCAATTCCTCCCACTGTATCCTTTTTTGTCAAGATTGGTTTGCTCTTCTAGGACTTGTACTTTTCCATATACATTTTAGAATAAGCTTGCTATGCTTTAAAAAAAAAAACCTTATTGGAGTTTTTATAGGAATTGCATTAAAACTATTAATTTGTGGAGAACTGACATGTTGACTCTGTCCCTCAGTCCATAACTTAGTGTATCTCTCCATTTATTTGACTCTTCTTTGATTTTTTTGTGATTTCATTTTGTTACAGCATTTAAGATCCTACGCATGTTTTGTTACATTTATACCTCATATGTCTTTCCTTTTCTTTTTAGAAGTGATTGTATTAATAAGTGGCATTGCGTCTTAAATTTTGGTTTGCACGTTTGGGTATTTACAAATGTGAATAATTTTTGTGTGTTTGTTTTCATCTTGTGACCTTGCTAAACTCACTAGTTCTAGGATGGCTTTTTTAGACGCCTTAGGGATTTTGTACATAGACAATAATGTCATCTGCGAATAGGAACAGTTTTATTTTTCCTTTCCATTCTGTATGTCTTTTACTTCTCTTTCTTGCCTTATTGCAGTGGCCTGAACTTCCAGTACTCTGTTGAATAAGAGTGGTGAGTTCACACATCCTTGCGTTGTTCCCAATCTAAGAGGAAAACCACTTTGCCATTATGTATATTAGCTGTAAGTTTTCAAACTGAGGAAATTCTATTCCTTTTTTTTTTTTTTTTAGAGTATTCATCATGAACAGGTGTTAGATCTTGTCAAATTTTTTTGTGTCTGCTGGTGTGATTGATTTTTGTTTAGTCTGCTAAGATAGTGGATTACATTGACTTTTTTTTTCTTGAAACAGAGTTTCGTTCTATCGCCCAGGCCTGGAGTGCAGTGGTGTGATTTTGGCTCACTGCAACCTCTGCCTCTCAGGTTCAAGCGATTCTCCCACCTCAGCCTCCTGAGTAGCTGGGATTACAGGCACCCACCACCACACCCAGCTAATTTTTTGTATGTTTAATAGTGACGGGGTTTCACCATGTTGGTCAGGCTGGTCTTGAACTCCTGACCTCAGGTGATCCACCCGCCTCGGCCTCCCAAAGTGCTGGGATTACAGGTGTGAGCCACCGTGCCCGGCCATTTGCATGAGATTTTTAGTTACAAATTCAATTTCTTTAATGGCCACATAGGCTTGTTCATGTTGGTCTGTTTCAAACTTGTGAAAATCTTGGTAGTGAATTTGGGTAGCTTGTGGTTTTTGAGGAATTGGTTTATTTCTTCTAAATTGTTTAATTCAAGCAAGCATAAAGTTGCTTATCCTAGTTCCATACTATCCTCTAAATGGCTGCAAGCTCTGCAGTGGTATCTTCTATTTCATTCCTAGTATTGGTGACTTACGTCTTCACTCTTTTCATCTTTGTTGGTCATAATAGAGGTTTATAAACTTCACTGATTTTTCAAAGAACCAGATTTTTGTTTAATTTTTGTGTTGTTTTATTTTAAATTTCATCAGTTTCTGACCTTTATTATTTTGTTCCTTCCTTTGCTTTGGGTTTATTTTGCTCATTTTCTAGTTTATTGATGTAGAAACTTAGATTATTGATTTGAGACCTTTTCTCTTTTCTAAAGGAAACACTTAGTGCGATAAAATTTCCCTCTCTACATTAGCTGTGCCCCACATATTTTGATATTACATTCAGTTCTGTGTGTTTTTTAATTTCTTTTGAGGCTTCCTCTTTGACCCATGGATGATTTAGAAGTATATTTTACATTTCTTTTTTTTTTTTTTTTTTTTTTTTTTTTTTTTTTTTTTTTTTTTTTTTTTGAGACGGAGTCTCGCTCTTTCATCCAGGCCAGACTGCAGTGGCGCTATCTTGGCTCACTGCAAGCTCCGCCTCCCGGGTTCACGCCATTCTCCTGCCGCAGCCTCCCAAGTAGCTGGGACTACAGGTGCCCGCCACCACGCCCGGCTAATTTTTTGTATTTTTAGTAGAGATGGGGTTTCACCGTGTTAGCCAGGATGGTCTCGATCTCCTGACCTCATGATCCACCCACCTCGGCCTCCCAAAGTGCTGGGATTACAGGCGTGAGCCACCATGCCCGGCCTATATTTTAAATTTCTAAGTGTTTAGAGATTTTCCTGTTTCCTTTCTATTATTGATTTCTAGTTTGGTTCCATTATGGTCAAAGAACACACTGTATATAACTCTCATTATTTTAAATGTAGTAAGCTTTATTTTATGGATCAGGATACAGTCTGTCTGGGGGAATGTCCCACAGGCGCTTGAACAGAATGCGTATTCTGCTTTTGTTGGGCGGAGTGTTTTATATGTGTCAATTAGATCCTGTTGGTTGGTTGTGTTGTTCTGTCCTTTTATAGTCTTGCTAATTTTCTGTCTAGCAATTCCATAAACTGCTGAGAGTGGGTTGTTGAAATCTCTCCAACTCTAATTATGGATGTGTTTATTTCTCCTTTCAGCTCGATCAGTTTTTGCTTTGTGTATTTCGACGCTCTGTTGCTTGGTGCGTACAGATTTGGGATTATTGTCTTCTTATAGGTTGATCCTTTTCCCCATCATATAATGTTCCTTTTGTCTCTAGGAATTTTCTTTGCTCTAAAGTTGGCTTTATCTGATACTAGTATAGCTACCTCTGTTTTTTCTATTGTTTTTGACTAGTGTTCATCCTGATCTTTTTCCATTTTTAAATTTTCAAGCTACCTATATTTTTGTATTTGAATTGAGTTTCTTATATACAGCATAGGGTTGGGTCATGTTTTTTCATCCACTCTGCCAGTCTCTGGCTTTTAATTGATGTATTTAGACCATTTTGCGTTTAAGATAATTATCGTCATGTTAGAGCCTATGTCTGCCATTTTGTTTTCTGTTTGTTCCCTTTGTTTCTTATTCCTCTGACTCTCTTTTATTTTAACATTTTTAGGATCCATCCTGATTTATTTAGAGTGATTCTGAACGTAGCACTTTATATAGTTTTCTTAGTGGCTGTTTGACAGTCACTGATATCAACACTTTGTCACTTTTGAGTGTAGAAATCTTACTTCCATTTAGATGTCTTTGCCCTCACCTCTGCCCCTCTTAACTATAACATAACTGTCTTAAGTATTTCCCCATATGAGCAGTCTTCCATGGTCTTGTTTGTTGTGATATGTCCAAGGTTTTTCAGTTGTAAGAGAGAGAAGCTGGAAGTAACAGGGCTGCTCCATCTTGTCAGAAATGAAAGAACTAACAACTTTTTAAAGAATGCCAGCAGGCTTTTTATTTGGGTCAGATGCTAAGACAGCCCTGAGGAAATGGGAATTTGGGTAGGTTGTGGAGCGGTGATATTCAGGGAGAAGAAGAGGCATTTCGGGAGCCTGGGACTTTGCCAAACAAGGGCAGTCTGGATCATGTCTCTGTAGGCTGCTTTGTGGCCTCCCAGGCAGCAGAAAGATAAGGACAGGCCAAGTCTTGGTGTGTGAAGGGGGGCTGGACTCCAAGCACGGGGCCTCTTTTTCTCAAGTATTTCTTCTTTTGTGTATGTGCATATGTTGGTTTCTGCCATTCTGTCTCCTCTTCGCTTATCTGTTTTCAAAAACAGTTGAACTCTTTCCTCTTTTACTTTTCTGAATGAACTTTTTTCAAATCCGGCCTGGTGTGGTGGCTCACACCTGTAATCCCAGCACTTTGGGAGGCCAAGGTGGGTGGATCACTTGAGGCCGGGGAGTTTGAGACCAGCCTGGCCAACATGGTAAAACCCCATCTCTACTAAAAATATAAAGATTAGCTGGGTGTGGTGACATGTGCCTGTAGTCCCAGCTACTGGGGAGGCTGAGGCAGGAGGATCACTTGAACCCAGGAGGTGGAGGTTGCAGTGAGCTGAGATCACGTCACTGTACTCCAGCCTGGGAGACAGAGTGAGTGAGACTCTGTCTCAAAAACAAAAGAATCATTTGTCAAATCTTCCTCCCCTCCAAAAGGAAGCTATTATGACTTTAAATGGAATTGAATTAACTCATTTGAGGAAAATTAATCTCTTGGCAGTATTCCATGTTCACATACAACAGCATGCTCTGTCTCTTATTTAATTTTTAAAATACATTGTAGTAAATGTCTTCATGCTGACCATACTGAGTCTACATATTTCTTACACAGGGGGAGAAACATATTTGGAGTCACAGGCTTTATTACAGCCAGGCCTTAACAGAAGCTACAGATTGAAGGCTTCTTGATACTTTTTCAACAATTAACTGATGTTGAGTCTCTCTCTCTTTTTTTTTTTTTTGAGACGGAGTCTCACTCTGTGGCCCAGGCTGGAGTGCGGTGACGTGATGTCCACTCGCTGCAACCTCTGCCTCCCAGATTCAAGTGATTCTCCTGCCTCAGCCTCCCCAGTAGCTGGGATTACAGGCACCTGCCATCACGCCCGGCTAATTTTTGTATTTTTTTAGTAGAGATGGGGTTTCACCATGTTGGTCAGGCTGGTCTCGAACTCCTGACCTCAGGTGATCCACCTGCCTTGGCCTCCCGAAGTGCTGGGATTGCAGACGTGAGCCGCCGCACCTGGCCTCAAGTTTCTTTTACATGAGTGGCATTACAGAACATAGCGGGCATCTGAGAGAATGGGATATATGCTTTCCCATGACAAAAAATTGTTTGCGTAGACAGGAGAATAAAGTCCACATTTCCCAGGAGATGACAGCATTTGCAGTCAGGATAATTCAAGAAAAACTATCCAAAACACACTAGCCAAGACATTTTATGATAATAGGATGCAGGGTAATCTCGAACCTGCCAGAAAAAGCCATCAACTCCTATGTAGATTAAGGTTTCAAATCATCCTATCTTCAAGGCAAACATCTTGTAAACACTCCTAGTTTTTACTTTCTCAAGCACAGATGTTTCTCGAGTCCAGATCTTCTCACTGTAAGTGCCCGTGTCAACAATCTCTCATTCCCTCAATGACTAGCAGTTTCCAGCTTCACAGCCATTTTCATGTTTATACTGTTGGTGGGGTTATTGCTGGGTAGTTTGTATATTTTGTTTCATACTGTTGTGAATGAAGTTTCTTCTGTCATCTTTTTATCAGTCAGTGGAAGCTGGGTTACTGTGCAGTAACAACCCCACACATCTCTCTGTACTGAACAAAAGTGTATTTCTCATTCATGCAAAGTGCATGCTGTAGTTCCAAGCAGTTGTTTCCTGGGAAGCTACCTGCCAAGGACCGGTTCCACAGTGCAGGCTGTGTTTCAGCGATGCCCCTTCGTGATTGCCAAGGCAGGCAAGGGGAACGCCAAGCTGGGTATTGTCAGGCATCACTCACCTTTCATTGGCCAAGACAAGCTACGTGGACATACTGAGAAGTGAGGGAAAACTGGGTCCTGGCCAGCAACAGCAGGGCCCTAATACAGGCTTTTGCTAAAATGCCTTTTAACTGCTAACTTTTATTTTTATGTATTTATTTTTGAGACGGAGTCTCACTCTGTCACCCAGGCTGAAGTGCAGTGGCATGATCTCGGCTCACTGCAGCCCTCGTTTCCCAGAATCAAGTGATTCTCCTGTCTCAGCCTCCCAAGTAGCTGGGATTACAGGTGTGCACCACCACACCCAGCTAATTTTTGTATTTTTAGTACAGACGAGGTTTCACCATGTTGGTCAGGCTGGTCTCGAACTCCTGACCTCAAGTAATCTGCTCACCTCGGCCTCCCAAAGTACTGGGGTTGTAGATGTGAGCCACCGTGCCCGGCCAACTGTTAACTTTTAAATCTTACCTTTTGTGATGCCACGGTTGTTTTTTCTTGTATCTAATCGCTTTATTGATTTCGGGTATTCGTTCTAAATATTCCTCACTGGGCTTTGCTCCCTGCAAGTAAGTGCAGAAAGGTAAGAGAGTTGTCTTCCTGAACCCTCCTTGACAAGAGTGGAAGGAGAAACGGGATGTTTTTGTTTCAGGTAAATACCAGCATTGAGGACTGGAAGACCACCAAGTGGAAAGATATCAACGTTGAGCAGATGGACATAGATTGTAAGAAGTTTGCCAAAGACGTGAGGTCTTTGGACAAGGAGATGAAAACCTGGGATGCCTTCGTGGGGCTTGACAACACCGTGAAAAACATGATCACATGCCTGCGTGCCGTGAGCGAGCTGCAGAACCCTGCCATTCGGGAACGCCACTGGCAGCAGCTCATGCAGGCCACCCAGGTACCACGCGCCATGGCGGGTGGAGGGGACTGCCCCTGGCGGCCAGCCCTGCTGCAGGATGGGCTGGCCTGCACTGCCTAGCCAAGGTGTTCAGGACCCAATGCTGGTAAAGCCGATGCGGGCAGGGCTGGCTTCGTGCACAAGTGACCTGTGCAGTCACACAGGGCTCCATGCTGGTTGGGGGTGGTGGGTGGTGGGGCAGGCTCCGTTTACCATCTCAACTTCACCACTTCACCATCTCAAAATTCTTAGTAATTTTCTTTTTTTTTTTGAGACGAAGTCTTGTTCTGTCACCAGGCTGGAATGCAGTGGCACGATCTTGGCTCACTGCAACCTCCGCCTCCTAGGTTCAAATGATTCTTCTGCCTCAGCCTCCCAAGTAGCTGGGACCACAGGCGCCCACCACCACACCCAGCTAATTTTTGTATTTTTAGTAGAGACGGGGTTTCACCATATTGGCCAGGCTGGTCTCAAACTCCTGACCTCGTGATCCACCCACCTCAGCCTCCCAAATTGCTGGGATTCCAGGCATGAGCCATCGTGCCAGCCAATTCTTAGTAATTTTTGAACAGGAGTTCCCGCATTCCATTTTGCACTGGGCCCTGCAAATTAGGTAGGCAGTTCCGGTTGTAGAATGCATGTTCATAAGGCTCAGGAAGTTTGGGGCAAATGAACAGCTTCACTGGGGTCCTCATGACCCCAGGAACTCAGAGTCTTAGCACCTGAACCTTTCCAGGAATATCCCGCAGTACTGGCAGGCACTGGCCTTGACACCTCCTGAAGGCTAACAGGAACACTCCCCTCCCTCAGCCAACACTGAACAAAATGACTTTAAGCAGCTACTCTGCAGAGGCCCCACCTAGCTGCAAAGCATACAGAGAGAAAGGAGACATGGCCCCTGCTCTCCAGGAAGCAAAGAAATAATAGTGCTGGCAATTGCAGCGGAGGAAAAAAATTATTTTTCCATCTGTCCATCTTAGGTTCCCTGACTGGGGCTCCTGTAAATTAGACTGATGAGAGACAGATTAATTAGAGGAAAGCCAGGCACGGTGGCTCATGCCTGTAATCCCAGCACCTTGGGAGGCCGAGGTGGGTGGATCACTTGAGGCCAGGTGTTTGAGACCAGCCTGGCCAACATGGCAAAACCCCATCCCTACTAAAAATACAAAAATCAGCCGAGCATGGTAGCGCACACCTGTAGTCCCAGCTACTTGAGTGGCTGAGGCAGGAGAATCACTTGAACCTGGGAGTTGGAGGTTGCAGTGAGCCGAGATCATGCCACTGCACTCTAGCCTGGGTGGCGACAGAGTGAAACTCTGTCTCTAACAAAATAGGAGAAGACCAGGAAAGAGAAGGGGAGTCTCTACAGAATGTTGATTTCCCCTGCAAGAGACAGCTTTGCAGGACTATTTTAAACTATGTCAAAGAAAGATATTTTGGGGTAAAATACTGCAATGTCTTTCAGGGCCTGCTGTCTGTCATGTGATGTATCACGTTGCTACAAACATTCTGTTAGGTCAGTCTGAGGATCTCTGTGCTGATGTTAATGCTGGTCAGCTGTGCCTGAATCCCAAAGGGAGGGGGGTATAATGAGGCCTGTCCCCCAACTCCTTTCCCCTCATGGCCTGAACTCGTTTTTCAGGTTTACTTTGGAATGCCCCTAGCAGAGAGGGGGTTCATTCAATTTGTTCGGGGCCTTAGGATTTTATTTTTGCTTTACAGCAGGATGAGGTGAGCTTCAGTAAGGTGCATTGTGTAGATTCTTCCCCTTCCTCTGGGCTGATAAGGGGCTAAAGATGTCTGCATCAATTTTTTTTGTTTTTGAGATGGAGTCTCACTCTGTCGCCCAGGCTGGAGTGCAGTGGCATGATCTGGGCTCACTGAAACCTCCACCTCCCAGGTTCAAGTGATTCTCCTGATTCAGCCTCCCGAGTAGTTGGGATTATAGGCACAGGCCACCATGCCTGGCTAATTTTTTGTATTTTTAGTAGAGACAGATTTTCACCTTGGCCAAGCTGGTCTCAAACTCCTGACCTCAGGTGATCTGCCCGCCTCGGCCTCCCAAAGTGCTGGGATTACAGGCGTGAGCCACCGTACCTGGCCTCCATTGATTAACTTCTATTGTTCTTGGTAGGGGGGGTGGTGGGGCTCCTTGGCAAATTTATTTCCTGCTTGTAGGCAAATAGGGGGAGGGCAGAGAGCTTCTCTTGTATCTGCTGCTTCTCAACTGCCTTCAGCTCAAAATAACCCTTAAGCCAAAGTGGCATATTTTGGTGGCAAATTCTGCCAACCTTCGTGATCAGGTTTGAATGCCCAGTGCAGGAGATATTCAGTGATGATCCCGAGACCTAGAGGAGGGCGCCACCTTCAAGGGGTGAAAAAGGGAAGGAAAATCTCTGAATGAGTGTGAAATTTGGCTTGGGCCTTGGGAGTAAGAGCTGTGAAGACAAGCAGAAAGGCTGGGACGGGGCTCGGCATGAAGCAAATGCGAGAACATACTCCAAGGACCAAGGGCAGCGTGGCCCAAAGCCTGCACAGCGGGAAGGCTTAGCCCACGGCTTCCCAAGAGATCCCTACCTATGCAGGAAGTAGGAGAATGGGGACAAATGGTTCCCTCCATCTCTCATTAGGTCCTGGCCAGCCCAGGAGGGCATCCACCTAGGAGGAGCATTAGAGGCTCCCGTTCCGCCCCCTCCACACTGTCCAGGGCTCTTCTGCTGCTCCCTAGGCCCGAGGAGGGAAAAGCAAACCCTGAGGGCCCAGGGGCACCTGCTTGCTCCCCGGGGATTTGTGTGTCCGGGTGTCTGGGAGCCAGCCTCTGGGGGTGCCTCTCGAGTGTTGAGACAAAAGATTTCCCAGATGCCTGGCAACAGGCTCATGTGTCCCATCCAGATGCCCTGGGAGAGATGCTTGGGCGGTGATAAACAACCAGCTAAATATCTCCATGAAAGGAGCTGGGCACAGCTGAGGTCTTGGTGAGCCTCAGGCAGATATGTCCCCAAATGTGATCAGAGATGCGAGGTTCCATCTGTTGGTTAAAATTCCATGGTGGGCTCAGAATTGATGCTCAGAAACGTCTGACTATGTGACACCAAGAAGAATATTAGACAAGGGACGTGGAAGTGATTTGGGAAGTGGGTGGCACTAGGCAAGTACCTGGTATGTTGGTGCTAGAGTAATGGTGATTTGGTACTAGAGTAACAGTGATTTGGTACTAGAGTAACAGTACCTGTGATTCAGCCACCGCCACAGAGTGCCTGCTGTGAACGCGGCAGCTGCTGGAGGTGGTGGATTCGCTTCCTGGGGCTGCCATGACATGCCAGAGGTGGTGGATTCGCTTCCTGGGGCTGCCATGACAAAGGACCACAAACTGGAAGGCTTAAAACAGCAGACCTAGCCAGGGGTGCAGTAGCTCACGCCTGTAATCCCAGCACTTTGGGAGGCTGAGGCAAGCAGATCACTTGAGTTCAAGAGTTTGAGACCAGCCTGTCCAACTTGGTGAAACCCCATCTCTACTAAAAATACAAAAATTAGCTGGGTGTGGTGGCGCGTATCTGTAGTACCAGCTACCCGGGAAGCTGAGGCAGAAGAATCGCTTGAACCGGGGAAGTGAAGGTTCCAGTGAGCCGAGATCACGCCACTGCACTCCAGCCCGGGTGACAGAGCGAGACTCCATCTCAAAAAAAAAAAAAAAAAAGCAGACTTGTGTTCTCTCACAGTGCTGGAGGCCAGGACTCTGAAATCAGGGTGTCAACAGGCTGCACTCTCTCTAAAGGCTCCGGGGGAGGGTCCTTCCTGTCTCCTCCAGCTTCTGGGGGCTCCAGGCATTCCTTGGCCTGTGGCTACATCACGCCTGTCTCTGCCTCGGTCTCCACAAGACCCTCTGTTCTGTGTGACTCAGATCTCCCTCTCCTTCCTGTCATGAAGATGCTTGGCCCTGGATTTATGTCTCACCGGAAAATCCAGGATGAACTCACCTCAAGATCCTTAGTATCTGCAAAGACCCTGTTTCTAAATAAGGTGACAAGCAAAGGTTCTGCACAGACATGAATTTTGGGGGGGCCACAATTCTGCCCGGTGCTGGTGGGTTCCGCTGTTACGCGGTTTTACAGGGAAGGAAGGTGAGGCTTGGAGAAGTCACTTCCTCAAGTCCCAGAGCTGAAAAAGGGAGAGCAGAGCTCGCCTCCCTCCCTCCAACAGCCTGGGATCGCGCCCCGGCAGTGGCTCTCCGTGAAGGATGATGACGTCTGCCCACTGCAGAGTGCACATGACCCGAAATGAATCCTGTCTGGTTTTTTCCCTTAGGTGAAATTTAAAATGTCAGAAGAGACGACCCTGGCAGATTTACTGCAGCTGAACCTCCACAGTTACGAGGATGAGGTCCGCAACATCGTGGACAAGGCCGTGAAGGAGTCGGGCATGGAAAAGGTAGGCCGTGCTGGTGGCGCTGTCTGTGCAACGTGGGATCAGCCTGAAACTGCCCCCCTCCACTGAGAGCACCCAGAGGGGTCCCGCAGCCCCACGGCATTCAGGGGAAGTCTGGGGGGCCTTTCTTACCCAACCTGTGACAAATCTTAAAAAATACTTCTGGAATCTATTTGTTTATTTTTTTTATTGTTTTTGAGACAGAGTCTCTCTCTATCACCCAGGCTGGAGTGCAGTGGCATGATCTTGGCTCACTGCAACCTCCGCCTCCCGGGTTCAAGTGATTCTCCTGCCTCAGCCTCCCAAGTAGCTGGGATTACAGGCATGTGCCACCGTGCCTGGCTAATTTTCATACTTTTAGTAGAGATGGGGTTTCACCATGTTGGCCAGGCTGGTGTCAAGCTCCTGACCTCAACTGACCCGCTCACCTCAGCCTCCCAAAGGGCTGTGATTACAGGGATGAGCTACCGCGCCAGCCTACTTCTGGAATTTTTCTTAGAAAACCCAATTCGTGGCTATAGCTCTGCCCACCCTGTACATGCAATAATAGTTGGGACATTTTGTAAATAACCGGAACTCGCATTTCCTTTGCCTCAAGCATCTTCGTCTGTGGTCCCGTCTGACTCCTCCATGGATGTCAGTTCTTTCCTCTGACTCCGGAGCTGAGGGGAGGGTTGGGGATGGTTGGGGGATGGCCCCCAGCTGGTACCTGAACTTGTTAATGCGCCACTGGCTACCGGCAGTTCCAGTATCCAGGAAAACTCCTTTTGCGGTTCAAAGCTCTCTCCTCAGCCTCTTTTGTGAGTTTGAATTGTCACATTTTGGCTTGCTTTAAAAAAAAAAAAAAAAAAAAGACAAACCTTTATTAGATATAATTCACATACCATACAGTTCGCCTGTTTAAAGTGTACAATGGCTTTTAGCATAGTTACAAGTGTGTAATCAGCACATATTAAACAGCAGAGGGTGCAGGCTCATGCCTATAATCCCAGCACTTTGGAAGGCAGGAGGATCGCTTGAGCCAGGAGTTCAAGACAAGGCCAGCCTGGGCAACATTGGCAGACCCCATCTCTCCAAAAAAAGTAATTAAAAAAAAATTAGCTGGGGACCTGGCACGGTGGCTCATGCCTGTAATCCCAACACTTTGGGAGGCCAAGGCAGGTGGATCACAAGATCAGGAGATTGAGACCAGCCTGGCCAACATGGTGAAACCCCTTCTTTACTAAAAATACAAAAATTAACCAGGCGTGGTGGCGCTCGCCTGTAATCCCAGCACTTTGGGAGGCTGAGGCAGGAGAATCGCTTGAACCTGGGAGGTGGAAGTTGCAGTGAACCAAGATCACGCCACTACACTCCAGCCTGGATGACAGAGCGAGACTCTGTCTCAAAAAAAAAAAAAAAATCAGCTGGGCACATGGTGGCACGCACCTGTAGTCCCAGCTACTTGGGAGGCTGAAGTGGGAGGATTGCTTGAGCCCGAGAGATGGAGGTCATAGTGAGCAGTGATCACGCTGCTGCACTCCAGCCTGGGCTGGACCCTATCCCTAAAAAAAAAATTATAAATTTTTTAAGATAAAAATAAAAAAATAGAATTAACAAATTTTAGAATATTTTCATCACCTCAAAAAGAAACCCATATCCCTTAGCCATCATCCCCCCACCCCTTTTCCTCTCACGTGTCCCCATCTCCAGCTCTAGACAACCACTAATCCACTTTCTCCCTCTATAGATCCCCCTCTTCCACACTTTCATAGGAATGGCATCATAGGTAGAGGAGACAACATTTTCACTCTATGCTTGTAGGGTTTTCCCAGTTAGGTCTGAGAATTCCATTGATGTAAGACAGATCAAGAGAAGAAAAGGATCCAAATTATTTAATCCAAGTTTTCTGTGGCATGGGAGGAAAGGAAGACTCTAAAACGCAGTTAGAGTTGAAGACTTAAGTACTGAGTTGCAGCAAGCGTAAGTTGTAGAAAAGTAATCTGTGTGAGAGGCTGGAAGGTGACAGCTATTCTAAAAGGGTCTGAGCGGACAGGATTCTTTCCGCCTCCACTTCCCATCCTAGTGGATGGTCGTTTCATTCTGGTATCAGAAGAGCATCATTCACCTGGGAATTGCATCTCCTGCTTCCCAGCAACAGCATGAGGCTCAGAGAGAGATTCCTGCATCTGCTGCCTTTCAAGTGCCTCTGACTCAAAATCGTCAATTGCAGGATGGCATATTTTGGGGTGGCACGATCTGAACTCCTTCACATGCACTATGTGGTCTGTGCGTATGGCTTCTTTCACTCAGCCTAAGGTCTTCAGGTTCATCCGCGTTCTGGCAGGTGTCTGTACCTCATTCCTTTAGTGGCTTATGTTCCATTATATGGACAGACATCGCATGCATCCATCATCGGGGGATGAAGGTTCGGGTTGGATCTGCCTTTGGCTCTTGTGAATATGTTGGTTTGAGCCTTTTTGCTTTCTGATCATGGAGCTTCAGTCTACGTCCTGGAAACTCTGGGTCCTGCCTGAGCTTTGCATGCCAAATGCTCAGTGACCGTATTTTTCTGTTCCCCCAAAAGGTGCTGAAAGCCCTGGATGGTACCTGGAGCACGATGGAATTCCAGCACGAGCCACACCCGCGGACGGGCACCATGATGCTCAAGTCCAGCGAGGTGCTGGTGGAGACGCTGGAAGACAACCAGGTGCAGCTGCAGAACCTGATGATGTCCAAGTACCTGGCCCACTTCCTGAAGGAGGTGACGAGCTGGCAGCAGAAGCTGTCCACGGCGGACTCCGTCATCTCCATCTGGTTTGACGTCCAGCGAACCTGGAGCCACCTGGAGAGCATCTTCATCGGCTCTGAAGACATCCGCGCCCAGCTCCCGGGGGACTCCCAGCGCTTTGACGACATCGACCAGGAATTCAAGGTGAGCACAGCCCGGTGGCTCCCACACACTTCAGAAATGACTGTGTGTGGCGATCCCTAATGGCTTGGCGATCCCCTTCTCTTCCCAGGCCTTGATGGAAGATGCAGTGAAAACACCCAACGTGGTAGAAGCCACCAACAAACCCGGCCTTTACGATAAACTGGAGGCCCTGAAGAAGAGGTGGGGCTCACACCTGTCCAGACCAGGGGAGTCAGTGGTGCTGATTCCCTAAGTCTTAAGTCTGAGGGAACCTAAGACCTGTATGGCCCGCTGGCCAGGACAGGGCAAAACCACGGGTCCTGGGTTAATCTATTGCCTTTTCCTGGGGAGCACGCACTCCCCGGCTTCATCCTGCCACCCGATGCCTTGGCCTTGAAGGAAGCAATGACCCGGAGAATAAATGATGCTCCCTTCTACCTAGGAGTGCCCACGAGGTTGGGAGATGGCAAAGAAACGAAAGCCTCTGGTAGGAGGTTCTGAATTAAACCGGGCCTGTGAACAGCAGTCCAGGCATCTCCAGGATGATCAGTTCGCTGCACCGACAGGGTGGGCGGCAGACATCCCTACAGAGTAGGGTCACCGGCCTCCTGTCCTTCCTTCCTCCCAGCTTGGCCATCTGTGAAAAGGCTTTGGCAGAGTATTTAGAGACGAAAAGACTGGCTTTCCCCAGGTTCTATTTTGTCTCCTCGGCTGACCTCCTGGACATTCTCTCCAATGGCAATGACCCCGTGGAGGTAGGTGGGGCCCCTTGCATTCCGGTGTTTAAGCCAACATCATGCCAGACCCCAGGCGGGCACGTCTACCTCAACCGCCCTAGGATGGGGTAACAGTGTCCCTGGACGTGCCCCATCATCTCCAGGAGGCCCTCTGCACCAGAAGCTGCCCTGGGGTCCCCAGCCATGGCAGAAACGTGGTGGGTCTCACCTCACATCCTGCTCTGCACTTGGCCTGGCTTTGGAGAAGTTAACTTGCCTCTCTGTGCCTCATTTTCCCCTTCTAGAAAATGGGTCGTGTGCCAGAGGCCTCGTAAGACACTGTTTCCGAAAGACAAACCTCTCAGTGGGGCATCCTCTGATCAGCTAGTAAATCTCAGGGTCCCAAGAGCAAGGAACAGGTGCCTCCTTGGGGCTCTTCTAAAAGAGAAAAGAGGTCAGGCACAGTGGCTCACACCTGTAATCCCAGCGCTTTGGGAGGCCGAGGCAGGCAGATCACTGGAGGTTGGGAGTTTAAGACCAGCCTGGTCAACATGGTGAAACCGCGTTTCTACTAAAAATACAAAAATTAGCCAGGCATGGTGGCACGTACCTGTAATCCCAGCTACTCAGGAGGCTGTGGCATGAGAATTGCTTGAACCCGAGAGGCAGAGGGTTGCAGTGAGCCAAGATCGCACCACTGCACTCCAGCCTGGGCGACAGAGTGAGACTTTGTCTCAAAAAAAAAAAAAAAAAAGAATTAGGTGAAGGGAAAGCACCTGGATTTTGACCGTAAGGTTAGAGGATACACAACAAGAAGGGATATGCCAGAATAGACTGTGTGGCTTGGGATCTGGGACAGAACCTTCTCAAAAAGAAGAAATCTTTTTTTTTTTTTTTTTTTTTTGAGATGGAGTTTCGTTCTTGTCGCCCAGGCTGGAGTGCAATGACACAGTCTCGGCTTACCACAACCTCTGCCTCCCGGGTTCAAGTGATTCTCCTGCCTCAGCCTCCCGAGTAGCTGGAATTACAGGCATGTGCCACCATGCCCGGCTAATTTTGTATTTTTAGTAGAGATGGGGTTTCTCCATGTTGGTCAGTCTGGTTTTGAACTCCTGACCTCAGGTGATCCACCTGCCTCGGCCTCCCAAAGTGCTGGGATTACAGGTGTGAGCCACTATGCCCCACCAAAAAGAAATCTTCCAGACTAGATGTCTGGCTTAGAAGGGCTGCGGTTCCTGGCCTGGTTTCTGTGTCCTGACTCAGAGCAGTCTTCCCTGGTTCCTTTTGTTGGCTTAGCCATGTTTAGTTAACGTTGATCAAAGATGGGGAGTATATTCCAAAAAGAACGATGCCTAAAACCACCCATGGAAAGCCCAAG
This sequence comes from Symphalangus syndactylus, assembly GCF_028878055.3. Lineage (NCBI taxonomy): Eukaryota > Metazoa > Chordata > Mammalia > Primates > Hylobatidae > Symphalangus > Symphalangus syndactylus. The sequence continues at coordinate 12,511,296 of NC_072436.2, read as the reverse complement.
CCACGCACATGCCTGTCAAAGCCCCCGTTGCATAATTCCCACCTCTCCCCTCCTCCCAGGTGAGCCGCCACCTGTCCAAACTCTTCGATAGCCTGTGTAAACTGAAGTTCCGGCTCGATGCCAATGACAAACCTCTCAAGGTGGGCCTGGGAATGTACAGCAAGGAGGACGAGTACGTGGTTTTTGATCAGGAATGCGACCTCTCGGGGCAGGTGAGTGTGTGTGCACACCACGCAGGGAACCCAGGACAAGGGTGCAGCACGCATGTGGGCCACATGCCCTCAGACGGCGACGTCCAGAGAACCACCACCCTGTGCAGCTGCCAGCCCGCCCCTGCTCCTCTCCTCTGCCTCTCTAGAAAACGCTTAAGGGGTGGACCTCTTTATAGAATTTCTAGCACAGCCTTACCCATATAGCATGAGTGTATCCTTAGGGAGAAAGGGGAAGGGAAAGGACGGGAGAAAAGCCCTGTTCGGGAGGCTGAGGCAGGAGAATCATTTGAACCCAAGAGGCGGAGTTTGCAGTGAGCCAAGATCATGCCATTGCACTCCAGCCTGGGTGACAGAGTGAGACTCCGTCTCAAAAAAAAAAAGAAGCCCTGTTAATGTCATTGAATCCTTTTCATGACTTTGCCAAAGGGACTGCTTTAAAAGGGTCTGCATATCTCTGAACCACCAATTCCCAACACCTGTCCGAAATAATCGGCTGCGCTGCCCACCACTCAGAGTGGTCTCCGCAGCCTCTTCCTTCCCCAGCAAGTGTGTCCCCCAGCTCAGGGTGGCCTCCTGCCGTCAGGAAACTTCTGGGCTGCCCCCTTCCCCGTCTCATTACCCAACTATTGATCAAGCAATAGAAACCATTTTAACATCAGCCTGAGGAAAATACAATGCAGAGGTAAATCAGCTGTAGGAAAAAAAACAACAACCTCAACTCGAGAAAACCTGAGGTTCAAAGAGTTGAACACGGCACACATGTGGCCGGCTCTACATGGATAGGGTGGGCGGGGCAGTGACAGCATCTGTCCACATTCGCTTCCTGGGCTTACCCCTTACAAACAGAACTGCAGACCACAGCGAGGCCCACCTGCACTGTGCTAACAGTTAAAAGGAAAAATCTGGCCGGGTGCGGTGGCTCATGCCTATAATCCCAGCACTTTGGGAGGTCGAGGTGGGTGGATCATCTGAAGTCGGAAGTTCAAGACCAGCCTGGCCAACAAGGCAAAACCGGTCTCTACTAAAAATATAAAAATTAACCAGGTGTGGTAGCAGACACCTGTAGTCCCAGCTACTCGGGAGGTTGAGGCATGAGAATCACTTGAACCTGGGAGACAGAGGTTGCAGTGAGCCGAGATCACGCCACTACATTCCAGTCTGGGTAATAGAGTGAGACTTCATCTCCAAAAAATTCATCTCCCAAAAAAGAAAATCTACCCTCATATCCACTTGAGGGTGTTTTTCTCCCAGTAGCAGTTACTTGTGAGTATGGGTTTTTTTGTTCATTTGTTTTTTGTTTGTTTGTTTTTGAGATGGAGTTTCACTCTTGTCGCCTAGGCTGGAGTGCAATGGCACGATCTTGGCTCACTGCAACCTCCACTTCTCGGGTTCAAGTGATTCTTCTGTCTAAGCCTACAGAGTAGCTAGGATTACAGGTGCCTGTCACCATGCCCAGCTAATTTTTGTATTTTTAGTAGAGACGGGGTTTCACCATGTCGGCCAGGCTGGTTTCGAACTCCTGACCTCAGATGATCCACCCGCCTCAGCCTCCCAAAGTGCTGGGATTACAGACGTGAGCCACTGTGTCCAGTCCCCAGCCACATTTTTTAAGTGAGTCTTTGATTAGCTGGCTGTGGAGATGCATACCTGTAGTCCCAGCTGCTTGAGAGGCTGAGGTGGAAGCATCACTTGAGCCCACAGGTGGAGGCTGCAGTGAGCCATGACTGCACCACTGCACGGCAGCCGGGGCAGCAGAGCGAGATCCTATCTCAATTTAAAAAGCAAAGGTGTGACTGGGCATGGCGGCGCACGCCTGTAATCCCAGCGCTTTAGGAGGCCAAGGCGGGCGGATCATGAGGTCAGGAGATTGAGACCATCCTGGCTAACACAGTGAAACCCCATCTCTACTAAAAATACAAAAAAAAAAAAAAAAAAAAGCCGGGAGTGGTGGCAGGTGCCTGTAGTCCCAACTACTTGGGAGGCTGAGGCAGGAGAATGGCGTGAACCCAGGAGGTGCAGCTTGCAATGAGCCGAGATCGTGCCACTGCACTCCAGCCTGGATGACAGAGCAAGACTCCATCTTAAAAAAAAAAAAGAAAAAAGAAAAGGTGCTTCACTGTTATTGCTCTGTAAAATCCTTGACGTATCTGCCCCTGGGATGAGGATGATGACAAACGTTTTTCTTTACAACAAAGCAAGTTATTGGAACTAGAGGCAGGCACACATGGCTGTGTTGGTCACCGTGGTTCCTGTCCCCAGGTGGAAGTGTGGCTGAATCGAGTGCTGGACCGAATGTGCTCCACCCTCCGGCACGAAATCCCAGAGGCCGTGGTGACCTATGAAGAGAAGCCGAGGGAGCAGTGGATCCTGGACTACCCGGCCCAGGTCTGAGGCGGGTGGGGGCTCGGAGGTGCCTTGTGGCTAAGGGGCGAGTTTCTTTGCGTTCATGGGCTCCCCTGTTAACTGCGGTCCCCTGGAAAACCATCTAAGCTTTCAGCAGGAACGTCTGCGTTAGCGGGCGCCAGCGATCACTCACTGCGTGGGCAATGGGGGGCATCTACTTTCAGGTGGCCCTGACTTGCACCCAGATCTGGTGGACAACCGAGGTGGGCCTGGCATTTGCCAGCCTGGAGGAAGGCTATGAAAACGCTATCAAAGATTATAACAAAAAGCAGGTGTGTTACTAGCATGTAGTTAGTTACGTTTTTAAAACTTGTTTAAAAAGCAGGTGCATGGCCCCATGTGTCCTTCTGAAACCTGCCGGGTGAGTACCTGGAGCGCCTTCTTCTCAGAGGCTGAGCCCCACGAAACCGTCGTTTCCACAGGCCAAATAACAGCCACGCACCGCAGCCCCAGGCGCCTCTCCCCGCGAGTAACAGACACCTTCAGAAATATGTACTTTGATTTCTCACCTGAAAATTGGCAAAGCTAATGAGAGTCTTAAAAAAAGTCCTTGGTTAGAAATATGGAAACTAAAGATCATCTTGACAAGGAGAATTTACCTGTAATTCCACAACCCAAGCATGACACTGCACAGTCAACGCTCCCTTATGCAACCTGCTATTCTGTGTGTGTATAATTGTTTCATATGTAAAAATATACAGACTCTGGATGGCGTTAAAGTCAGCTGTTTTTGCTTCTCATCCACCCTCTCTCGTGGCCTTGACTTTCCTTCTGCTATATCCGTGCTAGCCGCTCCAAGATGTCCCATCAGGGCCGCACCCCAGTGAAACCAGTGCCTGGCTGGGGCCTACTGAGGGCGCTCCTGTTTTTCATTACTGTAAACAAGAGCATGGTGGTGGTCCCTGTGCAGCTGTGGGCACCAAGCCACAAGACCCCCCAGTGCATGTGGGCACTCGTGGTGTCTCAGCAAAGGCACTCTCCCCGCCAGATTAGCCAGCTGAACGTACTCATCACGTTGCTCATTGGGAACCTCAACGCTGGCGACAGGATGAAGATCATGACTATCTGCACCATTGATGTGCATGCGCGGGACGTGGTGGCCAAAATGATCACGGCCAAGGCATGAGCGCCCCTGTCCCAGGGTCCTGGGGAAGGGCAAGGGGACACCGGGTTCAGGGCAGTGCATTCAGGGACTGCAGACCCTGCCACTTCCTCTTCCTGGGGCACTGACTCTGTTGCTGGCAGCAGCTGCCTCCTACCCCCCTTGCCCGGACTCACCCCTGGTGAGCAACACACAGTGGTCAGATGAGCGGAGCCCGCCCATTGGAAGTGCCTTTCTGTAGCAAGATTCCACTGAGGGCAGCCATACGGTTGGATGTGGGCACTGGAGGGGGAAAGAGGGCCAGGGAGGGTTCCCTGGGCACCCGGGGACCAGCCTTGGAGGCATGCTGGCCTTCCTTAGCCAGCCCTAGCTCTTGCATTCTGCCTGGCTACAAGAGCTCTGGCTCATTCTGCAGGTGGAGAGTTCTCAGGCCTTCACCTGGCAGGCCCAGCTCCGGCATCGCTGGGACGAAGAGAAGCGACACTGCTTTGCCAACATCTGCGATGCCCAAATCCAGTATTCCTACGAGTATCTGGGCAACACGCCGCGGCTGGTCATCACCCCACTCACCGACAGGTGAGGCCTGTCCCTGAGTAATTTACACGTGCTCTTGGGTCCCTTCCCCATGATTCTTGGAACTGTCCGACTTGGATGTCACCTGTGGAGGCTGGAAGGATCAGGCATTTGCGTCCGGTGGACCTGTGTTCACATTCAGTTCTGCCACCGTGTCCTTGTTCCAGCATTGGCTGTGTGGCCTTGGGGGAGTTCCTCCACCCCTGAGTTGGGGTCACATTTTATGGACCCTCACGAGCAGACTCTGGTCGTCGTAGCAGTGCCCACCTCCCCGAATGCCGCAGGTGGGAAAGGCACCTGGGCTGCCTCTGGCCCACGGTGGTGGTTTCTCCATCACACCTGAAGGTTTTCTGCCCTCTCCCTTGTGTCTCCTGGGGCCGAGCAAGTGTAATAACTGCAATGAAAGATAAAGCGGTGGCCGGGCGCGTTGGCTCACGCCAGTAATCCCAACACTTTGGGAGGCCGAGGCGGGTGGATCACCTGAGGGTCAGGAGTTCGAGACTAGCCTGGCCCACATGGCAAAACCCCATCTCTACTGAAAATACAAAAATTAGCCGGGCATGGTGGCGGGCGCCTGTAGTCCCAGCCACTTGGGAGGCCGAGGTGCGAGAATCATTTGAACCCGGGAGGCAGAGGTTGCAGTGAGCCAAGACTGTACCACTGCACTCCAGCCTGGGTGACAGAGTGAGAGTCTGTCTCAGAAAAATAAAAATAAAAGTAGGAGGCGGTGGGGTCACTGGCACACGCGCTCACCTGCAGTCACTTGCAGGTGCTACATTACCCTGACCCAGTCCCTCCATCTCATCATGGGCGGAGCCCCCGCCGGCCCCGCTGGGACCGGCAAGACTGAGACGACCAAGGACCTGGGCAGAGCCTTGGGCACCATGGTCTACGCCTTCAACTGCTCCGAGCAAATGGACTACAAGGTACGCGGCCGGGGTCCGGAGAAGGGACCCAGAGTCCCCTATTATAGAAGCAGATCCTGGCACCCTGTCCTCTGAGGCCCCACAGTGAACTCCAGATCTCTGGATACCTGTGAATGACACTGGGGAGGAGGCGCCAGGGCCCCCACTTGCTGGTAGCATCCCCCTCAGGTGGTCCCTCTGGAGAGACTCCCAGGGTGGACAGACGCAGCCCCAAATGTCCTGCCCCAGCCCCTGCCCTGGAGGTGACCCTCTCTCAACTTCAGTTGTGAGAATGCCCCGAACTGGGGACTCCGCACAGGGGTGAGCACCTCCCTCATGTTTCAGCATGGCGTGGGGTACAAGCAATGTTCAGGTGGGTTTCGGGAGGAAGCAGGGGACGGGCCCGGTCCTGTCGGTCATCAGAGCCTGCACAGGACATCGTGAGCTTACAGAAGGCCAGGCAGGGGAGGGGATACCTCGGAGCTCCAGGCTGCAGCAGCCTCTTGCAAGACGGGCAGGCAAGGGCGATGGATCCCTGAGTTTTGGACCCTAGGCCTGCAGAGGGTCTCCCCTCCCTGGCTTGGATCTGAGCCCCACAATCTGGGGGACCCCTCCTGAGGCTTAGGATGGGGCTGGCAGCCCATGTTCACTGTCAAGGCCATGCCGTCCACATCTGCCTCCTGGATTTTAGAAAAGTGAAATCGGCAGTTGGATCTCCCTAGAAGGGACTTAACATCCACCCGGAATCCCAGGTGTAGATGGGACGAGTCCTTCTGATTGCCCTGGTGGGGCCTAGAGGGACACAGATGTCTTGAGGAAAAGCCTCTGGCCTGCTCGACATGTCCCCACCCCTCCTTAAAGGACTCCCTCTCCTCTCCACGCAAGAAAGAAAAGGGCTGAGAAAACTTGCGAGGTTTAGAACTTAAATGTGCTTCTCTGAGCCCCCTCATTAGGGACTCACGAAGTCTCCATCCTGAGGTCTGGGAGCTCTGGGGGTCAAGGGTGAAAGGATGGGCTCTTCCTGGTACCCAGCCCTCCACGGTGTTACCCTGGGCAGTCAGCTGACCTGCCTGCTGGGCTGCAGAAGGGCTCAGTGCACAGGGGCCTGAGTAAGCTGTGGGGAGAGGACGTGGCTGAAGAGGCAGAGGGAGGCCCCTGCAGCGCCCGCCCTCCCTGCCACCCTCCCTGCCGCCCTCCCAGCCGCCCTCCCAGCCACCCTCCCAGCCCCCCTCCCAGCCGCCCTCCCTGCCGCCCTCCCAGCCCCCCTCCCAGCCCCCCTCCCAGCCCCCCTCCCAGCCCCCCTCCCAGCCCCCCTCCCTGCCGCCCTCCCAGCCCCCCTCCCTGCCGCCCTCCCTGCCGCCCTCCCAGCCGCCCTCCCTGCCGCCCTCCCTGCCGCCCTCCCAGCCGCCCTCCCTGCCGCCCTCCCAGCCGCCCTCCCAGCCGCCCTCCCAGCCGCCCTCCCTGCCACCCTCCCTGCCACCCTCCCAGCTCTTCCTTTCTCCATCTTGCCCTTTGCAGTCCTGTGGAAATATCTACAAGGGCCTGGCCCAGACGGGAGCCTGGGGCTGCTTTGATGAGTTTAATCGCATCTCAGTGGAAGTCTTGTCTGTGATTGCTGTGCAGGTAGAGTCCCCTGCCTGCGGCCTCGGGGTCACGTCGGGTAACTGGCTCGTCGGCTTTCCTGTGACCTCACATGCCAGATAGACCCTCCTTGCCTCTCTGCAACATTCCAAGCACTGAAGGGTGGTGTGGTGCCATTGAGCTCTTGCCCTCCAGGGTCCCGCAGCCTGGTTAGGCAAACACATTGAAAACAGAGTCAGATTACGGGTTACATGTATGGTAGCGTACATGTAACGAAATACCGGTGGGAAAATAATTAATTTTGCTTCGGAAAGAAGGGCAAAGTGCTTTGTTACTGGTATCAGCAGAGCTGGGCATAGGAGGTGCTGAAAGGGAATAGCAGGAAGGAAGGAGGGAGAGAGGGAGGAAGAGGAGAAGGGGGGAAATGTGCCCGTGTATTTTGGGAACAACCATGCTGGGGCACAGAGCGTGCAGCGGAGTGGCTGGGGCGACCTGGGCGCAGGGACCTCGGAGTGGGGAGTGGCCTGGGCCAGCGCCCTGCCCCCATTGATGCTTGTTAAAATCTCCAGTGTGGGCCCCACTTGTCAGGATGAGCATTTCTGCATTTTAAACAAATGTCTCAGGTAATCCTGACGCATGCCAGGGGTTGAGAAGCACTGGGCTCTCTAAGGTAAGTGGAGGCCGACCTATCGGCCTGGAACAATTGTGCTCTTCCAAAAGGAAACGCAAGTCAGGGTGGTGACGGTGTCAAGGTCCTCCCACCCCAGGATGGACCAGGAGCATGTGGGGTGTGGACGTGCGAATGCCGCCTGGGCTGCTCAAGCCCCGCAACCTGGGTGGAGAGCCCACTTTATTTATCTACTTATTTTTGTTTTGTTTTGTTTTTTGAGATGGAGTTTCACTCTTGTTGCCCAGGCTGGAGTGCAATGGTGTGATCTTGGCTTACTGAACCTCCGCCTCCTGGGTTCGAGCAATTCTCCTGCCTCAGCCTCCCAAGTAGCTGGGATTACAGGCGTGTGCCACCAAGCCTGGATAATTCTGTATTTTTAGTAGAGATGGCGTTTCTCCATGTTGATCAGGCTGGTCTTGAACTCCCAACCTCAGGTGATCCGCCCACCTCGGCCTCCCAAACTGCTGGGATTACAGGCGTGAGCCATGGCACCTGGCTGAGAGCCTGCTTTATACACCAACTTAACCCCTGACTCTCGGCAGTGATGTGGACTCCCTGTGCCTCCACCTTCTAATCTGTGAAACGGTGTTGGTGACACAGGTCTGCCTGCAAGATTAGAGGTGCCTGGGGCGGCTGCTTCCTCCTCTCCTAATGCTCCCTCTGCCCCAGTCATCCCCCAGCCTCAGGGCCGGAGGCCCCATGACCAAGAGAATGGGGACCCCAGCCCATGGGCAGTGCTGGCTGTTGCCGTGGGGACCCTCTCCCTTGCCCCCATCACAGGAGCAGAGTTGCTGAACACCTCCGACGTCCATGAACAAACCCCAGAATGTTTATGTAGACCCTACTCTGGGCACTGAATGTTCACAGGCTCCGATGGAGACCACAGGAGAGGCTTGGCCTAGGCGGAAGCAGTGCCGTTCCGAAGGGCCCCAGCCCTGCCATGGGGCGAGCTGCACGCTCAGCAGACTGGGCATGGGGGCATCTGGGATCACCAGGGTACCAGGACTTGGCTCTCCTGGAGAAGACAGGGAAAGGCAGGTGCTGGGAGCAACTTTACTGCGAGTCTTGGGCCCCCTCAAGTGGTGACTTGGAGAGACGCAGCTGCCTTCTGCAGGTTTCCAGAGGAGACCTCAAGCAGGCAACGGCCCCTGACGCTCTATGTTTAACCTCGTAGCTAACAGGTGGCCTTCAAGACTGTCTGATACGGAGGTGGCCACTAACCGGTCCTTTGACAGGTTGTTGCCAAAGTACTAACAGGACAGAAAAGCGCTGGGAGTGGAACCCCGCTCAGCAGGGACAAGGTGGTGAAATACTTACCGGTTCCTGCAACAGCCTGGGTGCATCTCCAGAGAATTTTGCTGAGTGATAAAAGTCCATCTGGGGGCCGGGCGCAGTGGCTCACGCCTGTAATCCCAGGACTTTGGGAGGCCGAGGTGGGCGGATCACGAGGTCAAGAGATGGAGACCGTCCTGGCTAGCATGGTGAAACCCTGTCTCTACTAAAAAATACAAAAAATTAGCCGGGCGTGGTGGCGGGCACCTGTAGTCCCAGCTACTTGGGAGGCTGAGGCAGGAGAATGGCGTGAATCTGGGAGGCGGAGCTTGCAGTGAGCCGAGACCGCGCCACTGCACTCCAGCCTGGGCGACAGAGCGAGACTCCGTCTCAAAAAAAAAAAAAAAAAAAAAGTCCATCTGGGAAGATCGTGTATGATACAATTCCACTTATATAACATCCATGAAATGACCAAATCACAGAAACAAAGGACACGGTTGCCAGGGGTCAAAGGAAGGGAAGGGGGCAAGAGGGAAGTGGGTGTGGCTATAAGAGGGGATATAGGGGTCCCTGTGGTGACAGCAATGCTGGCCTCAGTGTTGCGCCCACCCTCCCCCCGCCCTGCCGCCCCCACTGTGACTGGCACTGTCATTAGGCAAGATGCTCGTATCAGGGTACATGGGGCAGAGAGTACACAGAATTGCCTTTGTATTTTGTTTCTTCCCCCAGTCCCCGTCTTTTGTATTTTTTGTTGAGACGGGGTCTTGCTATGTTGCCCAGGCTGGGCTCAAATCATCCTCCAGCCTCAGCCTCCCAAAGTGCTGGGATTACAGGTGTGAGCCTCTGTGCCTGGCCCTCTGTATTGTTTCCTACATGGCATGCAAATCTACAACTTTCTCAAAAATAAAAGGCTTAATTTAAGAAAGAATCTAGGAGGTTTGAATTTGCAGGGGCAAATTCGCAGCCTCATGCTTTAACATACCTGAAGGCCGCTCTGGCCTGTGGAAGCTGGTCATTTCCATGCTTACATGTCTGTGTCACCAACTGTGCAGGTAAAATGTGTCCAGGATGCAATTCGGGCCAAGAAAAAAACATTCAACTTCCTGGGAGAGATCATAGGCCTCATTCCCACCGTCGGTATCTTCATCACCATGAACCCTGGGTACGCCGGACGCACGGAGCTGCCCGAGAACCTAAAAGCCTTATTCAGGTACGTGGCCCAGGCGAAAGTGAGTAGCTGTGAGTGGCTGTGGTGAGCCAGGCCGGCCACAGCAGTGTCCCAGTGCCAAGGAGTGGGCAGAGGGGAGGGGCAGAGGGCAAGCTGGGGAGGGGAAGAAGTCATCAAAAGCTCCCAAGATGGCCGGGCACAGTAACTCATTCCTGTAATGTCAGCACTTTGGGCAGCCAAGGAGGGTGGATCACCTGAGGTCGGGAATTCAAGACCAGCCCGGTCAAGATGGTGAAACCCCGTCCCTACTAAAAATACAAATATTAGCTGGGTGTGGTGGTGCATGCCTGTAATTGCAGCTACTCGGGAGGCTGAGGCAGGAGAATTGCTTGAACCTGGGAGGCGGAGGTTGCAGTGAGCCGGGATGGCACCATTGCACTCCAGCCTGGGCAAAAAGAGCAAAACTCTGTCTCAAAAAAAAAAAAAAAACTCCCAAGATGAGGCAGGAGAGGGCCTCCTTAGAAAGCACTCTCTCTTCCCCCGGGTGGGAGGACTGCACCTGGGATGCAGTGATGGAAAATAGGGTTGGGGGGTTGAGGTGGCTCTCAGAGGAGGGGCCTGAAGGTGCGGCCAGCGGACGATGTGGGAGGAGGAGGAGGGAAGTAGGAAGCAGGCGGGCTGGGAGCCCGGCTCCAGGACCGAAGGTTCAACGCTCTGCTGTGGTCCACCTGGCAGTCAAGGTGTGCTCTCCTAGGTGAAGAGGGACAGGCAGGGGTGTAGGTGGGGGAGAGAGTGGGCAGAAGCCCACAGGCACCACTGACCTCCCCAGGCCCTGTGCCATGGTCGTCCCCGACTTCGAACTGATATGCGAAATCATGCTGGTGGCCGAGGGCTTTCTGGAAGCCCGCCTTCTGGCCAGGAAGTTCATTACTCTGTACACCTTGTGCAAGGAGCTGCTCTCGAAGCAGGTGTGTGTCCTGGAGCTCATGGCGGGTGGGGGTGGGAGGTTGAGATGCGGGCAGCAGCCAGGGTTGGCTTCCGGACCTGCCTGCTGGCCGCAGGAAGGTGAGCTCACGTCTGCCCACCTGTGCCCATTGCCCGCAGGATCATTACGACTGGGGCCTGAGAGCCATCAAGTCTGTGCTGGTGGTGGCCGGCTCCCTGAAGAGGGGTGACCCCAGCCGGGCAGAGGACCAGGTGCTCATGCGGGCGCTGAGAGACTTCAACATCCCCAAGATCGTGACAGACGACCTGCCTGTATTCATGGGACTGATCGGGGACCTCTTCCCGGCTCTGGACGTGCCTCGGAGACGAGACCTGAATTTTGAAAAGGTCGGTACTCCTGGGCCTCGGGTCTGTCCGGAGAAGCCTGCCTGACTGGGGCTTCCCTCCCGCTGATGTTGGACAGGTGGAGACCCGTGTCACACATGCACGTTTCCCGATGCTACAAAGAGACCTCTGAGCCACAGCTGCCTCCGTGGCCCTGGCCAACCCTACCCTCTCAGTGCTGGGGGAGGTCACTCTCTCAACTGAGGCTGGGGGACTTCGGGCAAACCAACCCCCTGCACGAGGGAGGTCGCGGTGGAGCTATGTGAACTCTCAGCATTGACAGCAGAACTTGCAAACGCATGTGCGTCGGAGGGCAAGGGTGCCTTTATCATCCTCCCCACGGGGCAGGAAGCCCCCCAGCCTCCCAGCGAGAAGAAAGGCTGCTTCAATTCCTCACCCAGCCTCATCCGTGTCTCCCCAGATCATCAAGCAGAGCATCATGGAGCTCAAGCTGCAGGCGGAGGACAGCTTCGTGCTGAAGGTGGTGCAGCTGGAGGAGCTGCTGCAGGTCCGCCACTCGGTGTTTGTCATCGGGAACGCGGGCAGCGGCAAATCTCAGGTGCTTCACCCCCTCCAGGGACCCCGCAGGGATCCGGCATGGTGGGGAGGGCTAGGGCAAAGGGTCGGCCCTCCATCCCTCCCTGCCAGCCCGGAGACCCCAACCCGGTACATCCCGGGAGCCCTCCGGCCTGAGTCATGGGCCAGGGAGCAAGCTGGAGGCCGAGGAGGAGGGGAGGAGCGGCCACAGCCCTTAATCCCTGATCCCTGGGTGAGGCCTCCCTCCCTGTTCCTCCTTGTCTTCCTGCTCTTCTCTCCTTGACGTCAGTCACTTGTCTCCCTGTCCCTGCGGCCGGCCTGACCCATTGCCCTCCTGTCCCCTGCCATGGCCTAGGGAGTGGTGACATGCGGAGGGTGGTGGCAGAGGTGACTGATGTCCGTGACGTGGAAAATTCCATGCCAGCCAAGTGTCCAGCCAGAGGCCCACAGGCTGGACCCTTCTGCTATTGTTTGAGATCACTCCCGACGCCAGTCACATGGAGAAGCTCACCACAAGTGATGTTTTAAAAGGCAGAGGCCACATGAACCCAGTTTCCTAAAAAGGAACTCAGACATACACATACAGGAAATGTCCTCAACTGTGTCTTTAAAGCTCATTTTCCCTGAGTGGAAGATTACGGGGAGTTTTCCTAGATGATTTTTCAGCGTGGTGTATTCCTTGTACCATGAGGAAGAAAGGAACGTGAATGTTTTCAGAGCCTCGCACAGTCTAGGGCAAGCAGCTCTCTGCGGGGTTGCAGACACGCACAGTGAACAGTTAGTTTCCCATCACCCAGGCCACCTTCCCCTCGGCCATGGTTGGGGGTGTAAACTCACCTACGTGCCTCCAGAGCAAACGTGATCCAGAGAAGGGTTCAGCCTGGTGGTTCATAAAAGGCATCCAGGGCCAGGCGCGGTGGCTCACACCTGTAATCCCAGCACTTTGGGAGGCCAAGGCAGGCTGATCACCTGAGGTCAGGAGTTCGAGACCAGCCTGGCCAACATGATGAAACCCCGTCTCTACTAAAAATACAAAAATCAGCCAGGTGTGGTGGTGGGCGCCTGTAATCCCAGCTACTCAGGAAGCTGAGGCAGGAGAATCACTTGAACCCTGAGGCAGAGGTTGCAGTGAGCTGAGATCGCACCACTGCACTCCAGCCTTGGCGACAAGAGTGAAACTCCATCTCAAAAAAAAAAGGCATCCAGGCCCACCCATGGTCCTGGGGCTAGTGGGGCAGGATGTGCCAGGAACATGGAGTCACACGTGAGTGACCCCCACCTTTGCCAGGTCCTCAAATCGCTCAACAAGACCTATCAGAACCTGAAGAAGAAGCCGGTCGCCGTGGACCTGGACCCCAAGGCTGTCACCTGCGATGAGCTCTTTGGCATCATCAACCCAGCGACCAGGGAATGGAAAGATGGTAACGGGGGTGGTCCCAGGACGGGCTGTAGGGACGCACCCGGTCCAGTGCAGTGAGTGTGCGCTGAGCCATTCCCATGTGGAAGGCCAGCCTCCCCAGGCTAGGGTGGGGCACACAGGCACGTGGCCTGCAATGGTGGCACCATGGTAACAAAGTTTATGGGGAGCAGTGGGCATGTAGCACCCAGGCTGGGGGGTAAGGAATGGGGGCCACAGGAGCTGGGACAGTGAGGACTGCAGGCCTGCCCTGGGCAGGCCAAGGGGAGAGGCCAGAGCAAGGATGGGTGTGACCCGTGAGGAGTGCATGGGAGCCCAGACATGCAGGCTGGAGGCTGCCTGGGGAGCCCTGGCCTCAGTCGGTGGGCTCTGGGGAGGAGCTTCCCCCAGGAGGTGGCGTGACCGGGTTTGCACCTTATGAAAGGAACTCGGGACGTTGGAGAGTGGGCTGCAGAAAGGAGCTGCGAGAGCTGAGGAGGAGTCGGTGGGAGCGGGGTGGTCCTGACCACCAGCCTAGGGGGAGGGCTGTGCCTAGCCTGTCCCCCGCACCCTACCCATCAGAAGTGGCCCTACCCCTGACCTGCTTTCCCTGTCCCCCTTCACTGGCTCCTGCATGTACAGCTCACTTCCCCTGCTAGAAGGCAAGCTCTGTACCCCCAGCCCCCACCTTGCTCCATTCCATGCCTGACGCATGAAGCATGCTCTGCAGACTTCTGCGGAGTGTGTGAGTGGACAGATGGACAGAGTTGGGTGCACAGGTGCTGCGCCCCGTGGGGTGTTGAGCCTGGAAAAACTGGGCCAGCCAGGGCCACCAAGAGGGGCTGAGAGGGAGGGTGCAGGGTCAGAGGAGGACAGGCAGGGCCCCAGGCATGGAGAGGGCACGTAGGAGGGAGGCCACAGAGAACGGAGGGCAGGGAGCCTGGGCACCTCATGCCCGAGGGCTTCTGCTGTCCCTCTGAAGTAGGAGAGAGGCCACCTCAGAGAGGCCAGGGTCAGGACTGGTGGGAACTGGAATGGGGCCGGAGTGAAGGGCCCGGGGTTACACCACCCGCCTCCCCCAGGCCTGTTCTCCAGCATCATGCGAGACCTGGCCAACATCACCCATGACGGCCCCAAGTGGATCATCCTTGACGGAGACATAGACCCCATGTGGATTGAGTCTCTCAACACAGTCATGGATGACAACAAGGTTCGCGGGCCCTGGACTCTAAGCCCCAAGGCCACCCAAGGCAGGGACAATAGGGGCTCCCACAGAGGCGCCTACGGAGCACTGAGGCCCTGCACGCCAGGCTTGGGGCAGGTGGCGTGTCTGGAAGTCCACAGGAAGCTATGAGTGAGGGGCACCTCGTCACGAGACTTTGTCACACGTGCTGTGGTTCTGCATGCGCCTCACCTTACATTTCAGCAACAGGACAGGTTCAGAGTAAAGGCCTGGGAAGCAGAAATAGTTATTTAGAATTGTCTAGAAGCCATTTTCTAAAAATGCTCCTCAGTTGGATGTAGGAAGGAACACGAGACTTTGCAGGATGGGGAGGGGCGATGGTTTGAGAAAGCAGCCCTGACTCCATGCTGCAGCCCTGACTCCATGCTGCAGCCCTCCACGGTGTGGGTGTCTAGAGGCTGCTGGGGTCAGCGAGGGCAGAGAAGCCATGGGCCAAGGGACCAGGGCTGCAGGCCAGGGGTTGCAGGGTTGGCCTGAGCCCCTCGTCCTTGCTCAGAGGTTTGCTCCGAGTAACCCCCGCCCCGGAACACCATCGGGATGGCAGGTGTCGCCGCAGGACCCCACGGGCTGCTGTCCCCCTCCTAGGTCCTCACCCTGGCCAGCAATGAGCGGATCCCGCTGAACCGCACCATGAGGCTGGTGTTCGAAATCAGCCACCTGAGGACAGCCACTCCAGCCACCGTCTCCAGAGCCGGCATCCTCTACATCAACTCAGCCGACCTGGGATGGAACCCGTGAGTGGGGCTCTGGCTTTCCTGTTCCAAACCTTGGCAGGGAAAGACGAAGTTGTTGGCCTGTTTCAGAGTTGCATGTTCATTCATCATTCATGTCACAAACTGTGTACCAGGCCCTCACCAGGCACCAGGGTTGCAGCAGTGAAGGGGTGAGAGACAGACCTGGGAATAAATGGTGTACATTCACAGTGACACGAGGCAGGGCGGCTGAGCAAGCGGACGTTTGCCTAAAGTGCCAGGGAAACAAGGGCTGTTGTGGGAAGGAAGGTCTTGGCCTCTGTGGAGGTGGGAAGTCTTCCCAGGTGATTGAAGTCTGGGCTGCCATCTGAAGGGTCAGGCTGCCTCTCAGGGACAAAAACAGAGACGCACACCAGACAAGAACCTGCATTCACAGGGCATGGCAGGGAGTGGGGCATTCCCTGATGGGCAATGGTCAGGTTCTCCTAGCCGGAGCATAAAGGGGGAGGCTGCTCCTGATGGGAAGGCACTGATGCTGGGCCAGGGTGCAAGCGGCCCTTTCCAATGTGACAAGGAAAAGCAGACAGTCATGCCAGCAAGACCGGGGCCACTAGGGATCAGAGAGGAAGGGATGGGTTTAAGAAATATCTGAAATCTGGAGAAATGGAAGACTTGATATTGATTCCAGAGGCATATTTTCGGGTTTGGACACATGGCTGGTGATTGACGGAGTAAGGGATTTCCTGGGGACATAGAAATGACAGCTTTGTGCAAATGTCCTACATGGACTTAGGCAGAAATCCCAGTGCGGCGTTCCTGAGGCAAGAGGCTCCAGAGGAGTTGGGCTCTCCAGGAAAGATGTAGAGAGTGATGAAAGAAGTTGGCTTTCTGAGAAAAACCAGCACTCTTGGGGAGGAAGAAGAATCTGCGAGGAATTCAGAGGAGGAACGAACCAAAGGCAGAAGGGAACCCACAACACGTCATCCCAGGCACCCAGCGACAAAAGCTTCAGGAAGGAGCAGACTCAGCAGGATGGCACCCAGAGTCAAGCCAAGGACAGAAGAGTTCCCACTGCATTTGGGAACTAGGTGCACCTCCATCACTCAGGGAGAAAAGCTTCAGGGCGTGTTGAGGGCAGAGCCAGATGGCAATGAGGTATGGAGGAGGCCACAGGAGGCGCTAGAAGTGAGGCGAGTCCTGCCTTTGAGTGCTGGAGGGTAGAGCTGGAACAAGACGAATGAAGCTTTGTAGTATTTGTCGAGACAAGAATTATGTTTGGCCATGGGATGCAGGCGTGGCTGTTTCCAGGTTCATGCAAGTCTATAGGCAGAGAAAATTAAGTTTCTTTATGTGGGCAGCAAGACCCTCTGCTGGGAGGCAGGCAGCACGGCATGGCCAGGGTTCGAGAGGGATACCAAGTGCAATGTTCCGTATGGTGACAGGACCAGGAGCTGCTGAGCCTGGGCGCCTCTGTGCCGGCTTCTCCAGCAACACTTGCCCACTTATACAGCGTCCTCCAGCTGCTGAAACAATGACCACTAATGGGGCAGCTTCAGACAATAGATATTTATCCTCTCCCACTGCTGGAGGCCAGAAGTGAAGGAGTAGGCAGTGATCAAGGAGTAGGCAGTGCTGGTTCCCTCTGAGGCTCTGAGGGAGAGCCTGTCCCAGGCGCCTCTCCCGGCAGTCCTTGGCGTCCCTTGGCTTATGGACACACCCCTCCCATCTCCGCCTCTGTCTCCATGTGGCCTTCTCTCTGTCTGTGTCCAAATTTTCCACTGCTTATAACGACACAGTCATTGGATTCAGAGTCCACCCTAAATCCAGGATGATCTTGTCTCAAGATCCTTGATGACATCTGCAAATGCCCTTTCTCCAAATCAGGGCACATTCTGGGTTCTGGGTGGACATTCTTTTGTAGGACCACCATCCTACCCACTATACCATGTATGGGAGTTTTCAGGGTAGGCAAAGACAATGTCCGGGGAACTGAAATGAAGCCTGGGTAGGAGCTGCTGAGACATGGGGACAGGAAGAAGACAGGATCGTGGAGTCCTCAGGGGGACACCCTATGGGAGCAGAGAAGAGGGAGCCAGAAACGAAGCCAGCATGGGCCAAGGTAGGAACTGGACGCCTCCAAGGAGTAACCTGGAGGAAGCAGGAGGAGGACACCTGAGTATTGGCAGAGGAGAGAATGGAAGTGGACAAGAAGCAGGCATAGGGTCCCCAGACAGCAGGAGCAGCCCTTGTATAGGCAGCTGCCAGGGGCAGGGACGCCCGAAACACCCAGGACGGCCTTGGGGACAGGGCAAGAAGCCGTATGGACCAGAGGTGAGAAAGTCGGCCTGTCTCACAAGCATGTGTCTCTCCTGGAGCCTGTGCTGTGCGTGTCAGAGCCAGCACACACATCGACCTGCACTCAATGACTCCTACCAAGGCAGCATCACAAATTTGACACAAACATCTTCAAAGTAGAAGGCAGAAAGCAGCAGCCTCTGCGTAGATTTGAAAATCGGTCTCCCCTACTGAAGACCAACTGGACTCGGAATTCAGTTCTTAGTTGCGACAGGCATGGAGACACTCTGCTTCGCTGAGAGACGTATAAAGGTTTACTCTATTACGCTGGATAATACAGGGTGCTATGCGGCAAAGATGTTCAGCTCTTAATTCTCTCTTGGATAGAGGTTTAGGAAGAAGCGGAGCTCCCCCAGAGCACACTCACAGAAGAGTGAGTGGCCGGGCGCAGTGCCTCATGTCTGTAATCCCAGCACTTTGGGAAGCTGAGGCGGGCAGATCATCTAAGGTCAGGAGTTCAAGACCAGCCTGGCCAACATGGTGAAACCCTGTCTCTACCAAAAATACAAAAATTAGCCAGGTGTGGTGTTGCACGCCTGTAATCCCAGCTACTTGGGAGGCCGAAACAGGAGAATCGCTTGAACCCAGGAGGCAGAAGTTGCAGTGAGCCGAGATCGCACCACTGCACTACAGAGCAAGACTCCATCTCAGAAGAAGAAAAAAGAAAAAAGAGTGAGTGTCTAAAGAGGCGTGTCTGTCGGTCAACGCAGGGCAGGCTGGCTGTGTATGCTAACAGGAGCTTCCTGCTTAGGCCCTAGGCATCCTGGAACTGATGCACGTGCTGAGCTCACTGGCACTCGAGGGAGCCAGGCACTAGTGATGATTTTAGCAGATGCTGATTTGGCAACACTTACCCTGGACCAGGCCCCCTTCTCTGAGTTTTAAAAATATCAGCCCATGTAGTCCTTGGAAATGAGGGTCATGGAAATATCACCCCTGTTTACAGATGAGAAACCAGGGACACAGGCATGTGCAGTAATTTGCCTAAGGCAGCAGCTGGCCATGGTAGAGCTGACTCAAGCCTGGGCAGTCAGGCCCCAGAGTCCACACCCCTCACCGCTGTGGCAGGCCACCTCTACACGAGCCACCCAGAGGTGTCTGTGGCCGACAGTCCAGCGTGGCTCTTCAAGGATTGCTGGGTGTATTGATTTGGACTCTTACACTGAACATGGCAAATTCAACACAAACTAACGGGAGCTTAAAAAAAAAAAAAAAGCACCAGGGGTACTTCAGGCATGGCTGGATCCAGGAGTCCAGATGATGTAATGAAATGTCCCTGCTCCTATCCTTGTCTCTCCTTTCTACTCTCTTCCTGTCCCCACCTTCCTGCCCCCCAAATGACATCATGAGATCTTTCTCCTTTTCTGTTCTCCCCCATCCGCCAGCCCTTGGTATGTGCTTCCCGTGTGGTAGCAAGAATGGCTCCCAGCTGTTCTAGACCTACAGCACCCCCATAGCTAACAACCCCAGAGAGGGCACAGCCCCCACGACCCTGGCATCCTCCTCTGGCCCTTTCAGGGCCTGCAACTGGCCCCTCTGGCATCCTCGTTTGGACCCATTGCCCTGCAGGCATGGTGACCCTGAGGGCAGCCCTAGCAAAATTGGGTGGAGGTGGGGAGGGGCATTTACCAAGGCAGGGACACTGGCAGACCCAGAGCAGCAGCTGTGTCATCGGCACCTCCTGTCACCCCTAGGGTGGTGAGCAGCTGGATCGAGAGGCGCCAGGTGCAGTCAGAGAAGGCCAACCTGATGATCCTCTTTGACAAGTACCTGCCCACGTGCCTGGACAAGCTGCGCTTTGGGTTCAAGAAGATCACGCCAGTGCCGGAGATCACGGTGATCCAAACGATCCTGTACCTGCTGGAGTGCCTGCTCACGGATAAGACCGTGCCCCCCGACTCCCCCAAGGAGCTGTACGAGCTGTACTTCGTGTTCGCCTGCTTCTGGGGCTTCGGTGGCACCATGTTCCAGGACCAGGTGATGCACCCAGGGGGCCCGGCCACCCACACACACAGGGTCTCTCGGCATCCCGCTTAGCTGGGCCCTGATTTTCACTTCTGTGTCTCAACAGCTAGTAGATTATCGAGTGGAATTCAGCAAATGGTGGATCAACGAATTTAAGACCATCAAGTTCCCCTCACAGGGAACGATTTTCGACTACTACATTGATCCCGACACGAAAAAGTTCCTGCCCTGGACAGATAAAGTGCCCTCCTTTGAGCTGGATCCCGATGTCCCACTGCAGGTAACTGTCCCCAAGGCAGGGCCACCGACTGGCGATTTAGAGGCAGGAATCGCTGCAGCACCCCCCACACGCCTGCACGGAACGTCCAAACACACCCGATTTTCAACAGTAGGACCTTTTCAGTAGAACATGGCCTGCACGCTAATGAGAGTCAGAAGTGTCTGAGAGTCACAGCTCCCTCCCCTCCCCTCCCCTCCCCTCCCCCAGGCCTCTTTGGTCCACACCACGGAAACCATCCATATCCGCTACTTCCTGGACCTGCTCATGGAGAGATCCTGGCCGGTGATGCTGGTGGGGAACGCCGGGACGGGCAAGTCGGTGCTGATGGCGGACAAGCTGGAAAGCCTGAACACAGACAACTACCTGGTGCAGGCCGTGCCCTTCAACTTCTACACAACCTCAGCCATGCTGCAGGGTGAGGCTGGTCTGGCCACGCCCCGCCTACCCGGCTGCCCCCCGCCAGCCCCCGTTCCCTGCTGTCCTCTCTCACTGGAGGCCCAGGCACTCGCTAGCCACCTTGCACTTCCTCACTTCCCATGCCCCACCCACTGGCCTCTCCTTCCTGAGTTGGAAACAGAGGAGGAGCAGCCAGGACCCCTCTTTCTGGTGCTCCCCGGTGGGCATGGTGATGGGGGTTTGATGGCCAGTCGAGGCAGCAGGTCCCCCGGGAGTGTCTCAGCCAATCTGAGGCGACCCAAAGGTGACGGAGAGCAAGGTTCCTGCCACCCTCGCCTCTGATCGCTCTATTTATTCCTGGGGCTGTACCCAGTGCCCCCTCAAGGGCCACTCCTAGGGCAGGTGCATTTGGTAAACCTGGATCCCAGCCAGGTCCCACCTTCTGTCCCCCGGGGGGGAGGGGGGGGGCAGGTAGCGCCCCTCCGTGCCTAACAGGCTCTGGCTCAGGAGGCGCAGGCGGGCGGCTGACCCTCTGCCCTCTCTAGGGATGTTGGAGAAGCCACTGGAGAAGAAATCGGGGAGGAACTACGGGCCGCCAGGCACTAAGAAGCTCATCTACTTCATCGACGATATGAACATGCCCGAGGTGGACAAGTATGGGACGGTGGCCCCGCACACCCTCATTCGGCAGCACATGGACCACCGGCACTGGTTAGACGGGGCGGGGCCAGGGGAAGGGCGTGGCCACGGGGCGGTGAGGGTGGGGCCAGGGAGGGGCTCAGGAAGCGGCAGAGCCCCAGGGCAGTAGGGCGGGACTGGTGTGGGGCTGTGGGGGCGCGGCTGCAACGTGAGTAGAGAGATACAGATTGGGTCGTAGCTGGGCCCCCAAGCCTGTGGGGCCACAAGGCATTGAGGCAGGGCCAGGGCAGGGAAGAGGTTGTATCAGTTTCGTCCATCGCCCATTTCACAAACATACGGCTGTGGCCTAGAGCCCCAGTGGAGGGGGACCCCCCTTCCAACGAGGTGTCTGTCCCACTAGGAGAGGAAGAAACACATTACCCGTTAAAGGAAGAGCCCTGAGGAAAACCCCCAGCGCAGTCACAGAGGAGCCTCCCAGCTGGGAGCCCCAGCAGAGAGATGCCCCTGGGGAGATGGTGTGCAGCTGGAAGCTGGCAGCAGTGTCGTGCTGGCTGCGGGACCTTAGAGGGAGAGCATTCTGGGTGGAGAGATTGCCACGTGTAAAGGCCCAGTGAGGCCGGTGTGGCAGGGATGTGAGAGCCAGAGGGAGAGGGTGCCCAGGGCAGCTGCAGCCGGAATCCCAGGACCTCGGGACACAGTGTGGACTTTCTCCTAACGGCACCGAGAAGCTGAGGGTGGCAGGTTTAGGTTTGCAGTTTGGAAAGATGAGAACATTCAGTTCAGTTGTCTTTTTTTTTTTTTTTTTTTTTTTTTTGAGGCGAAATCTTGCTCTGTCGCTCAGGCTGGAGCACAATGGCTCGATCTGGGCTTACTGCAACCTCCGCCTCCTGGGTTCAAAGAATTCTCCTTCCTCAGCCTCCTGAGTTGCTGGTAATACAGGTGCCCACCACCACGCCGGCTAATTTTTGTACTTTTGGTAGAGAAGGGGTTTCGCCATGTTGGCCAAGCTGTTCTCAAACTCCTGACCTCAGGTGATCTGCCCGCCTCGGCCTCCCAAAGTGCTGGGATTAGAGCTGTGAGCCACCGTGCCCAGCCGTAGTTGTCTCTTAAAATAAGCAAGTAGCCCAGGCCAAACCGGAGCATTCTCAGGCCAAAGGAGTCTAGAAACCAGTCCGCTCGTTCGTGAAGCCTGGCCTCATGCCGAGAAAGGGAGGCATGGGGGGTTAGGTTGCCTACTTAAGGTCATGGCCCTAATGAGTGGCGGAGCTGGGTTATTATTATCGTTATTATTTCCGAGACAGAGTTTCGCTCTTGTTGCCCAGGCTGGAGTGCAGTGGCGCGATCTCGGCTCACTGGAACCTCTGCCTCCTGGGTTCCAGCGATTCTCCTGCCTCAGCCTCCTGAGTAGCTGAAATTATAGGTGCCTGCCATCATGCCCAGCTAATTTTTGTATTTTTAGTAGAGACGGGGCTTTACCATATTGGCCAGGCAGGTCTCTAACTCCTGACCTCAGGTGATCCGCCCACCTCAGGCTCCTGAAGTTCTAGGACTACAGGCGTGAGCCACCACGCTCAGCCGGAACTGGATTTTAAGTTCAGATATGTCTGACTCCATCACCTGCCTTTTCCTCACTAAACAACACTCCCAGAGCTCACAACTATAGGAAGCCTACTCTGGGCTGCAGGCTGTGATGTGGGGACGGAGGCATCAGAGGTGGCTCCCTGGGGGAGGTGACAAAGCTGCCACTCTGAGCAGGGAGCCTGGAGAGAGTTTGACATCATTTGAGGAGAACCGAACATGGTGTGGGGTGGGAGATTTGAGGGCACCCAGACAGGAGAGGAGGGCAGGTGCATGCATGAGAGCCCACCGGTTCCTCTCTGCAGGCAGGTCTACTGTGAGGGCTGTGGGGGCTCACCCTCGGGTTCCCTGCAACTCACGAGGCCCCTTCCAAAGGCTTCACATGGTCATGTGACCTTGTAAAATTTGCTTAAGATTTTTGCTTGCTTTTCCTTAAGGAGGGGCCTCCACGTTCTTAAGCTTCAGCCCTAGGTCCACATCTGCCCTGGAGTTGACCCTGAAGGATCTTCAGGAGGGGTGGCAGAGTGAGATTTGAGTTTTCAAAAGATCCCTCTAGAATATCGGATTAACATGGCCCCACGACAACAGGGAAGGATGGACTGTTTAGTGGATGTGTCAGGAAAACGCTCACCTGTGGAAGAAAAGTCAGGCAGACAAGGGTGGGGCCCGTGGGAAGGACCGGCCCGCAGGCAAAGGGTGAACTGTGAGGTGGGCAGAAGCAAACGGACAACATCCGTGACCTGAGAAGAGTGCACAGGAGAGGGCTGCACAGGCAAAAGTTTCAGAAGCACACACAGAAGGGCAAAAAATTGATGGCTGTGATTTAAATTAAAATTAAGGAATTTTGCTCAGTGAGAGACTCCATGGACAGATATAATGGAGAAATAAAAGAATGGAAGAAAATATTTGCAATGTATAAAATTGACAGTGGATTAATATCTGAAATATACAAGGAATTACTAGAAACTAACAGACAACAACTTCTAACACACAAAGTGCATAATGGGGGAGAACAACAAAGGTGCTGGGCGCAGTGGCTCAGGCCTGTATCTCAACACTTTAGGAGGTGGAGGCAGGAGGATCACTTGAACCCAGATCACATAGTGAGACCCTGTCTCTACAAAAACTTAGCTGGGCATGGTAGTGCAAGGCTGAGGTTGGGAGGATGGCTTGAGCCCAGGAGATCGCGGCTGCCGTGAGCTGTGTTCACCACCGCCCTCCAGCGGGAGTGAGAGAGCAAGACTCTGTCTCGGGGAAAAAAAATAACTAGTGTAGTGTGACATCAAGGAAATTATTCAGCTTATTTTATTTTATTTTTTTATTTTATTTATTTTAATTTAATTTTATTTTATTTTAGAGATGAAATCTTGCTCTGTTGCCCAGGCTGGAGTGCAATGGCATGATCTCGGCTCACTGCAACCTCCACCTCCCAGGTTCAAGCGATTCTCCTGCCTCAGCCTCCCAAGTAGCTGAGATTACCGGTGCCTGCCACCACGCCTGGCTAATTTTTGTATTTTTAGTAGAGACAGGGTTTCACCATGCTGGCCAGGCTGGTCTCAATCTGCTGACCTCAAGTGATCTGCCCACCTCAGCCTCTCAAAGTGCTGGGATTACAGGCGTGAGCCACTGTGCCCGGCCTATTCAGCTTATTTAATAATAGCAGCCATTAATAATTATCCTGATGACAGCCATGGTGAACATTTACTGCATACTTACTGTATGTCAGGTACCCTTCCCAGTGTTTTTTCATATGTTAGCTCATTTTATCCTCCTAATGACCCGTTGCACAGGTGAGAATATTGAGGCACAGAGATGTTAACCAACTTCCCAGAGCCCCAGCACCACTCAGGGGAAGAGCTGGAACGTAAACCCCAGCCTGCTCTCTGAGCCCCTTTTTGCCTCTTGTTTCAAAATTTCTCTTGAGAGCATGAAGTCACAGCAGCTGCTTCACATATTATCAGTATCTGTGGAGGGTTTTTAAAACCACATGGCGTAATCCCAGCATTTGGGAGGCTGAGGCGGGTGGATCAGAAGGTCAGGAGATCGAGACCATCCTGGCTAACACGGTGAAACCCCGTCTCTACTAAAAGTACAAAAAAATTAGCCAGGCATGGTGGCGGGCACCTGTAGTCCCAGCTACTCGGGTGGCTGAGGCAGGAGAATGGCGTGAACCCAGGAGGCGGAGGTTGCAGTGAGCCAAGATCACACCACTGCACTCCAGCCTGGGTGACAGAGCGAGACTCCGTCTCAAAAAAAAAAAAAGAAGGGGGGATGGTGGGAGGCGGGCGCAGTGGCTCACGCCTATTAATCTCAGCACTTTGGGAGGCCGAGGCGGGCGGATCACGAGATCGAGACCATCCTGGCTAACACAGTGAAACTCCGTCTCTACTAAAAATGCAAAAAATTAGGCGGAGCTTGCAGTGAGCCAAGATTGTGCCACTGCACTCCAGCCTGGGTGACAGAGTGAGAGTCTGTCTCAAAAAAAATAATAATAATAAGGAGGGCATTCTTGGGAGCACAGTAGGGCCAGGGGATGGCTCCTCCAGGCCGGGGGCACAACATGAATGCTGGTCTCCCGCCTCAGGTATGACAGACATAAGCTGACGTTAAAAGACGTCCAGAACTGTCAGTACGTGGCCTGCATGAACCCCACTTCCGGATCCTTCACCATCGACTCCAGGCTTCAGGTAAGCAGAAACCACACTCATCCCCGTCTCCTGCCGTGAGTCTGAGGCTTGCTTCTGGCAAATGAGAGGAAAAGCTTTGGTTTAGGGTGTTAGGGCTGCAGGCCGACATTCTCTGGAGAACTCCTTAACCCTGCAGAATGTGTCAGAAAATTCCAGGGCATGGGGAGGACGAGCAGCTAGCCAGCCTTCCCTGTGACCCGGTCAACTGGCAGAGTTAGCAAATAAAAATGCAGTTAAATCTGAACTCCAGATAAATAAGTATGTTTTTAGTGTTTGGTTGTTTCGGGGTAGCGCCATTTCTGCGTGTTTGCTGTGAGCTTCCCCGGCCAGGAGGCCCTCACCACCATCTACAACACAATCCTGGCGCAGCACCTGGCCTTCCACTCGATCTCCATGGCTACCCAGAGGATAAGCAGCCAACTGGTGGCCGCGGCCCTGGGTAAGCTGGCTGGCCTCATCCTCTCTCCCATCGGTAAAACCTGCGGCTCTGTGGGCTGGTGGTTCTTCACATTTTCCCTTGATAAATATTTATAATTCTAAATCAATATCTTAAAAATGATGCTATGTTTCGACAAGAGAAATTGTGAAATACAATTGCTTCATGGGGAGGTAGAAGCTAGGAAATTCTATACACAAATGATTTAAGGAGAACAGCAAACTCCCTCCCACTTCAAAGAGCTGTGCAGATTTCTTACTCCAGTTGTCACCATTTCGTAGTCCACTGGCTTTAGAAACTTGAGGCTTGCACTTCCTGGGGCCATTAAGAGTATATGAGAATTGACGCGTCTTTTTCCTCTAACAGCTTTGCATCAGAAAATCGCGGCAACACTTCTTCCCACGGCCATTAAGTTTCATTATGTCTTCAACCTCAGGGACCTTTCCAACATTTTCCAGGTACTGCTCTTGTAGCTTTATGTCATGCCTGCCTTACGGCCCAGTGCCTGATCCACAGGTGTTCTCCTCATCACAGCTCTCAGGGAGGTGTGGACTGATGATGGTGGTGATGGTGATGGTAATGATAATGGTGGTGATGGTGGTAATGGTAGTGATGGTGGTGACGGTAATGGTGATGATTATAATGGTGGTGGTGATGATGACGGTGGTGACAGTGGTAGTGATGGTGGTAATGGTGATGGTCATGGTGATGGTGATGATAGTGAGGGTGATGATGGTGGTGATAATGATGGTGATGGTGGTGGTGATGATGGCAATAGTGGTAGTGATGGTGATGGTAATGATGGCAATGATGGTGGTGGTGATGGTGATAGTGGTGGTGGTAATGTGATTGTGGTGATGGTGGTGGAGATGATAATGGTGATGATGGTGGTGATGTGATGGTTATGATAGTGATGGTGGTGGTGAGGGTGATGATGGTGGTGATAATGATGGTGATGGTGGTGGTGGTGAGGGTAATGATTGTAATAATGATGGTGGTGATGATGGTGATAGTGGTAGTGATGGTGGTGACAATAATAATAGTGGTGGCAGTGATGGTGGTGATGGTGATGTGGGTGATGGCGATAATGGTGGTGGTGGTGGTGATGTGATTGTGATGATGGTGATGGAGATGATAATGGTGACGGTGGTGACAGTGGTGGTGATGATGGTGGTGAAGTGATGGTTATGATGACAGTAGTGATGTGATGGTGATAATGGTGATGGTGGTGATGATGTGATGTAATGGTGGTGGTGATGGTGGAGATGATGATAATGGTGATGGTGGTGATGATGGTGATGGTGGTGATGATGGTGATGTTGTAATGATGATGGTGGTGTTGGTGGTGATAGTTATTAGGATAGTGATGGTGGTGGTGATATGATGGTGATATGATGGTGATGTTATGGTAGTAATGATGATGATGGTGATGTGATGATGCCACGTGGTGGTGATGGTGGTGATGACGGTGGTGATGGTGATGTGGTAATGATGATGGTGGTGATGGTGATGTGGTAATGATGATGGTGGTGATGGTTATGATGATAGTGATGGTGGTGGTGATGGTAATAATATTTCCTCCATTTACTGACTTCTTACTCTGAGTCAGGGATTGGGTTTGGCCCCTTACATTCCCATTTTCTCCTCCTCCAACAACACATAAGTTTGGTGCTTATATCCCCATTTTACTGAGCAGGAATTTGTGGCTGAGGGAAGCTAAATTATGCACACCTCCTCCCATATAAAGTATCAGCCCAGCCTGGTGCAGTGGCTCATACCTGTAATTCCAGCACTTTGGGAGGCCGAGGTGGGCAGATCACAAGGTCAGGAGTTCCAGACCAGCCTGGCCAACATGGTGAAACCCTGTCTCTACTAAAAATACAAAAATTAGCTGGGCATGATGGAGCATGCCTCTGTAGTCCCAGCTACTCGGGAGGCTGATGCGAGAATCACTTAAACACAGGAGGCAGAGGTTGCAGTGAGCTGAGATCGTGCCACTGCACTCCAGCCTGGATGACAGAGTGAGACTACATATCAAAAAGTAACAATAAAAATAAAATAAAGTATCAGCCCAAATGCCACGCTCTCACAGAGGCCACTCCTCATCCCTCACACTCTGTCTTACTGCCCTGGGTGTGTCATTCAGAGCACACACCATAGTGTGCAATTACCTTATTTCTTTGCGTACCTGGCTACCTCCCCGACTAGCATGTCAGCTCCACAGCATCAGGGTCTGTTGCATCATCGCTGTGCCTGGGAAATTCCAGGCCCTCAATAAGCTCTTGTTGAGTTTGCCTAGAGTTGCTTGCTTAGTAAATGGCCAAGCCAGGACTGGACCAGATAGGCTTGCTGTGGTACCCAAGCCTGTGACCTGCCCTGTGGCATCGGTCACCTGCTTTCCTTTGCAATTAGCCTCCCTTGTCCCTCCTTCACCGTTCACTCTTCTAGAGGATGAGGCCCCAACCTGTCCTGTGAGAAAAACTCCACATCTCTCAGGACACACACACACTGGCATCGGGATTTGTGGGACCTCCGTGATGAGTGGCTTCCCTGGCCCCAAGTGAATGCTGTGCCAACAGCTGAACAGGTCCCCTCGCCCCGGGGGAGGGGGCTGCTCCTCAGGGTCATCTGTGTCCAGCACTGGGCTCGCCTTCGTAACAGCTGATGGTGCTAACCATCCCGTGTTTGGGGCAGGGACTTTTATTTTCCACGGCAGAAGTTCTGAAAACCCCACTGGACCTTGTCCGCCTTTGGCTGCATGAGGCTGAACGAGTGTATGGTGACAAAATGGTTGACGAAAAAGACCAGGAAACATTGCATAGAGTCACCATGGCCTCCACCAAGAAGTTCTTTGATGTAAGTCAAGCTGCCCAGTCCCTCTGCCGAGTCCAGAATGGCCCCAAGGGGTGGAGCGTCGGCGGCCAGTGAGAACTGCAGCCCCTCTCAGAAGGGCCTTTTGTTGGGGGTGGGAAGATCCCTGTTAGGTTCCACACGATAATTCCGATAATTCCAGCACATGTCTGTGGGTCCGAGGGTTCCATGCGATAATTCCGATAATTCCGGCATGTGGCTGTATCCGAGGGTTCCACAGAATAATTCCGGCGCGTGGCTGTGGGTCCGAGGGTTCCACGCGATAATTCTGGCACGTGGCTGTGGATCCGAGTGAGGAGGAATTGACCGCTCAGTAGATCAGGGTGTGATCACCTCCCTCTGTCCACTTGGGGTGGAGAAAGGCCCTGCTTGGGTCAGTGTGCCTCGCTGGTGTGTCCGATGTGTTCTTGGCGGAATCATTTCTTTGGACTATGAATTCATTCCTGATACAGTAGGGGTCAGACCCTCCCACTCTAGGAAATTTTGCCCCAGTGGTTTGCTGGGCCCACGACAGCAGGTTTGGGCCCCTGGAGACTTGGCCTTGTACCCCAGGGTGACCTCCTAGGCCACCTTGGCAAAGTACTGAGCTGCTGTTAACTATCTATCTGTGTGGTCATGGTGGCAAAAACCAGAAGTATCCTCTTTTGTTTTTTTTTTTTTTTCTAGGATCTTGGTGATGAACTCTTATTTGCCAAGCCAAATATCTTCTGCCACTTTGCTCAAGGGATTGGCGATCCCAAATACGTTCCTATAACCGACATGGCTGCTCTGAACAAGCTCCTCATGGATGTCCTGGACAGCTACAATGAAGTTAATGCAGTCATGAATTTGGTGAGCAGGCTGGAGCTGATAGCAAGGGCACGGGACCTGGACCGGGTCACCCTCTCCGGTTGCATTATCGACATCCGAGTGGCATTGTGTGGGGCTGCGTGGCGCACAGTGCATACCTCAGCGTGTACAGAATCTGTGCTGGTGACAGAGGTGATTCCAGGTGCTACAGGATGTTGTGGGATCTCTCCGGTTTCTGCAGGTGCTGTTTGAGGACGCCGTGGCTCACATCTGCAGGATTAATCGCATCCTGGAGTCTCCCCGGGGGAATGCCCTGCTGGTGGGGGTGGGCGGCAGTGGCAAACAGAGCCTCTCCCGCCTGGCAGCGTACATCAGCGGCCTTGACGTGTTTCAGATCACCCTCAAGAAGGGCTACGGGATCTCTGACCTCAAGGTGAGAGCTTACTGTTCAATAAGCTGCCTTTTGGGGTAGGGTCGGAGAGTAAAGAAAACTTCACTCCCTTTTCCAAAATGAAGCCAGCAAGTACAGGGAGTCCGAGCGTCACCAGTAGTCCTTATCTAAAGGGTCTTTATCTTAGAAAGCAGAGGCCAGAAAACCTTCCGGCCAGCGTGTGTGCCCGTGTGACTGAGGTGAAGAGTGTGAAACCTTCCGGCCCGTGTGACTGAGGTGAAGAGTGTGAAACCTTCCGGCCCGTGTGACTGAGGTGAAGAGTGTGAAACCTTCCGGCTCGTGTGACCAAGGTGAAGAATGTGAAACCTTCCGGCCCGCGTGACCGAGGTGAGGATTGTGAAACCTTCCGGCTCGTGTGACTGAGGTGAAGGGTGTGAAACCTTCCAGCCCGTGTGACTGAGGTGAAGAGTGTGAAACCTTCCAGCTCGTGTGACCAAGGTGAAGAATGTGAAACCTTCCGGCTCGTGTGACCGAGGTGAAGAGTGTGAAACCTTCCAGCTCGTGTGACTGAGGTGAAGGGTGTGAAACCTTCCGGCTCGTGTGACTGAGGTGAAGGGTGTGAAACCTTCCAGCCCGTGTGACTGAGGTGAAGAGTGTGAAACCTTCCAGCCCGTGTGACTGAGGTGAAGAGTGTGAAACCTTCCAGCCCGTGTGACTGAGGTGAAGGGTGTGAAATCTTCTAGGTGACTGAGGTGAAGGGTGTGAAACCTTCCGGCTCGTGTGACTGAGGTGAAGAGTGTGAAACCTTCCGGCCCGTGTGACTGAGGTGAAGGGTGTGAAACCTTCCGGCTTGTGTGACTGAGGTGAAGGGTGTGAAACCTTCCAGCTCGTGTGACTGAGGTGAAGGGTGTGAAACCTTCCAGCTCGTGTGACTGAGGTGAAGGGTGTGAAACCTTCCAGCTCGTGTGACTGAGGTGAAGGGTGTGAAACCTTCCGGCCCGTGTGACTGAGGTGAAGGGTGTGAAACCTTCCGGCCCGTGTGACTGAGGTGAAGGGTGTGAAACCTTCCGGCTCGTGTGACTGAGGTGAAGAGTGTGAAACCTTCCGGCTCGTGTGACTGAGGTGAAGGGTGTGAAATCTTCTAGGTGACTGAGGTGAAGAGTGTGTCTGTCGACTACTCGATGGACACAAGTCCACAGAATCAACCCAGATCACAGAGGCAGAGAGACTGGATTCCTGCCCTTGGTCACTGAGTGTTCCAAATTGTTCCCCATTCTCTCTCCAGATTACAGAATTCAGAGCCATGACTGGGTGTCTAACTGCATGCCTGAGATGCTGAATGGCTGCTTTTGGAATGAATGAAATAAACATTAGAGTAAACATAAGGTCTCCCATGCCCAAGACACACTGCTGAGAAGGTTTTTATTGATTTCTTGTTCCTGAAAATCTGCTCTCCCAGGCAACTGCGTGCCATTAGTTCAGAAGGAATCATCGTGCTTGAGATTAGACCTGAAATTGATTGGACCATGCTACACAGCCATGCCTTCTCTGTGTGCTGGGGCTGCTGTTGTAGGGCCAGGATGATGCCAGACCCAAGGAGGAACCCTAAGGGGACCCTCCCGCAGCACATGGCCCTGAGATAGTCGCTGGGCTGGTGGCTTTAGCAGGCGGACCTGGAGCCAGTGATGCTGGGAGTCGTGGGAGGTGTCTGCAGGCAGAGACCCTGGAGGGGCAGTGCAGGCTGTGCCAGGGACAGCCAGCCTCTGGGAGAGCCTCCAGTTTCTGGCTGGCTGTTCTCTGCCTTCCCAGCAGATTCTGCTCCATGTATAAAGGGGCCGGCCTGCTCTTTTTTGAACTCCTCAGATGGGCATTCCCGAACACAGCCCTGTTCTCTGGACCCATGAGCGGTAGTGTGTCATGGGTTCTCAGCGCATCTGGTGGAGCTAGTTCACATTGGTATCTTCGGCCACTGAAGTGTCGTTTGAACCTGAAGCCATATAGTTGTACTGAGCTTTCTCCATTGAAGTCTCTAGTCTATTAACTAAATCATGTTGATTACGTTCATGACGGCATCGTTTCCTTGCTCTGCCTCCCTGCAGGGATTTTCTCCCTGATCCTTCCTGCTGGGGCTGATCGTGGGTGATCAGCCTCAGCCTCAGCCTCAGCCTCAGCCTCAGCCTCAGCGGTACTATTTTATTCATCGGCATCAGCTGCTGTGGCTGTATGATCTGGGCTGTGGAATTTCACTGCCCCTACACCCATCACAAATCAGCTTTGCTATCACTGTCTTTTTTTTTTTTTTTTTTTGAGATGGAGTCTCACTCTGTCGCCCAGGCTGGAGTGCAGTGGCGCGATCTCAGCTCACTGCAAGCTCCACTTCCCAGGTTCGCGCCATTCTCCTGCCTCAGCCTCCTGAGTAGCTGGGACTACAGGCGCCTGCCACCGTGCCCGGGTAATTTTTTTTATTTTTAGTAGAGACGGGGTTTCACCATGGTCTCGATCTCCTGACCTCGTGATCCACCTGCCTCGACCTCCCAAAGTGCTGGGATTACAGGCGTGAGCCACCACGCCCGGCCATCACTGTCATTTCTTGAGCTGCTTCTGTGGATTCAGAACTAAGGGCAGAGGTAAACAGGGCTAAAAGTTCCTGTATTATGTTGGGGGAGCCAGACTCCTGAGCCATTCCACACGATTATTGTTCTAATGGTGCTGCCATAGTAATAGCCTCACCCCTATGAGGGTAACATATATGTTTGTGATTATGTAATATTATAAAGTAGGTCCCGGAAGCTGTGGCACCTGCTGGAGGCTAGGGGTGCACAGGAAAGGGATGGCGGATGGCCCCTGGAGGACAGTGTGCCGTGTGAAAAGCCCTGGGCTTGGTCCCAAGAAAACGAGATGCCATCAAGATGTCTGATCAGGGGATAGAGCGGGCAGGATGTGGTAGTGTTCTGGGACACGGGAAGGATAGTTTGAAAGCACAGAAACTGCTGAAGGGTGACCTGGGTGGAGCGGGAGCACAAGCCCTGTGACCCCACAAAGGCTGAAAGCGGACAGGTGCGACGAGAAGGGAGAACAGAGGGGGAGGGGAAACCAGGGCCAGCGAGGGCTGTGCCTGCTCAGATGGCGTGCTTGACCTCAGGGACTCGGCTGGGGTCCAGGATCCGAAACCTTCAGGTGCTACCCCAGCTCCCCTCCCCACACCCCACACACAGCCCCCGGGGCCAGGCGGCGGAGAGTTTTTATATCTGTGAAACCTTCCCCCCAGCCTGAGTCAACAGCCAGAGCTGGGCTGCCCCATGCAGAAAGCCTGTCAGCAGAATGAGGGGCGGTGGTCTTAGCGGCTCAGGTCCCCCACCCTCCCCCACCCCCCCAGCTTCCTGCAAATGAAAGGGGAGGGGTGAGAAGCAGCCATCGGGTGGGGTGGGGGCTTGGCCTCATGTTATTCTCAGGGAGGAAGCCTTGCTGCGTGTCTCGCACCCCCCACTCCCAAATCCTAACCCTAACCCTCACACCCCTACGCCCTAACCCTAACCCTCACACCCCTACGCCCTAACCCTAATGCCTCACACACCCCCACTCCCAAATCTCGGCTCCGTGTCCTGCCTGTCTACTGCCAGTGGCATTGGCTATGGCAAGGAAAGGCACTGCTGCTGCTGTTTTGGCCAGAGAAAGGGAAGCCTGTGCCCCTTATTAATGGCTGGTCCCTAGAAGGGCCTAGATGCAGGTGACGATTGCCATCCTTGGCTGACAGTGATGACAGGGATGTAGGCAGCTCCAGCTTCAGTAGCACTATGGGGCTCTCAACCAAGATAGGAGAGAGGGTGAAGGAGAACCGCCCTGGGGCCAGGCCCGGAGGAGATGAGATACTTGGGGATGAGGTGGCCAGTGAACAGCGGGACACATGGGGCTGGGAAGTGCAGGGACAGGATGCGGGTAGAGATGTGGGGGCCAGCCTCAGCAGCATCAGAGGATGGGAGTGGAGGGGACTGTGCCAGAGAGTGAGCGGGGAGGGTGAGGTGGGGACAGTCCAGGATCCAGGGGCAGCCCAGCGGTCACAGGGGGCAGTGTGAGGGCCACTCCACGTGGGACAGTGTGGCTGTGAAAGCCAGATGGGCCGGGAGCGGTGGCTCAAGCTGTAATCCTAGCACTTTGAGAGGCCAAGGCAGGAGGATCCCTTGAGCCCAGGAGGTTGAGGCTGTAATAAGCTATGATCATGCCACTGCTCTCCAGCCTGGGTGACAGAGTGAGGCCCTATCTCTAAAAAAGTAAAATCAGAAAAAACGAAAAAGGAAAAGATTTCTGGTATGGTCAGTCTCCACCCAATGTCCTTGCTACACTGTGAAAGGAGAAGAATGATTCGTTTTTGACTCAAGGTCATTGCTGGCTCTCACACTACGCCCCTTGCCTCGAGGCAGGGTCCAAGGAAGTAGCCTTGGCTCAAGTCCTACCTGCGGCCCACCCTCGGCCCACCTGCAGCCCACTGCTTTTCCAGGCCCAGAGCTTCCCCTTGCTTTTTCTTAGCTTGTCAAAAGATAGGAGATTTGAGTCTGGCTTCTGTCCCCGGTCAACTCCCAAAGAGGAAGCCTGGTGAGGTTTCTCTCTGAACAGAGAGATTTCAGGGAGTCAGACTTGCTTCCAAAGGATGCAGCAGCCATTGGGGTGCCTATATGGACACTTTTAAAGCCTCTTCAATAAGTACAGAAGCCCATAGCTCTTGTTTTTTAAATTAAATATTATAGATAAGCAAATCTCCAAAACGCTGGAAATACACATCACTACTTGGATGAAACTGGCAGGCATTTCTGAATGTATATATACGTGGAAATGGCATATTCAAAAATAACGAGCTATTCCTACTGCTCTGTAACATGCTTTAAAAAAAAAAAACTTCTCATTTATTCTTGCAAAATTCCTATGAAATCATCTTCTCGCCCTGTCCTTAAATCCTGCTGTGGATGACTCTGAAAGGGGGTTGACTGTTAAGGCTCCCAGTCCAAGCCTGCAGTATATTTATTCAGGGCCTCTTTTAGGGTCTCCATTTAAGATTTTTTTTCTTTCCTTTTGCATATGTAGTAAAATATACATAGTATAAAATTGACCATTTTCACTATTATTTATTTTATTTCTTTTCTTTGAGACAGAGTCTCACTCTGTTGCCCAGACTGGAATGCAATGGCACAATTTCGGCTCACTGCAACCTCCACCTCCTGGGTTCAAGCGATTCTCCTGCCTCAGCTTCCCAAGTACCTGGGAGCACAGGTGCGCGCCACCACGCCTGGCTAATTGTTGTATTTTTTGTAGAGATGGGGTTTCACCATGTTGGCCAGGTGGTCCCCAACTCCTAACCTCAGGTGATCCACCCTCCTCAACCTCCCAAAGTGCTGGGATTACAGGCGTGAGCCACCGTGCCCAGCCTGTTTTTTAATTTTTTTTTTCTAAGACAAATACAGTAAGACATTTTTGGCTGGGCACAGTGGCTCAAGCCTGTAATCCCAGCACTTTGGGAGGCCAAGGTGGGCAGATCACTTGAGGTCAGGAGTTCAAGACCAGCCTGGCCAACATGGTAAAACCCCGTCTCTACCAAAAATACAAAAATTAGCCGGGCATGGTGGCACATGCCTGTAAGCCCTCAGGAGGCTGAGGCAGGAGAACTCCTTGAACCTGGGAGGCAGAGGTTGCAGTGAGCTGAGATCGCGACACTGCACTCCAGCCTGGGCGACAGAGTGAGACTGTGTCTCAAAAAAAAAAAAAGTAAAAAAAGAGTAAGACATTTTCACCACCTTTAACGTTTAGTTCAGTGGCATGAAGCACATTCACACTGTTGCGTGACTATCACCACTGCCCCTCTTCAGGGCCTTTTCATCTTCCCAAACAGAAGCTCTGTCTCCATTAAACAACACTCCCCATTTCCCCAGCCCCGCCCCTGGCAACCTCCATTCTTCTTTCTGTCCCTGACTTTGACTACTCTAGGGACCTCATGTAAGTGGAATCACACAGTATTTGTCCTTTCATGTCTGGCTTATTTTACTCAGCATCGTCATGTCCTGAAGGTCTGTCCATGCTATAGCACATGTCAGAATTTCCTCCCTTTTTAAGACCAAATCATATTCCATTGCACAGATGGACCATGTTTTATGTACCTGTTCATGCATGGATGGACGTTTGGGTTGTCCTGATGGCTGCTGTGAAACTGGCTGTGCTCTGTTCAAGGTTTTGGGTCTCCTGCACCCTTCTTTTATTCTTTTCCTTAGAGACAAGGTCTTGCTGTATTGCTCAGGCTGGTCTTGACCTCCTGGCCTCAATCGATCCTCCCACCTCGGCCTCCCAAAGCCCTAGGATTACAAGCATGAGCCTCCGCACCTGGTCTATGTTTCTTAGAAAGTTTGCCCTGTGGGCCGGGCGCAGTGGCTCACACCTGTAATCCCAGCACTTTGGGAGGCTGAGGTGGGCGGATCACAAGTTCAGGAGATTGAGACCCTCCTGGCTAACATGGTGAAACCCCATCCCTACTAAAAATACAAAAAATTAGCCAGGTGTGGTGGTGGGTGCCTGTAGTCCCAGCTAAGCAGGAGGCTGAGGCAGGAGAATGGCATGAACCTGGAAGGCGGAGCTTGCAGTGAGCTGAGATCACGCCACTGCACTCCAGCCTGGGGGACAGAGTGAGACTCCGTCTCAAAAAAAAAAAAAAAAAAAAAAAAAGTTGGCCCTGTGGCAGCATGTGCCGGTAATCCCAGTTACTTGGGAGGCTGAGGCAAGAGAATTGCTTGAACCTAGGGGGCGGAGGCTGCAGTGAGCCGAGATTGCGCCATTGCACTCCAGCCTGGGTGACAGAGCGAGACTCTGTCTCAAAGAAGAAAAAAGTTGGTCCCATGGCCCTGTGCTCTGGGTGGCTGTGGAGGATGTCTCTAATTGAGCATCTTCTTACCAAGGCCCCTAAGCGTGTCCTCACTCCATCCAGATCGACCTCGCTGCTCAGTACATAAAGGCTGCCGTGAAGAACCTTCCCTCAGTGTTCCTGATGACAGACTCCCAGGTGGCCGAGGAGCAGTTTCTGGTGCTGATCAATGACCTGCTGGCTTCAGGAGAGATCCCCGGGCTGTTTATGGAGGACGAGGTGGAGAACATCATCTCCTCCATGCGACCCCAAGTCAAGTCGCTTGGCATGAATGACGCTCGGGAAACATGTTGGAAATTCTTCATCGAAAAAGTGCGCAGACAGCTCAAGGTGGGACTCCCGTCTTCGGCAGGGCCTCAGGAGCCCAGCTTGGCGCCCGTGGCCTATTGAGTTTTTGCTCTGCATAGAGCAGGAGGACTGATCCTTCACGGGATGTGAAGTCCTGTTAGGAGAGTGTGAGGGGTGGGGCTCTCTGATGAACCGGAGCCTGGAGACTTTTTCACATGGATGGTTAGAGGTATCTTGGGGCCAAAAAAAGTGTTTTACAGTCTTCCTTTGGTATCTGAGGAGGTTGGATTCTAGGACCCCCATGGATACCAGAATCCACAGAGGGATGGATGGTCAAGGCCCCGATATAAAAGTGTCGTGTTTTTGAACACGCTCCCCTCTACTTTAAATCATCTCTAGATTACTTAAAATACCTAATGTAATGTAAAATGCTATGTAAATAGTTATACTATATTTTTATTTGTATTATTTTTTATTGTTGTATTTTTTTTTTTAACAATTTTCAGTCCATGGTTGGTTAAATCCACAGTTGTGGACAGACAGCCGACTCTATGTGGACCCCTTCCCCACACACAGCTACTTTAAGTAGATAAATGCACCTTGACTTTTTTTTTTTTTTTTTTTTTTTTTTTTTTTTTTGAGATGGAGTTTCACTCTTGCCCAGGCTGGAGTGCAATGGCGCGATCTTAGCTCACTGCAACCTCTGCCTTCTGGGTTAAAATGATTCTCTAGCCTCAGCTTCCCAAGTAGCTGGGATTACAGGCACCTGCCACCATGCCCAGCTAAATTTTGTATTTTTAGTAGAGATGGGGTTTCACCATGGTGGCCAGGCTGGTCTCGAACTCCTGACCTCAGGTCATCCACCTGCCTCGGCCTCCCAAAGTGCTGCCCGGCCACACCTTGACTTTCGACATCGCCTCTAGGGTAAGCAGGCTAAACTCCCCTAGTAGGACAGAGAACCCCTTGGACCTATTGGCCCCGTCCTCTCCAGAGTTCAGTGGCGCTGCCCTTTGTGGGGTGCCAGCCCCATAGCTCTCCTGGGCACCTGCCGGCCATCGTTTTCCCCTGCTTGACTCAAACAGAGCAGGGGCCCTCCCTCCCCTCCGCGGCCTGCGTAGCGCAATTAGTGAGTGTTATCTGTGAGCCAAAGGCGTCCCCTGATGGGCGCTGCCTGCTCCTGGATTCTCTTTGGTGCTCTGCCAGTGCCGGCTGTGTCCCACACTCTCACATCATCATGCAGTGAGGGGTGCAAAGTCAGCCAAGCAGTGAGCCACCCCCATCAATGGCAGCATCCGTGCAACACCTACGCCACAAAAGGGGACCAGAGAGCAAGGGCAGCTGGGAGGCTGAGACCCAAGACAAGGGAGGTCCTCATCTAGCCAGAGAGCCCCCCAGGCCTGTCTCCACAGCACCTTCTCCAGCTGGGGTGCCAGGGACTCCCTGCCCTTTCTGGGAATTAGCCACTATC
Source organism: Symphalangus syndactylus (assembly GCF_028878055.3). NCBI lineage: Eukaryota > Metazoa > Chordata > Mammalia > Primates > Hylobatidae > Symphalangus > Symphalangus syndactylus. The sequence goes on along the minus strand of NC_072436.2, from coordinate 12,473,172 downwards.
CCTCAGGGCCCAGCGGGGACCCTTCCTGCTGAACCGAAGGGCTTGGAGCCCGGCCCTTTCTGGGGCCTCATCTGCCCAATGTGGATGCCCACTCCCCATTCCTTCCTTTGTCCAGCCTTTTTTAAACAGGCAAGGGCCCCTTCCGGAGGGAATGGGACTGCTAGCGAGAGGCATGAAGCCAGCTGAGCATTTATCCACTGCAATGCAGCGGCCAGCCTTCAAACCCAGAATTGGGACTGCGTTGCCCAGACTCTGGGCAGCTGAGCCCGGCAGGGCGCATTGCTTTCTGGAAGAGCTTTCTGCAGAGTGATGGATTAGGCCCCAGCACTGCAGTCCCAGTGGGCAGCGCATCTGTGTCTCCCACACCCAGGTGATCCTGTGTTTCTCCCCTGTGGGCTCCGTGCTGCGGGTACGAGCCAGAAAATTCCCAGCTGTGGTCAACTGCACGGCCATCGACTGGTTCCACGAGTGGCCGGAAGATGCCCTGGTGTCCGTCAGCGCGCGCTTCCTGGAGGAGACCGAGGGGATTCCGGTGAGTCACTGAGGCCACCTCTGTCTGAGCTCTGAGCCCGGAGGACAAGGACAGGCCCAAGGGCTGGCTCCCTGGGAGAAAAGGGCGCTGGGATTAGGGTGAGCCAAGTGAGGCGTCCGCCTTGGGTTTAAGGTTTAAGAGACTGTGAGAAACCTCAGGCATCAAGATAAGTGATGTTTAAATGTAATATTTTTGAAAATCAAAATTTGTGCTAAAAAACTGATGATGAACAAACCATCAGAATTGTAAACCAAGGCGGGCTGTTGGGTTTTTTTGTTTCATTGTCCTGCAATCCTATGCCAGGGAGGGGTGGTTTCCAATCAGCCCCCGCCTGGCCAAGGCTCCAGGGCCAGTTCAGGAGGGCTGAGGACACGCAGCGTGCGGACAGATCGGGCCACTCAGGCTTTCTGCCTTGCCTCGAGCGCTTGGCCAGAGAGCCTGTATTTGCTGGGATAAGTATACACAAGGGCACACGCCATTGCCTCGTGCACCTCTGGGGAAATGACAGGTCCGACATTCTCTTGCAGTCTCTTTTCATTGAAAGATGGTGCCCAAGGCCGGGCGCGGTGGCTCACGCCTGTAATCCCAGCACTTTGGGAGGCCAAGGTGGGTGGATCACTTGAGGTCAGGAGTTGGAGACCAGCCTGGCCAACATGGTGAAACCCCATCTCTACCAAAAATATAAAAAAATTAGCCGGGTGTGGTGGCACATGCCTGTAATCCTAGCTACTCCAGAGGCTAAGGCAGGAGAATCTCTTGAACCTGGGAGGCGGAAGTTTCAGTAAGCCGAGATTGTGCCACCACACTTCAGCCTGGGCAACAGAGCAAGACTCCATGTCAAAAAAAAAAAAAAAAAAGTGAAAGATGGTGCCCATGTTCACTGTTTGAGCTCAATGCTTGCCTGGAAATTACCCGTAAACCCAGGCTCACTTTTGACCAATTCAATAGGGGGGATGAGCAGCCCTTGGAATAAACCTCCCTTTATTACCATCTCTTATTTCTTTTGAACACATATTCAGTTATTAAGTAGGACAGAATAAACCTGAAACT